>NW_012101098.1:331872-474193 GCF_000951045.1 Mandrillus leucophaeus
TATTTTTAGTAGAGATGGGGTTTCACCAAGTTGGCCAGCCTGCTCTCGAACTCCTAAACTCAAGAGATCCACCCACCTCTGCCTCCCAAAGTGCTAGGATTACAGGTACATGCCACCACGCCTGGCTAATTTTTGTACTTTTAGTAGAAACAGGGTTTCACCAATGTTGGCCAGGTTGGTCTACATGATGACTTCCTAAACAATTGCATAACTTTGATTCTACAAAAGATGACAGAATTCATTAGTACTACTCGTTTGTCCTCAGTTATACTCTGCAGTTTCAATTATCTATGGTCAACCATGATCTGCAGAAAATTCGAGAAATAAACAGTGCATTCGTTTTATATTGCCCTTGGTTCTGAGTACTGTGATGAATTCTCCAGCAGTCCTGCTCCCTCCCAATCCATCCTGCCCAAGAGGTGAATCCTCCCTCTGTCCAGCATTTTCATGTTGTAGAGACTGCCTGACCCTTAGTCACTTAGTAGTCTGCTCAGTGACCAGATCATCTGTCATGGTACTGCAGTGTTTGTGCTCAAGTAACCCTTATTTCACTTAACAGTGGCCCCAAAGTGCAAGAGTAGTGATGCTGGCATGTTATTATAATTCTTCTATGGTATTATTAGCTATTATTGTTAATCTCCTCTGCCTAATTGATAAATTAAGCTTTATCATAGGCATCTATGTATAGGAAAATGCATAGCACATATAAGGTTCAGTAATGTCTGTGTTTTCAGGTAACCACTGCAGGTCTTGGTACGTGTCCCCATGGGTAATGGAGGACTACAATTGTCTGTGTTTTATTTGAAGGGATTTTGATTCATTTGTGATCTGTTTCATGCCCTCTTCCTTTTCTCTTCTGGCAAATTTGAATTGGCATGCCTTCAGCTTAATCTTTTAAACACTTCATCCATTCTATCCTGCAGAAGAATGTTAAATTTTTCATTATGTCAGTCAATATGCTTTTGGGAAAGGGAACCCTCCTGTTTGTGTTTCCTCTTTAAATTCATGGTTTCGAATTTTCTCCTCTTCCCTTCCCTTGAGACTCCCCAACTGCAGTGTCTCCTCAATCCTCTAACTCCATGACTGTGGATGGAACTCCATCTTGTTTTTCTTCAGTGTGCTGTTTCTCAAGGTTACGTCTACAAATGTGCTGCAAATATCTAGTACTGAATGATGTTTCATTTTGGTGAAGCATTTGTTTTGGTTTGTTTTGAAAGTTAATTGTGCATGTGGTTTAAAAAGTCCAATATAACAAAAGGCATACAAGGACACCATATGACTGTGCCATTCCCCACCCCTTCATTCAGTTGTTCCAGTGACCACCTTTCTTTCTTGTGGCTTGAGAATTCTTCCAGAGACATTTGTGGCTAAACAGCCATGGAAATGCCAGTGCAATAGAGCATTCTTTACATCTTGCTTTTTCCACTTAATAGCATAACTTTGAGGTTGTCCTATTTTGACACATAAACATCCACCTCATTCTTCAGGAAGCCTCTGTCACAGGCCCATGTATGGACCTACCATGATTCATCGATTGGACTGCCATGGTTGGACATGGAGATTGTTTCCAAATACTTGCTACCATAAACCCGAGTGCAGTGAAACATCCTTCACACACCTTTTTTTTTTTTTTTTCTTTTTTCTTTTTCTTTTTTTTTTTGAGACAGAGTCCAGCTTTGTCGCCCAGGCTGAAGTGCAGTGGCACGATCTCGGCTCACTACAAGCTCCGCCTCCCAGGTTCATGCCATTCTCCTGCCTCAGCCTCCAGAGTAGCTGGGACTACAGGTGCCCGCCACCACGCCCGGCTAATTTTTTTGGTATTTTTAATAGAGATGGAGTTTCACCGTGGTAGCCAGGCTGATCTCGATCTCCTGACCTCATGATCCGCCCACCTCGGCTTCCCAAAGTGCTGGGATTACAGGCATGAGCCACTGCGCCCGGCCCTTCACACACCTTTGAGTGGGGGTAGGATTCCGTATCTATTATAAATGTATATAGATGCTGTCGAGTTTTAGAGGACTAAACAATGTAGCTTCCAAGCACAACCTATAGATGCATCTTGGCCACATTCTTGCCAACAGAGAGTGTTATAAAGCATGTCATTTTTGTCTGTCCCAGGTCAGTAAAACTCCTGTAAAGGATCAGATAGTAAATGTGAGCCACATGGTTTCTGTCCTGACTACTCGAATCTGCCCTTGCAGTGTGACAGCAGCAATAGATGATTTGTCCATGAATGGTGTGGCTCTCTTCCAATAAATCTGTATTTACAAAAGGAGTCCTGGCCAGGTTTGCTTCCTGTAGCATAGTTTGCTGACCCCTGGTCTATGTGATAACAATAATAGTAATCTTTAGTTTGTTTCTTTTGTATGAATTAAGCTGTTCATCTGTTTAAAATACACTTAGGCATATATTTTCTTGTTAATTACATCCTTTGCTCATTTTGCATAATACAGTTTAACTTTCTCCTGTTGGTTTATTAAAAGCAATCTATATATTTGAAACAATTAATTTTATATATGCTGAAAAATAATTTATCTCTTAGTCGTTGCAACAGTTGGCTTTCTGATAAGTTTCTATTTGACATAGAACCAAGTAAAAATTATGTTACCTTGTGTTGTAACAGTTACTCTTAAAAACAGTTAGATCTGCCAGGCACAGTGTCTCACACCTGTAATCCCAGCTCTCTTGAAGCTCCTGGCTTCAAGAGACGCCCCCGCCCCCACCACCACCACCACCTTGTCTTCTCAAAGTGCTGGGATTATAGTTGTAAACCACCAGGCCTGACCTTGCGTAGACATGGTAATTGACAAGAATCCTGTAATCACATTTTCATAGACTATGCAGTAGATACAATAGACTAACTTCTATATGAATCTTTCTCATTTTGTGTTAATTATAATCATTTGTCAAGTTTGCTTCCTTCATTTGTTTAGTAAAAGAGTATATGTAAGGAATTTGGTAGGCAATTTTTAGAACTTTTAGTGACAACTTTGTTTTTGATTGTTTCTTAGTGAAAGAAGGATTACAATAAGAACTTAGCCACAAAATACAAGTTTCCATGAGTCAATGCAAAATAACAGGGATAGTTTGGAAAGGCAAGGAGTAACCAGAAGCTTTGGCGCATAGTTTTCCTTAGTTAAATCAGTACAATAAACGGGGTACACATTGCAAATTATTTATTCATAGTTTGGTATTTTGCATTGGCATGTCTTAAACCTGAATACTTTGGAGTGAATGAAGTAAATAGGATGAGATGATGGGGAATGCACACACACCCACATGCATGCACACACAAACACACATGCATGCATGCATATATACATGCACACACACATATATACATATGTGTCTATGTGTGCGTGTGTGCCTGTGTGTGCACGTGTGTGTACATATGAGTGTTACTTTTACGTTATTTCTGCCTATTAAACACTTTCCCCTTTCATTAGATATTGCTTATTGAGAAAATGCAATACACTAGATTACCATTACTTAAAAGATGCTTACCATTACTTTAAAGTTGCTCTCGCAGCCCAAATCAATTCATTATCTTTAAGGATAAGCCCATGTCTGGAAGTAGGGAAATCATTTTTTAAAAATTAAAGTTTCTGTCTTGAAATATTGTCATCCTTCACTTTTCCTATGCACTAGGATGCTCTTTGCTTTCAGGAAAACATGTTAAGACTCATTTAATACCGTTGTCCCTCTTATCCAGAGCAGAACATACCGTGGTTGCCTAACAGGAAGGCTGCATATAAAGCCCAGTTTTGTCTAATATCATTTTCCAAGTCCATTATGTGTATTATTGTGCAATGCATGTCCAAATGAGGATTTGAGCAGTAGAGAAGAAATTCATTAAAGAAATGTGTCATCTCCTTGCAAAAAGGAAAGTATTGTTGAGGAAATTGTTACTGATAAGACAAAAGTGCTGAATGAACATCCACCTTTTGAAGGCGTTTCTCTGAAGTGAAAATTACCTTGAATTATCTTTGGATCAGTTGTGACTTTATCCTTCTATTAGGAGCTGTTTCAAACTCAGAGAAGGGGTGATGATTCACACTGATGACTGGAGGTTTCTTGAAGCTGGTGTGAATAAGAGGTAAAAGTATTGCAAATGCATCATCATGGCTTTCACTGAGACTCAGTCGACAGAATTCATCATGATCTTCCTCGGCTCCAGAAACACAGGCCTGAAATTTAGCAGCCAGTCTGCAAAGCATGGAGTTAGGCACAGATGGAATCTGAGTTAGAGAACTCTCCTGGGGCTGGTACCCAGGTTGGGTAATGCAGGGTGAAATGTCATTGTTCAACATGCTTATTATTCACCTGAACATGGGTGACATTCCTTTCCTGGGAAACTCTGGTCTGACAAATGGGTTTTTACAATTATTTCTGAAAATAGAAAATGTATTTCCAATAATTATTAGCTATATCTAGTTATTATTTCTAGTCATATTATTCCTAATAATTGAGCTCTGTGGTTATTGGGTGAGATTCCTCAGGGAACAGCAGATTCTCTGTTACTGAAGGAGTTTAAACAGTATCTGTACAGAGAATAGTCAAGACTTGCAGAGATGATTTCCATATTATAAGACAAGTTGGATTGAATTAAGTCTGTGATTCCCTGCCATTCTGAGATTTTTAAAGTCCAGGCCTTTAATATTCCAACTCCCTGTCATCATTAGTCTAATTATTGGCAACTACATTGAATTATACAATACAGTATCAGTTGGTCAATATAGTATCAATTGATTGGTACAACACTGTATCAGGTTGAATTTAACTGAGTTAAGGTATGGCCCTACCTTCTAGGAGCTTACCATTGACAATAAAAGCACATGGGTAGGTAAGAGACACCCATATTATTAGATATATCTATGTCATTCATGTTACCTAAAGTTGGAGAGTAAGAAGAACGAATTTCTTAAGATAGGGATGAAAGTATCTCCCCATTCCAACAGTTTAGATACGGAGAAGAAAAAATATTTCAGAGAGGAGATATGATTTTATAAATTGCTTCAGAGGAAAAATTCAGATTGGTAATGGCAGCCTATAAAGATGCTAAATGAGGAATTCTAGGTAAAAGGCCTTTCAGAAAGCTAGGAAAGAACATGTCACTGGGTCTGGTGGAAAATGCTTCGAGTCCTGCAGAGAATAAACTCCTATTGAGACTGGTAGAAGACTAAGCTTCTTCCAGACTTTAATCATTGTTATCTGGAAAGGAATTGAAAATAGTTACTTTTTTTTCTGAATCTTTGTAATCATGTGAAATCACTACATGTCAATGTTGAATTGACCACAAGGACCAAGCTAATTATGGAAGAAAGAGGTGGGGGAGACATTGAACACAGCAATTCACAGGAGCTTGATTGAGCAAGTCTGGAGTGTTGAACTGGTGGAAGTCCTCCCTGCAACAGCTCCATTGGGGCAGTTCTGTTAAGTCAAGACTCAAGCGCTAGACTGTGAATGGTCCGGAAAAACTATGTCATTAAAAATGCATATTTGTTTAAAATAACTAACTGTTCATTCGTGGATGATTGCTACTAAGATCTTATAAACTCTTAAGGGACTACTGTGATTCCTCACACACATTAATTCATTCATGAGTTGATTTTGTTTTCAAACACATCGATACATTATTAGTAAATAGCACCCCAACACACACACACACATACACACACACGGAGAGAGAGAGAGCGAGAGAGAGAAAGAGAGAAAGAGAGGTACTTACAATCAAAGACAGCTGTACTAGATCCAATTGGTAGCAACAAAATGATAAAAGTACCAGAAGACGCAGGCAAATTGAAAATACACAAAGCCACATCCACAGTGTGCCCTTTAATGGAGGAAGTGGGAAGAAGGGTCCATTTTGCACTCTGCTCATTTTCTTCCCCACCACCCATTAAGAGTGTCAGTTCTCATTCATGTTCCTTTTAGAGAAGAATGAACCGTTGAAAAGGGAGCTGAGAATCGTAATAAAAATATTGCATTTACGGATTTCTCCAGTTTCCTTTCAGTATGAATTATTTGTTACTTCACTGAAAAAAATAAAAGTATTGATCAGCCGCTTAGCTTGTGGCTTCTGCTCTCAAGGAGTCAGCACATAGTCTGATGTGGAGGAAAATCCATAAATGGGTTTCTGCAATCTGCAGGTAAGCCTGGGATGAAATGCTCCTTGACACCCAACCCAGGTTAGAAATCACATTTCAAGACTGTAAATTTGAGGACCCCGAGGAGCTCAACTGATAAAGAGAGGAAGGTTTACAGTGATGGGGGAGGGACTGCACACTACCTGCAGGATGAGCAGGAAGGATGTGGGGGCTTGGTATCACAGGACCAGCGTTGTAAATCTTACAGGGAGTAACCTTTCCTGTATGTCCTTCGTGTGCTTTTCTTGGTGCATATTCTTGAGGCTTAAAGGAAAGGGAGCCAGTCTGTATCCATACTTCTCTCTCATGCACATTATCCCAGCATGGCACTGCTGATGCAAATTTTGAAAAGTAGCCTTTGACTAGAAGCATTTTCCCAGCTTCCAGTTTCCTTCTTCCCAGAGCAGGACAATGTTACAGCAAAGGTTCATGCACAGAAGCAGAAAGGTAGTGGAATGACTCAGCTTCTTACTAAACTCCTTTCACCTTCCTTAGCTTTGTGGTCTCAGGATTTTATAAGAGGTCTCTCATGTGCTGCTACGGAACCAGCAGGAAAAATCAGGCAGGGCCAAGACAGAGAGAAAAGAGATAGCTTTCTCCTATCTTGCCCCAACCTAGGGCTTCTATCCAAAGCTTGTTCTAGTTCCTAGGTGGTTGATTCCAATAAAATAACATAAAAATAAACTGCAATAAAAATTTAAAGAGAGTTGCACTGACCATCATTTTTGAAATATTTAAAACTAAGTCCTCAGTAAATTTTGCTGTGAACATTAGTATTTTGTCATGGATAGAGGCAAAAGGAAGGAGTAAATGTGAGACCTACAATGAATCTAACGCCTACATCAGTAGAATCTAATCTCCTCCCCCCATGATAAAATGGCCTCATTCTGTCAACTGCAGGCTTTGCTAACTTTTTCTCAGACAACAGACCAAATTTATCCCCAGCCTGATAAGGATCTTTATTGCATTTGCTGCCACCCCGCCTACTGTATTTAGGGTAATGGTGAAAAATGTACATTGATGCTGAATTTTATGGAAATATTAGAAATGAAAATGATCCTACACAGTTGTCATCTACTATCTGGTGTAGGTTTGGTTACTAAGCTGTATTTTCTCTTCCAAGTTTTAAGTAATCAAGTTTCACAACAATCTTTCCTGACAACCGGTTTGTGTTAGAGCCAATTTCCCAAATGACTTTCATTTGCATTCTGGAAATGCAGTAAAGCCTTGGCATTTTACAAAATGACCTGTCTTCTACTCAAGTCAATGAAACTACAGTAAACATTTTATGTATAGCTGCAATGCTTGTATCTCCCTCAAGATTAAACACAGAAAAGCAGCTTTGGGGAGTATATTTAAATATGATATCAAAGCATATAACATTTGTCTGTATTTATTCAGTTTTAAGTATACTTATTAATAATAACAGGCCAAAGTGGTACAAGGTGAAACACCACTATTCATTCATTGTTCAGTATACAGTAGTCATTGGCTTTTCTACATATGCACTTAGCATAATATTTACAGATTATGTAATACAAATCACACTCTGAATTTTCATGTCCTGTGAGACACAGGAACAGAAGAGCTTTGTAAAAAAACAGCAAAGTGCAACTTGAAAAGTTAAGCAATATGAGTAGGAAATCAAAGTGATTAATTTACTGTTTATTAATATTTAAGCTAAGTGTATACAGGATTCAACATCTTATTCATACTCAAAGTCTGTTACTGTACTTTGCCAAACTGCCTGTACTATTTTGTGACAGGATATTATCTTTAATATTGCTCTCACTGCAATGAAGCATAAATAAAGTATATGTCATGTTCTATCTTTTCAGGAGTTCCGATGAACACATGCTATGGTTTTTAACAACTGTAAAGAAAATTTCAAAGCCATATCGTATCTGTTTCTATGCAGAAGTTGATCAATGATCAGTATCATTTGCAGGGACCCCGATGTGTGACTTGTTTCTCTTTATACTGTGACATGTTTCCCTGAAGGTGGAATGTCAATGAGGCAGGCATTCACTTTGTACTAAATGAAAATGATGTTAAAGCTGCAGTCTAGTGATAGAGTTACCAAGATCTGCTTCTTGGATTTTTTATGGCGTTTGGCAACACATACAGAAACTTTCCTCTCATTCAAGTTGAGTATATCCAACCACTTATATATACATTGCCCAGTGAGGCCAGTGTTATACGAACTTGTAGAACATTTACTTTGAAATGAGATTTTCTCATTTAATAAAAGTGTCACCTTGTGTCAGTGGCTTAGCTAGTTCCAGCTTCTATTTTGTCTCTTATCCAATGAGAATATGCCTATCCCATAAGGAGTGTGGCTGGTAAGAATGGTGGTCTGTCCTTATCTCCTGGGTTCTCTGGTTTCAGAACCTTTACAGCGGACAGTTCCAAACACTGCATTCCACCATCATCTCATCAGCATTCCTCTTGGAATAAATGTGTCTTGACAGTCTCTCTTAGAAGTGCTTTCTCTGAAGCTACTGAGGACCATGCCATGTGCAGGCATAGCTCAAGCACACAATGGGAATAACACCTGCAGGGTTGAGGTGTGGTTCAACCAGATGTGCACATTCTATAGAGTGCCTCCAAGGTTTTCAAGAAGAATGGAGCCCAGCTTGGCCACATTCGTTACAAACTTGTGCATAGTCCATTTATTGACTATCCCATCTTCCAAGTAATTTACCTGCACACAACTTCTTGTCTCATGTGGGGCCTTTAGAGTAACTCCAAATAAGACCAGGTGGATGTGCAGAAGAAATGTTTGATGCTTGCATGTGCTGGCCTGATGATGACTGTTAATCACCAGGTGTGTCAAACTACTCTAGATGCTCATTGTGTGTGTATGACAGGTTTTGGTGCTCTTTCTGCTTTTGATAAGCCATTCAATTTAATAGGGTGTTCTCTGAATGCCCAGCCTTTCTTTAAACTTAGCATGTATATTCATTACCTGATGATCCACCTAAGACAGCTATGTATCATTTCTTTACGCCTGTTCCATGTTCTATGTATATTAGATGATTTCATACAGATAAGGAGGGAATGCTCCTATTTTATACATTTTAACTATTACGATGAAAACCTTATCTAGAAGAAGTTCCCTTCTTTTTGAAGTTGCATAGCATTAGTAAAGCTATAGGAGTTACCTCTTATATCTCACTAGAAAAGACACACATCTAAGATAAAAAGCATGGGCCAGGTGGTAGAATATGCCTGTAATCCCAGTATTTTTGGAGGCCAAGGCAGGAGGATCATTTGAGGCCAGGAGTTCAAGACTAGCTTGGATGACATAGCAAGCCCTCCCTCCCCACCCTGTCTCTACAAAAAGTGAAAAAATTAGCCAGGCATGGTGGCATGTGCCTATAGTCACAGCTGCTCGAGAGGCTAAGTTGGGAGGATTGCTTGAGTCCAGGAGTTCAAAGATACACTGAGCTATGATCATACCACTGTAGTTCAGCCTAGGTGACAGAGTGAGACCATGTTTCAAAAAACAAATGAGTAAAATAAAATAAAAAGCAATGACAGGATTGCATTATGCTTTGAGGGCATTAATTTTCAAATTTAACTTTACTTGCATTTTTTCCCTATCATTCTATCTGTGTCAGCTAGTTCTTAGTTTAGTTGTAATCTTTTTTTTAGAATACTTATGAATAGAATAAAATACCACTGTATTCACATAGTATATTTACTATTGTTTTTGTCTCCTTGCGTTGCATTTTAATTATCTATGTCAGATACTTTCATCAGTCAAATGTACTACTAGCTATCTAAATGGAGAATTTATCTTAGGAGGAGAATTCTTCTCATTTATTTTTGCATGCCCAGCAAATTATTCAGGAGTGAGTGCACTGTTTCATCCTGTTGATAGTCTTCCCTGAACGTTTACAACCCACCCCTGACTGGCTCCAGTCTTCACACCTTCCTCAAGACCTAACTTAAATATACTGAACTGCCTGAAGTCGTCTTTGAATTTTACGTCCTTTCTCTTCACTTTCATACACTTTGCATTGTTTTCCCATATAGGGGCACCAAGAAATAGACCATATTATAATGAACATACAATAATGTACTAAGAGTAATAAAAGTAAATATATTCTGAAGCAGGAAAGAGTGAATGCTTGGGTTTTTTTGTAGGAGGAGAGAAACGATAATTTGAGAATGTTTCATGGAAACTCTTGCATTGGAGCAAAACTTTACAAATTAGACTTAGACTTCAATAGTCAAAAATTAGTGAAGAGAAAATCTCTGCAAAGTTGAGTGTTCTGATCTCCTTTCTGTTTGTTTAGTGAGCAGAATTGATAATCCACATGCAAGTGGCTTTTAAACTTTTCCAAGGACCAGTCGTTGGGGAATTTAATGTGATTCCTCTGAACTTTTCTAGTAATCCCAGGATTTGAGTATTAAGAGCAGTTAGTTGTGTTAGCCTTAAGATGCAATTCTCCTACCTTGTTGTTTTGAAGATGTTACTTAGAGGGAAGGAGGTGTTTTAGTCTGTTCAGGCTGCTAATACATCTTTTTCTTCTCAAATTTTACTGTAAGCAGTCAGGAGGAACCAAGCCATTCCTTCACCACTTTTCTTAGAAATAACTTCAGCTAAATATTCACTTTTATCACTCACACAATCTGCCTTCCACAAATTACTAAAACATGAACACGGTTCAGCCAAGTTCTTTGCCACTTTGTAGCAAAGATCACCTTTCTTTCATTGTGCACTGGCATATTTCTCATTTGCCTCTGACAGCTCATAAAAATGGCGCTTCCTGTCCATATTTCTAGTGTCATTCTGTTCAAAATTGCATAGATTTTCCCTAAGACGATTGAGGCTTTCTGTACAGCTCTTCTCTTTTTTTTTTTGTGAGCCCTCGCTAGAATCACCTTCAAAGGTCTATTCATAGCAACATAGGCTCTGTCTAGCATACACTTCAAAACTTTTCTGGCTTCTACTTATTACTCAGTTCCAGAACTACTTCTGCATTTTTAGGTATTTATCATCTCAACATTACACTCTCAGTACCAATTTCTGTCTTAGTCCATTCAGGCTGCTATAACAGAATACCATAGTCTGGGGGTGGGGGGTAATAAACAACAGACATTTATTTCTCATAGTTCTGGAGACTGGAAGCCCAAGATCAAGGCAGCAGAAGATTCAGTCTCTGTTGACAGCCCACTTCCTGGTCCACAGACAGTGACTTCTCCCTGTGTCCTCACATGGAAAAAGGGTGAGGGAGCTCTTTGAGATCTTTTCTTGAAGGACACTAATCTCATCCACGAGTACTCCATCCTCATGATCTAACGACCTCTCAAAGATGCCACCTCCTAATACCATCTCCTGGGGAAGGGAGTTTAGGATTTCAAGATTGAATTTTGGGAGAATGCCAACATTCAGCCCATAAAAGGAGATAGTACTGGAAAACTACAGAAATCAATAAACTCTTCTACTGTTTTGATTAAAATATAGCAAGTACATTTTTGGTGTACATCTTTTACTTTATCTTTGTTATTATTCATCTAGAAAACAAATGTACATAGTGATAGTTAATTCTTCCATGACATTTTTACAAAAGTGTTGCTATGCATTGGCTATAAGTCTCCTCTCTGACGTTATAAGACCTTGGAAAGCTGCCAAGTATCTCGGAACTTGTCTTGAGTCTTAAAGTGACTAAAATGACCTCAGCTCTACCTGCCTTATAGGATGCTCTGCCCAATGATGCATGCAGTATGCATGTTCTTTGAGCAGACTATGTTTTGAGGCTGCAGGTTTAGGCGTTATTAGAATCTGTTTGACTCCATAGCTCTTTTTATGGAAACATACATACATACTTAATGTCAAATAGTTTGTATCTTTTCACTAGCTGATATGAGTAAGTACTGTCTCTTCCCATCTTACTGTGTGTAACTGCCTTCTCTTAGAACTCAACACAAAATGAGCTTAATGATTCACATTTACACTAACATGGAGACAGAACCACCTCATTCAAAACAGGAAAAAGCAGGTATAAGATGTCATGAAGAAAAATGAGACCGAATGTGTTCAATTTCTCTTTGTTTGCCTTATCACATATCGTAGAGAGATGTGCTCCTACATGCAGTAGAAATAAGAACATCCTTGAAAACTCGGTTTGAGCAGTTCAAAATCATATATTTTTTAATGTTGTATGAGCTTCAGGTGATAAATCCTCTTCAGGATACCTCAGGGGTTCGCAAAAATGTAAAAATATGTTTAAAGTTTGAAATGACTCACATTTTTTAGTATCCATGGCAAAGAACTGCTTTTCCAACCTTAATAGGATTTCAAATTGACATTGACATTTTAGTAAATCAGAATTAGCTTTTTCTTTTTAAACTCCTGTGTCTTATGTAAATGGCTGCGCTGACTTTTATGGAATTGAATATTCCAGAAAATGTCATGGAACCTAATATAAAACAAGTTAACATTCTCATTTTTAGATCTTAAAGGGATATGGTGTTAAAATATAGCTTTTGATACCCATCCAACCTGTGCAAGGTTTTCTGTGTATATGCAAATTTCAAATTTGAGAACTTAGCATGTCGATGGAGGCAAATCTATATACCTGTTGAAAACAAAGTTGAAATTCTGAAGGAATTATTGTAATTTACTTAAATAAGAACTGTAAGGAGTCAAAGAGTGTTAATGGAGTGATAATAGGTTTCTTCTGAGAGCTTCAAAATCTTTTCACTGCCTTTATTACAAGTCTACCAAAATATCTGTTAGATTCTGAAAGCCAGTCTCTCATTACCAAAAACATTATTCACAATTTTAACTCATTTCCACAATGAACATTCTACAGAATTACTGTATTTTTGTTTAAAGATAAAAAATTATCCCTCTGAGGTCTGAAATTTATTATTAATGTGAATATTTTAAGCATTTTTAGAATAAATAATTTTGTAAAAGATACTGTAAGTTATGGAAAATACGGCAGTGAAGTATAACATTCATAAACTTACTAGAACCTTGCCTTAAAAGTGAACTAATTATTGGATCATATGGCAAACTGTTTAAGAAGAATAAGAAACTACTTTGTATCTGAAAAAATACATTATTATCCACTTGCCTTCCTAAAACTTCTTCCTCTCATGTCCTGCTATTTTACTTAGAGTTTTCCTTCAGGTTAAGGAACAATGTCTTTAGAAGGCTACCCATTAAAGTACTAAATAGAAAACCTAGTAAATTAAGCTCGTCACACACAATTTATATATTTTCTTATGATGTGTAAGAGACAACAGCCTAATAAAGATAAATTATTTATTTTCAGTCAAAATAGGGCACTTTTTTGCTTTCATGCAGCTCATTACACCTAAATTCCTTTGTGAAAGTATTTAAGTAAGTTCTTTGAAATGTTGCTTTAAAATATATTTACTCTTTAACGTTTTAAAAATAAGGGAATGCATCATATAGTGAAATTTCCCCATCAGTGTTTTCTGTGTATTTTCTCCAGCTCTTTCTTGAATTACAGACAGCAATTCTACAACTATACCACCCACCCACACACATTTATTCATTTGCACATATTTCTTTTTGGTGTTTTTTTTTTTTTTTTTTTTTTTTGCAAAATTGGCATCACATTAATTATACTACTCTGCAACTTGCTTTATTTACTATTTTTAATATGGAAGTTGACTGAAGTTAATTTTCAAGCAATTGTGTAATATTGATTGAACTTAATTGATATACCGTAACTGATTAAACCACCTCAGTGTTATTTGGAACACTTATCGACAACATTGCAGTGCAAAACCCTCTTTCTGTCCTTCTGCAGCTTTGTGACAATTCTGTAAGTGATCAGATGCTGATTGTGATGCAGTCTGGTCACAAATTCAAAGACACATTATAAAGTCAGTGTAATCAATTAGACATACAGTGCCAATTAACTCAGGTTTCCAGGGGTAATTCTTTTCGTTATTGATAAAATGCAAATGCATCTTATTCATGCAGGGTTGCCAGGGCCCTGGAGTAGAAATCTAAATCATAACCAAAACAAACAACATCATCAAGAAGAAATCAACAAAAAAGCATTTCATGAGGGTTTTGAGTATTTGAATAATATTTCAATAATTAAATGTTAAAGCAAGAACTGACAGGTTTGCCCACCCCATCCACCCTGTGATGTCAAATGCAGGGTATGTATCTGACTGACAGGGAAATTGAGGTAGGAAAATAGAATAGATAATATGATATTACGTACCTGCGCTTCAGTTTGAGGAGGATAAAATTGTTTTAACCTTATGCCCACATTCCTGGAGTGGTTCGCTAGCCCTACATCAGAAAATCCACATCTTAGTTCTTCAGCTGTTCACATGTCAATCAACACAACCTTTTGTCATTAGCATGCCAGAAATGCACTACATTCATGAAAGGAATGACTAGTTACATCATGATGAATGTTAGCATGGCCTCTCATTGGCCCATAACATTAAAATATTCAAAACATACAAATTCGCTAAAATTGTTTAGAGAAAGTCTTACAGTGGCGTGATGAAGGTGTAAAACTCCAGAAATGCCTATGCCTTTGACCTGCTGCAATGCCCGTAACTTGAAGTCTCTTTAGTCCTAAGCTCAGCCAGTGGACTAAGGAAAGTTTCTCATTACCTGATGCTGACTGAAAAAGATAAAAGAACACCACTTGTTTTGTCATTAGAGACTTGAGAGGCAGAAGAGCTACACTATAGACGTTGCATCTCTCACAAGTTTATGGAACAAGACATATGAACTGTTTTGTGTCTGCTATGGAAGTCGGGTGAATGACTGCCTATATGTGGAACACATTTGGGCCTGAGACACACAGGATGAGGGGAGGAATAACAAACTATCTCTCATCTCCCTCTTTTTCTGCGATTACTGTTACCTACCAAAATGAACCTAAAAATTGTGCATGAACAGATTAGCTCAGGTAGCTTGCAACATTGACTTTACAGTTTGACCTAGGGCGTCCCCACGGGCTGAACCTAATGAAACTCAGCCGGGTAATATTAAAACTGCAATAGCCCGTATCTCTCTGCTATCTGCAACCTGGTTTCTGCATAGGGAAATGCTGCATGTGTTTGCTGTAGGCAAATCTTAAATAAACCATGACCCAGCAAGAAGAAGAGAATGATATGCAGAAATGCTTTAGGGAAGGGATAAGATGGCAGTTTTGAATGGGAGCCCACATGGTACAAGTACTTATATTCCATTACCAACTTCAGAAGCTTAATTACTTTGGAAAACCATTTTCAGCTTATTTTAGTAATATGTCAGGCATTTCAGGTGGTCTGCAAAAGCCACATAGCCCATGGGCCTAGCATACCTCTTCAGACATCAAGCAGAAACACTTTCTAAACCCCTTAACGAGTGTCAAGCAGGAAATTGTGAGTATGTAGTATTAAGGAGATGGACTTGCTATTCTTAAATTTATAGTAAAAAAATCTGGATTTTCTTCCTCAATCTCCACTTATGACAGATTTTGTTTTTTTTTTTTTACAAAGATGCATGACAGATAGTACCTATTTAAACTTACTCTGATAAATTTAATGAAATATTCTTTTTTAATCCAGACATCTCTGTGAGTTTCAGAATTATTACCCTTGTCAAATTCATGTATGCTTTTTTTGTGGAAATGTTCAACTTTTGTTCTGACTGCTCTCTGCCTTCCCCCATCAACAAATCCTGAATATCTGTGAATTTCTCACCAGCTTTTATTTAACTCTATTCCGCATGTCCATCAGATGTCCTACACAAGATTGGTTAAATAGAAGCCTGTTCTTCTGGGAGAAGATGACAAATGTTTTTATATTAAATGCATAAAAATTTTCTCAATACCGCAAGGTGATAAAGACCAAGAAAAGGCCAATTTAAAAGGAAGCCTTTAGAAAAATAAAATAAAATAAAACAGACATGCTTCACTTTCCTACACAATAGGGAAAAATTTTTAATGCTTTTGCAAAAGTTAAACTCTAATGATGGAACTAAGTTTATTTTGTACTGAGTAAAAGTTATGCATGAAACTACATAAAAATACGTGGGCAACAAAGAGTGATTCAGGACTGCTTAATCACTGCTGCTCTTGGTGTGGTTTTTAGGGGTCTGCATCATTGATGAGTTCCTTACACGTTGATTTCTCAGATTCACCAGGCAATACATACCAGCTGTCTTGGTAAATGCATGAAATGTTGCAATCTTTACAAGTCCTGCAGTTTTACTTCACCAGTAACTTTCCCTGGTCAACTAACAGTATCTAGAGATCAGGCAGAGGATGACCAATAGCTGCTCTGATGTACACATGGAGATACCGAAAGATGTGGAGTTAAGGATATTTGAATAAATATTTCATATAATGACAACTGTGTGTGTTAGCAAGAAGAAATATCCACTGTGATGCAAAAGCATATCTTTATGTCATATATGTTTGTTGTGAGAGGTACTGATTCGTGCTTATGTGAAAACCTCTTAAATCTGGAATCTGGGGTCTCCTCTCCCCGTTTTTTCTGGAACTCAGATGCTAAAGTTGATACGGGAGGAGTGAACTGTCCCAAATAAAGCAGTCGGGGAAAGGAGGATCCATTCCAAATAAAGGGAAAAAAAGGTACATATGAATAGTGTATTTATTTACACATAATGCAGGTTATTCTGGAGGGTATTAAATATCTATCAGTAACTGTCATTTGTTAAAAACCAGGGATCCCCAAGGATGTTAGTGGATGTATGAGAAAGAGTTTCTGGAGATATATTTTGGAGTGTCCACTACAATTGAGACATTTCTTCTTTGTCTCTGTCTGACTCTCTCTCTCTCTCTCTCTCTCTCAGTTTACTTCTCTCTCCCTTTACACACACACACACACACACACACACACACACAGAGAGACACCACACAGAATATTCCCAACTTCTTAACACACAACACCAATAAAAAATGCCAATAATTAGATTGTAAAACTGGCAGTTCTTTTCTTTCATTGTGGCTTTCTATTCTCTTGTCTCTCACATATCGAAGAAACAGGAGGACAACAGATCAGGATACCTTTTGTCATGTTTACATTATGTAGTAACTAACCTAAAACAAATGCCTAGTGGAGGGTTTCTTAGCTTTCTGTCAGTTTTCAAATGTTTTCCCTCCTCCTGCCTCCCTGGCTTCTGGTTGGTGATGCATGTGCTGGTGTTCAGAGACGCTATGCACCCTGACAAGAGATTTTTTTTTTTTTTTTTTTTTTTTTTTTTTTTTGAGATGGAGTCCCGCTCTGTTGCCCAGGCTGGAGTGCAGTGGCGCGATCTCGGCTCACTGCAAGCTCCGCCCCCCGGGTTCACGCCATTCTCCTGCCCCAGCCTCCCCAGTAGCTGGGACTACAGGCGCCGCCACCTCGCGCGGCTAGTTTTTTGTATTTTTTTTAGTAGAGACGGGGTTTCACCGTGTTAGCCAGGGTGGTCTCGATCTCCTGACCTCGTGATCCGCCCGTCTCGGCCTCCCAAAAGTGCTCGGATTACAGGCGTGAGCCACCGCGCCCGGCGCCTGACAAGAGATTTTAAACTGGGGCATAGATGATTGTCCCCAAAGCGATCTGCTCAATTCCTGTAATTCTACACATTTCAAGCAATGGAAACACAATGAGAAAGATACTTTGGGTAGTTCTTAGATTGCAAACGTAGGCAGCCACAGTTTCAGCCAGCAATACCAATTTTTCTCAACCTTTCCATTTCTACCCAGTGTATAATTTATATAAATTTTCTTCCCGAGCTTCACAACTAAACTATTCCTTATTTTATGATGTTATCAATGTGTGTATGTCTTAGAATATAATTGGTGGCATACAAACCAGCTTATGCCTCTTTAACTTTAGTGCTATGATCTTAAAACTTTTGACTCTTAGGCAAATATAGATGTAAATATAAATATATATGTATTTTTTTCTTGGGAGTCAAAATTATATATTTATATATAATATGTGTGTATATACACACATATATAGATATATAATATACACATATTATATAAATATATAATATATATTTCATATTATATATTACAGAATAAATATATATAATATATATGTATTTAATTTCATTAGTCATATTGTTTTCTACAGTTTGATTTCCAGTGTTGCAGGACTTTTTATTCATATTCCTGATATCAGGAAAGGGTGCATATTGACAGTACAACTCAGGTGGAATATTTAGAAGACACATGGTTGTAATTAGTTACTTGCATTTTTCCTGAATGCTTTTTATGGTGCTGACTATTTAAGAATATCTTGCATTGCTTTCCAAACAAATAAACTACACAAGCAGTGTTTCTTGAATCTCTTTGATCTGTGTGGTGTGTTGGTGTGGTCTTATACAGGATTTTGTCTTTTTTTTTTTTTTTTTTTTTTTTTTAGTACGGTTGTTTCTCCTTTTTTCCTTTAATCTAACAAATATTGAAGTACTTTAAAATTTTTAATACTGGATTTCATGGAGAATGAGAGTTTCCTATCATTTTCCCAAGGTAATGTCACACAATGCATTTCCGGAAAAAAATACTTCTTAAATTGTTTTAGTGTTCTGATTATTTTTCTGTCGTTATTTTGCCACTTTGTGTTACTGTCTCTGTAGTCCCAGCTACTCGGGAGGCTGAGGCAGGAGAATGGCGTGAACCCAGGAGGCAGAGCTTGCAGTGAGCCGAGATCGCGCCACTGCACTCCAGCCTGGGTGACAGAGCGAGACTCCGTCTCAAAAAAAAAAAAAAAAAAAAAAAAAAAAAAAGGGGGGGGCTCTCTCATGGTACTAAGTGGGTTGCTGTTCCACAATCCAGATATTTTTGGCTTAAATCCTGAGGTGTTACCAGATGGTAAGGATTTTAGAAACATGCTAAAATGGTAATAATAGGGAATACTTTCGATACTGTGAAGTCAGATATATCATTGCAAGTTTAAAAAAATAGAATATTTTATATTTTAAGTATCTGATTTACCTTAATAAACACTCAACAATTTCAAGAACAGATATCTACAAGCTATCTTCTGGTCCTGAATTTTCATGCTTAAAAAAAACCGCACCCAGAGACTAACTAATAACTATGGTGATCAGCTGTAGACAGAAATTCAGAGATACTAGTGATGGTAACATCCTTCAGTGCTGGAGCCTTACTGTCGTAGAAACATGTGAATGTCAAACTGAAAGTTAAAAAGCCAGATATTTCAAAAGAATGGGGAGTGGAAGAGTACAAATTACCCCCCATGGACCCTGGAAGTGCTAGATTCTGGGCAAGATCCAGATATTTGCAATTTGTTTAACTCCCAATTGACCATTTGAGAAATATTGAAAGAGAGAGAGAGGGAAATTGCCAGGGCCCAAGGGATGATACCATGGAGCCATTTAGCTACAAAGCATCAATGTGTGATGTTGCCGTGGTGGCTCATCCCTGTAATCCCAGCACTTTTGGGGTGTCAAGGAAGGAGGATTACTTGAGCCCAGGACTTTGAGACCAGCCTGGGCAACATAATGAGACCTCATCTCTTTAAAAAAAAAAAAAAGCCAGGCATGCTGGTGCCTGCCTGTAGTCCCAGTGACTTGAGAGGCTGAGGCTGGAGTATCACTGAGCCCCGGAGTTGGAGACTGAAATGAGCTATAATTGCACCACTGCACTCCAGCCTGGGTGACAGAAGGAGACCCTGTCTCTAAATAAATAAATAAATACTGTGTATGTGCTGACTCTCCAGCCTTGCCTAGTCCCCCGAATCCTTGCAACCTTCCAAAACTTGATTGTTTTTCTCCTAAATTTCTCAGATAATTGAGGGGAAGATAGAGCTCAGAATTTTACAACAGCTGTCCGCATCGCCTCGAATCCCTGGCAGAATGCCAGTGCTGTCTCTTCTCTGGGTTTCACAGGGCAGGCATAAATTATAACTTTATTAGATTGAGCACATATGGCCTCTAGCCCCAGGAGACCCTCCATGGGGCTAGTCTGTTGGCAGAGGCAGCTTCTGCGCTTTCAAATTCACAACCCATGAAGAAAAAGAGGCCTTCAAGGCTGCAGCCTGCCTGGGGCTTCTGTGGGGCATCTCCTATCATTGCGTTAACGCTGTGGTGAAACCTAGGCCAAATATTCCAGCATCTTTTTGCTGCTTGTATGAACATGATGCACATTGCCGTTCGAAACTGGGAAAAAAGAAGAGCATATTACAGGCGAACGCGAATGCATCAGAATATGGTACCTTTAAATTAGAAGAGAAGGCTCTCGATGTTGAATCCTCAAGTGTTCCTCTTCAAATACACACAATGATGTCTTTCACTTGACTTTAATTTTAATTATCATAGACACATAATAGATGTATATATGTACGGGGCACATGCAGTGTTTTCCTACAGGCATACAATGTGTAATAATCAAGTCAGGGTAATTGGGGCATTCGCCACCTCAAGTATTTCCCCCTTCTCTGTGTTAAGAGCATTCCAAATCCACTCTTTAGTTATTTTAAAATATACAACAAATTATTTTTGACTATAGTCACTCTGTTGTGCTATCAAATAGTAGATTTTTCTGAGACAGAGTCTTGCTTTGTTACCCAGGCTGGAGTGCAGTTTGGTGATGATAGCTCACTGCTGCCTTAATCTCCTGGGCTCAAGCAATCCTCCCACGTCAGCCTCTTCAGTAGCACATGCTACCACACCTGGCTAATTATTATTTCTTTAATTTTGTATAGATTAGGTCTCACTGTGTTGCCCAAGCTGGTCTCAAACTCCCGAGCTCCAATGATCCTCCTGCCTTGACCTCCCAAAGTGCTAGGATTACAGGTGTGAACCTGTGCCCGGCTGATAGGAATTTTTGATGGAGTTTCCCAATAACTGGGCTTTCAAAGATTTTGGATAGTGAACGAGATACTGCAAAGATCTCTCTCAATACCACTAGCCTGACCGGGGACCTTGTGTTACCTATATGAATACACTGAGGTTGCTGTCTGTTTCTCTGTTACAATGTATAAGCAGAGAAAAGTATATTGATGCTCATCAGATTTTCAGTTTAATATTGGAGCATTGCAAATTAAAATATAAGGTGTGGGACAAGTACAATTTTACTGAGGGGCATGCAAAACCTGAGGGCCCCCAAAGCAGAAGAAAGCATTCGGCCTCTAGTCTGCATTTCCTCCCTCCCGAGTTGCCAGCCAGCCAGCCAGCCAGCCTGTCTTACAGATTCCAGACTTGCCAGCTCCCACGTTGCATGAGCCAATTCCTTAAAGTAGATCAATTTAATAAATTTAACCTATATTGGTGAACAAATTTAGCAGAGAACTTTGATATGTATTAGTACCACTTATTATTTTTAGAAAAATTGGAATTTGAATAACTTACACTAAAGTCTAATTCGTCATCTGGTGTGTATGTTATAAATGCACACCCACTCACAGAGACCTATTCCCAGCCACAGCCTCATACAAAAATAGGCAATAGATACAGGAAAAGAGAAGCAGCCATAGAGGATCTTACGTAAGAAACCCCATCCTTCTCACACCTACTCAAGAACGTTGTTCCCAACATCTACATCTTTTGTGGTTTATATCCACTAGGCACACCTAACATCACATCCACATTCTTTCATTTACCCCATTTGGAAATACCTGCCTGACCTTCACTTTCTCTGCCTGATTTGGCTACACGTCTCTGTTTCTCTGGCAACCATCTCCTCGTCTTCCAAGAGTCCTCACTGATCACATCTCAACTCCTCTCCACCTATCCTTTCTTAAATCCACTCCAATCAGTAAATAGCCCTCACCACTTCACCAAACTCCTCTTGCCAATTATACCATTGGATCCTAGGCCCCACAAAAGTGGAGTTGCTGTTCCTAATGTTTCTAAAAAATGATGAGCATTCTGCATTTTCCCTCGAATCTCCACTGCCTCTATTTTTGGAAAAGTGTTTCATCTTTGAGAAAGCATGTAAGACCAACTTTTTTCCCACTCTGGAGGGAAATAAAATACTGCTGAATGCAGAGGATATCTCCATGGCTTCCTACTACTTGCTCTGGCAATATTTCCAGATCCTTATCCTGGAGCATTTGCAGTAGTTGGGAGGATGGATTATCTAGCAGTGTGTAGACTGAATGTATATGTTCCCCCCGCCCCGCCCCGCCCCAAATTCATGTCTGAAACCTAGTCCTCAACTGTGTAGGTATTTGGAAGCAGGGCTTTGGAAGGTAATGAGGCCATGAGGGTGGAGCCTCATGAGCGGAATTCCTACCATTATGAAAGGGACCCCAGAGGGCACCCTCGTCCCTTTTGCCATGTGAGGACACAGCGAGAAGGTGCTGTGTATAACCCAGAAAGTGGGTCCTCACCAGCCACTGAATCTGCATGCTTGATCTTGGACTTCCAGTCTCCAGAACTGTGATCAATTGTTGTTTTTTACAAGCCATGGGGTCTACAGTCTTTTGTTTAGCAGCCAATACAGGTAAGATAGGGGATGTTGGGAAGGAATGGAGATGTCCACAAACACCCTGAATCATGTACTGCTCCCTAACCCCCCGTCCTCCCAGCAGAGAGGGCAGGAAAGGGAAGACTGACTTCCTCCAGGTTCAATGCTCTTCTACCCACAGTTACGACAGACAGGTTGCCTTATATTTTTATTCTTTTTGGTTCATCTGATCAGTTGTCAAGTTGCTCAAATGTCAGAAAAATGGCTCAAAGGGCTGCTTTGGATTTCTGCAGTAGAAAAAGAAAAGACAGAAGACTAGTTCCTGGTATGTTTCTGGACTAGAAGAAAGTTACTATTTTATGGAGTCATAAATATGACATTTCTTGTGCCTGAGAATTTGAGGCAGGTAATACTCCTGTGAAGTAAGATAATGTCTTCTGTAAAAGAATAAATTCATTCAAAACCATGAGAATCATTGTAAGTTTCATTGTCAAGAAGGAAACAGACATGGTTTTGGATGTAGGTGAATGCTAATTGTTGAAGACGATTATTGTTCTCAGAACAAGTTTATTCTGATTCATAGCCACAGCAATTCAAGAGAAAAGCAATAAAGGAACCACAACCATATGACCCTTCTTACAATCATGTTGCGGTGGGGATGTTGCTTCTCCGTCCTACCTCCTGAGAATGACTGAAGGGTTTTGCAAGAGTGAAGGCAGCTGGGAATATATTCCAGCCATTTCCATAGTTCTTGCTGTGGCAAGGAGTTTCAAGGTCACAGTGACTGAACACTAGAACTTCTGCCTCTGTTCTCTGCTGAACGTCTTCAGTGACTGCTACATCAGGGCTTGGGGTTCCCACTGACAAGGTGTTTAAGTAACATTTAGAGTCCTTATGGTTATACACTTTCATCTCCTTGTACAGAAAATTTCTGGAAACTGCCCACTATTATATGAAACACATTAACCTGTCGAATTTGGTTATTTATGTAAGTAAACCACAGAAAACCATAACAAATCAAAATACCTAAGAACCACAAATTTCCTCCAGTGCAGCCACATCCCAGAGACAGGTAATGTGAACTACATGTGTAATTTTAAGTTTTCTTGTAGTTGCATTGAAGAGTGCACAAAGAAACCATTGATACTAAGTTTAAAAATACATTTAATGTATCCCAATATTTATTATTATTAAGTCAGCAGACAATAGAGACGAAATACAGTTTGCATATGTTTTTTACTACATATTTGATATCCAGAGTACATTTTACACTTAAAACAAGACATCTCGGTTTGAACAAGCCACATTTTATATGCTCAATAGCCACATGTGGTTATTGGCTAGTATTTTGGAAAACACAGTACTAGAAAATGCATTCTTCCTGCCATGATCAACCATCGTCTCTCACTTACTCCTGGGCAACTGTGTCCTAATTGATTTCCAGGCATTGATTATTGACTTTCAGGGAGACCAACTGATCACCTTATTATAATAGGTCATTCCTACACATGGCCTTCAAGTCCCAAAACCGTCTGATTTGCTAAGCCGTTTTCCCTCTTGTCATGCCATCTTCCCTTCATTTGCTACATTCTAGGTTTTCTAGTCCAATGCAGTCACTCCAGGCACTCTGTACTCGTACTCAGCATTTACTGGGTGGTGTATATCTGTTGTAGGCTGTTGGTTGTAAGTTTCATGGCAGCATACACTATGCCTCCCTTTTTCCACATGCACCCATCCATCAAGCCTAATTGAGAACATAAAACACAGCATATAAAGCACTCCATCGATTGAATTAAATTAATGTATGAGCAATTGCACCTGCAACTGTAACTGAGGGCTCACGTGGTTGTCATGTATCATTTTTAAAATTTTTAAATAATGCCAGTTTTCATCTATATTCTTATTACTTCTGTAGAAAATAATATATAATATTTCAACAATAACATGGTTGAAATTGAGGCCTTATGTGATGCTTGAATACAAATGATAACTTGATTCTGAATCAACACTGTATGTGTGAGTTGATGTCTGATATATGATTTGGGGCAGTTTGAGGGTCATTTATTTGTACTGAGCCTCTCAAATTCCCTGTGTGTGAAGGGAACAGCTGAGAATAAGTCAGTCTTCCTTTATTTATTTATTTATTTATTTATTTATTTATTTATTTGAGACAGAGTGTCGCTCTTGTTGCCCACGCTGGAGTGCAATGGTGCGATCTTGGCTCACTGCAACCTCTGCCTCCCAGGTTCAAGCAATTCTCCTGCCTCAGCCTCCCGAGTAGCTGGGATTACAGGCATGCACCACCAGGCCCGGCTAACGTTCTATTTTTTTTTTTTTTTTTTAAGTAGAGACAGAGTTTCTCCATGTCGAGGCTGGTCTCGAACTCCTGACCTCAGGTGATCCGCCTGCCTCAGCCTCCCAAAGTGCTGGGATTACAGGCTTGAGCCACCGCGCCCAGCCGAGAATAAGTCAGTCTTCAATGGATAAGACAGTCGTCTTTATCCCCGGAAGGCATCACCAACTGATCACAGCAGTCTGTTTTTCTGAGTTAAGAGGCAACTTCCCCTCTATGTGGGACACTACTTTTAGTCTAGTGTGCTATTCCATATCTATTGGAATAATTGCACTTGATCAGTCAGGTTTAACATTAAGGGTGTGATAGGTAGAAATGGATGCAGACACTCTTGCAAATTTAGTTGAACCCTCTCTCTTTGCATCTTGTGCTGGCCTCAGTGACTGTCTTCTTGAATAGAATGTTCTGGGAGTAAAGCACTGGGACTTCCAGGGCTGGATCATTAAGGAGCTATTAAGCTTCCATTTAGGGCACTTGGAGTACTGACGCTCGAGGCATTCTGTCTTGGAACCCACATCTCATGTTGCTAAGTGTTCAAGCCCCATGGAGAGGCTATGCATGGTGCTCCTATCAGTAGCTTTAGCTTCACTCCCAGTTGACAACCAGCAATACCACCATGTGAGTGACCCATTGTGGACATCCCATCTGATTGAGCACCCCTATCTCTTCCTATCCCTTAGCTAACTCAGGGGATCTCAAGAGAGAACTTCACGGCTAAGCCCAGTCAGCTCACAGAATCATGGGAGATCCTCATAAAAGGTTGTTTGAAGCCACACGTTATGGGCATGTTTGTTACACAACATTAGCTAACCAGAGCAGGCATTGAACCTGGAAGTGAGGTTCTGTTTCAACAGAAACCTAAAGTACATGGTGTTGGTGTTGGACCCTCCATAGGGCAAGACTAAAGGCTTGAAGAACAAGGGAAGAAAATTGGAGGCTGGGGAAATGGAATGGATAAAGAGAACTCTTTGAATGACTGACTCACAGCCTTACAGGAGAAGTAACTTTTAGCACGTGCAACTGCATGCAAACTGGATTTTGTCCTTTAAAATAGAAAGATGGCATCTCAAAGAACACGTTTGTCATGAGTAGTTCCTAATAAGCATAATACTTAACATAAAGTTCACTGGTGTATGTTATTTATAATCTTAGTATAGTATAATTTCCATTGGATAGCAAAGGTCAAGGATATAATTACAATAATATATTCTTTTAAAATTTCTTTTGGTTACACTTAAATGTAAATTGTGAACACCATTTTTATTTTCTATCATATCCCATGACTTTTCTATTGTTTGAGTCATATTAAATCTATTTTTACAGTATAAATTTTGCAACATATATTCCCACAAGAAAGAACAAATTATAAAACACACAGTTTGTATACGTCTTTCCCTTAAAAGTGAAATTTTAACTAGTTTTTCTTTTTTTCTGTTACTATGTTGTCTTTTTATTCTTTGGTTCAATTCATTCCCACCTACTCTTGAACGTTTTTTGGAAAGTTGGCAATGACCCTTTAAATTCTTTTCAGTCTCTATCTGCCTAGCATATATTTAGGTTCTGTATATATTTATATCATTTCCTACTTAAGTATACACATTTCCATTTTTGTGCTCATGCTATTCTACAAATGCCTGCATTTTAAGGATGAGACATACATTTAAAAAGGGCATCTATGCCTTCTTTCAGAATTTTTTTTTCTAAATATGTATTACTTTGATATTTGAAATTTCGTACCTACAAACGTACACATACACACATGTGTGCATAATACACATCTCACACAAATGCCAACCGTGTCGGGAAAATAACAGCTCCATCAGAAATGCCTTTACATCCACATAATATATCTTATTTCCTTGCATAAGGCACAGATGCTCTGTCACCAACATCAACTTATCCCCAGGATCTAAATCACTTGAAACCACTTTTGTTTCTCTGGAGAATTTCAGAATATATTTTTTACCTCAAAATTTCATGAACTTGCATGCATTTTATACCTCAGACTTTGAACCCTCTGGACAAATTCCTTTATCCCTGTAAATTTTTAACGAATTCTAAACAAAATACCTGACTCCACTTTCCCCCCAAATTTCCTGACCTTGCATGCATTTTGAACTGCAGACTTGAAAACACTTGTGCAAACATTCCTTTATCCCTGTGAATCTTTAATCATAAACAAAATGCCTGTATCAATGCTGGCAAGGTTGCGGAGAAAAGGGAATCCTTATACACTATTGGTGGGAGTGTAAATTGATTCAGCCATTGTGGAAAGCAGTGTGGCCATTCCTTAAAAAGCTAAAAGCAGAATTACCATTAGACCCAGCAATCCCATCCATTACTGGGTATATACTCAAAGGATTATAAGTTGTTCTATCATAAAGACACATGCACGCATATGTTCATTATGGCACTATTCACAATAGCAAAGACACGGAGTCAACTTGAATGTCCCTCAATGGTAGACTAGATAAAGGAAATGTGGTACATACACAGAATGGAATACTATGCAGCCATAGAAAAGAACAAGATCATGTCTTCTGCAGGAACATGGATAGAACTGGAGGCCATTATGCTTAACCAAACTAACTCAGGAACAGAGAATCAAGTACTCTATGTTCTCACTTAGAAGTGGAAGCTAAAGATGAGAACACATGGTCACATAATAGGGAACAACAGGCACTGGGGCCTGCTGGAGGGTGGAGGGTAGGAGAGGGAGAGGATCTGGAAAAATAACTATTGAGTACTAGGCTTAGTCATGAAATAATCTGCACAACAAACCCCCGTGACACTTGTTTACTTGTATAACAAACCTGTACATGCACCCCTGAACCTAAAATAAAAGTTTAAAAGAATGCCAGTATCCACTACGTTTATGGGTGGTCTTTCCGAGTTTCTCCTCAGAGAAACACTCCTGAAATTCAAGTTATGACTATTTAGACTATTTTTTTAATGATCGCTCTGTGTGTGTCTTAGCTCCCTCTCTGTTTCGTATGTGTTCTACTTGATTTTTAAATAAACTATAGGAGCTCTATGTACTAATTTGATTCTCTACATACAATGGTGCCGTATTCTCTTATTTTTCCTTTAGGATTTGTACAAAGACTGTACAAAATATTTGAGTTGTGTAATGGTATCCAATATGGACAATAAATGATAAGTAAATTTTGGAAAAATCAGTTAAAAGAAGCATAATAAATACATAGATGTCTAATTGTTTCCATCCTCAACTATGGACGTTTTTGCAAAGACACGCATTTTACTTCAGGAGACACTTGTCGACGTCTGGAAAAGATTTTGGTTGCCACAGCTAGATTATGGGGGTGGGTATCACTTGCATCTAGAGGACAGAGGCCAGGAATGCTTTTAAGGAACCCACAGGGCACAGAACAGTCCCCCATGACAAAGAATCTCTCATCTACATGTGTCAATATTGATGAGGTTGAGCAACCCAGGTCTAGAGTAATATTGATTAGCACAGAGTATAGCTTGAAGCCTCTTTTTCCATATGGCTGTGATAGGTTGTTTTAAATGATCATTGGAAGAAATAAACCCTTGGTTCTATGGAAGTCATGAGGAATATTCTGCCCGTGTGCTTGTGCAACTTCAACTTGGAGCAGAGAGATGAATATCATGCAAGTGGCTTCCTAGAATCATGGGGTTTTGTACTGATTATTTCATCATCTAGGAATTGAGTGAAGTACGCATTCGTTATTTTTTTATCCTCTCCCTCCTCCCACCCTTCACCCTCAAGTAGACCTCAGTGTGTGTTGTTCCCCTCTGTGTGTGCTTGTGTTCTCAGCCTTTAGCTTCCATTTATAAGAGAGGATACGCAGTATTTGGTTTTCTGAGCTGGAGGCCATTATCCTTAGAATCTTCTATGTTAAAAACAGCAGAGCACCTCCTGACTTTCCTGGGAATCCTTGTTTCCTGATTCCAGACAAGCGCCATGGCTGTGAAATCATGTATTTATGTGTATGCTGTTGGATTTTAACGTGAAATACCTTTTTGCTGTGCCAAGTTCGCTTCCAAATATGATCCCGCCAGGCTGACCAACAAGGCATTCAGTCAGCCTGCTGTCTTCTGCCGGGACCTTTCACAAAATGAATCATATGTCACTTTTCTTTTCAGAAGCATATGCCATTTTATTTTATTCTGAGAGTTTGAATCGCGCCATGCATCTGTTTCAGTGTTGTTTCCAGTAAGTTCACTATCAGTGCTTCCTGAGTGTGGTTTCTTGTATGGGTACCCACTGACCTGTCCCATCCATCTTTTCGTCCTATAAAGCCTTTATTGCTATACTTGTCTTCTTGCAGAACCTCCACACTTTTTATGAGCTCCCGTTTTTCTCTCTTCGTGGTATTTATCATTACTCATTGTGACTCTTGCTTATTGGATGGTGAAAAGTGATCCCCAGTGGTTGCACTACAGCAAGATAAATACATGTATACTTTTCTTAATTCTTATTAGTGTTACTTATTATTTCCTTTTATTAGACACTACTTTCAAAGGCTTTATAGCACTGGGTATGTGTTCTACGTTTTTCTCTCATTTTATCCTCCACAACAGTTTTGTGACGAAAGTACTATTATTAACCTTGTAGTTTACATGACAAAGCATGGTTTCATAACTTGTCAGGATTTCTTAGCCATTATTTGATAAAACTAGGGATCTAAATTCTGTCTTCTAGCTCCAAACGGATGGTTCTTTCCATGCTATTTGCTATTGTCATGTCAAAAGTAATGACCAAATAGAACTCAAATAGTATTTTTCTTTTGGCTGATTTCTTCTTTCAGACCAGAGAGGTTTCCAAGGGTAAAGTAGTTCATTAATTTTAATTTCTTTTTTTTTTTTTTTTTTTTTTTTTGAGACAGAGTCTTCTTGTTCTTTTGCCCAGGTTGAAGTGCAGTGACAGCATCATAGCACACTGCAGCCTTGGCCTCCTAGGCTCAAGCAGTCCTCCTCTGTTGGCCTCCCAAAGTGCTGGGAATACAGGGGTATGCCACCATGTCAGACTACTTTTTATTTTTATTTTTATTTTTTTAAGAGACAGTCTTGCTCTGTTGCCCATGCTGGTCTCAAACTCCTGGACTTGAACACTCCTTCCTCCTTGACCTCCCAAAGTGCTGAGATTACCGGTGTGAGCCACCATGCCTGGCCTTAATTTGAGTATCTTCTAATTGATGTGGACTTTTATGCCCTATTCATTTGTGTTTTGAAGTGAACTGACTGAATGCCAGTGATAGGGCACTGCTTAGTGTTGGGGTGGTTAGGAAGATATGCAAGTTTCTTAGAGCATAAAGCAGCTTGCTGCTCACAGCAGAGGGGGTGTAACTGTTTCAGGAATTTTAGAATACTACTGTCTGTGAGTTCTGTGAGAAGTTAGGGAAACCTCCCACTCCTGGTTAGACTGGCAGCAACTTTTTGCATTATAACACAGCAGACATTTCATGTCCAAGCCAGGTGATCTGAACTACCCTTGTTCATTCCAGATCCAGGATTGGTGAGGCAAAAGGGGAGTCCCCAAAATGGATGGGTGTCTTTACTGAACTTCTGGATTATCTCCATCATGTACAGAAGATATAGAATCACGCATTTATAAACTTTATGGTTGAAGATGGCACCCACAGTTACATTTTCCTCCCAAACTTCCCTGACCTATCTCAGTTCTTAAAGATGTCTGGGGATTCCTAGTTAGGCATAGATTAACAAGGCAGCTCTATCCTTAAATGATCATGGCAAGCTGCCATATGCCTGGTATTCATTCTCAGTTAATGTGGATGTTCTAGTAGGAGGGCACAGTGACATAGGAAGAAATGGTCACTCCATACTCAAATTATTTATTGAACTTAGAAGGCAAGTTTACCACCCTGTGGGTACTGAGCACTGCAGACTTCATGTAAGCATATTTTGAGCATTTTCTACAAATCCTCATTTCTCCAAATCCCATCCTTTGCAACCTCAAGTTTATCCAGGGGATTCACACTGCCTGCATGTCCTTGTATGTGTTTCTTATTGTTCCTGTAACAAATTATCCCACCTGTAGTGGCTTAAAACACACACATTTATTGTCTCACCATTCTGAAGCTCTGAAGTGTGAGTAGCTCGGATGATTTCTCTTCATCATCTTCCAAAGCTGATATCAGTGTGTTGGCAGCTGGGCTGTGTTTCTTCCTCCAGACTCCAGGGATGCATCCACTTGCAGGAAAGTCTGGATTGATGGCTACATCCAGTTCCATGGGGTTGAGGTTCCTGCTTCCTTGCAAGCTATTGGCTGAGGGCAAATTTTGGCTTCTTGAGGACCGCAACATTCCTTGACTCCTGGCCTCCTTCCTCCTCCTTCAAAGCCAACAGTGGCAGCTTCTAATGTGCTGAATCTCTCTGACTTCCTTTTCTACCTCTTCTCTCCTTTCCCAAGTTGCATGGCTTGTCTGGACTGTTAGTTCCATTACCATTTTCCTGCCTTTCAGTGTCATGGACCCACTTGGATATTCTAGGATAATCAGCTTATCTTAACATCAGCTGCCTAGTAACCTTAATTATATCTGCAAAGACAATTCACAACGGTACCTAGATTCATGTTTGATTTAATAACCAGGGGAACGAGAATCTTGGGTGGATGACTTTATAATTCTGCTTGCCACATTCTCGTCTATAAACTAATCTTAAGGTTGGTGGACAGACCCCTTACAACTGGCTTTGAGTACCCAGAACACTGGCTTCCTATCTTTACTCAACCAGTGGCTCCTCCAGGAAAAGCCCAATCAAGGATGAAACGCCATTATTCTTATGCCTTTCCTTTCCCCACCCCTCCCCTCCCCTCTCCTCTTCTCCCCTTTCCTTTCCTTCTCTTTCGTTTTGAGACAGAGTCTTTCTCTGTCTCCCAGGCAGGAGTGCAGTGGCATGATCTTGGCCCACTGCAACCTCCGCCTCAGTCTCCCAAGTAGCTGGGACTACAGGACCATGCCACCACGCCTGGCTACTTTTTCTATTTTTAGTAGAGATGAGGTTTCGCCATGTTGGCCAGACTGGTCTCCTAGCCTCAGGTGATCCACCCGCTCAGCTTCCCAAAGTGCTGGGATTCCAGGCATGAATCCCCGTGCCCAGCATGTCATGCCCTTTTGAAGTCTGAGTAATAATCCTCAGATGGTAGTGCACATAGTTATGGACAATTAGTGAACCACTCCTCCCTGATGTGGCTCGTCCCCACTGCAAATAATTTGTCTACTTTTACTTTTATTTTTATTTATTTATTCTTTGTTGAGACAGAGTCTTACTGTGTCACCCAGGCTTGAATGCAGTGGTGCAATCATAGCTCACTGCAGCCTCCACCTCCCAGGCTCAAGTGATCCTCCCACCTCAGCCTCCCGAGTAGCTGGGACTACAGGTGTATGCCACCTTGCATGGCTAATTTTTAATTTTTTTGTCGATGCAGGATGTTGCTATGTTGCCCAGACTGGTCTTAAAATGTTAGGCTCAAGGAGTTCTCCCACCTAAGCCTCCCAAAGTGCTGAAATTAACAGGTGTGAGCCACCCAGCCTGGCCTATTTGTCCTTTTTAATTTAAAAGACTCAACATGGAGAAAGTATTTTACCCCTTCACCTTATGCATTAAGAGCTTCCTTTTTCTTAACATCCTGCTCCTTGAAATCAACCCACTCTACTTGTATAGCAGTTGTTATTTTAATATTTCGAATTAAGATACAGTTTTCATTTTACCTTATAGAGACAGTGAGCGGGTGCTCTTAAATTCCTATCTGGCTTTCTCGATTCCTTTGGGTAATCACAGGTTAACTTTTTTTCCTTCGTCAGTTTTCAGCAGTCAGTCAAAGGTGCATTCATTTTCATAAATCAGCCATTTGGCAAGATTTGAATGTTTAATCAGTTTGCGATCACATCAAAGAACAAGGGAAGGTCTCGGGAGATTATTACCTCCTTTGGAATCTGTGTTCTTAGCTACGAAGGTGCAATGACTTTTTCTAGTTCTCTGCCCCAGATGTCTGAACTGTTAATATTTACAATGCTCCCTTCCTGAAATTCAGAGTCAGCACCTCATTTTATCCTATTTGTATCCCAACTTACTTTATTCAAAGTGATTTTACAACCTGAGATAGCTCCATAGGAAGAGTTCAGTTGTCAAAAGCAATCTGACCCATGGAAGTTTTCTGGTGTTTGTTTTTCCTTGAATTAATTTGCAGGTTTAAATTCTTGCTTAGGCCACTCTAGGATTTTTAATTGCTATTTCTGAGGAAATATTCCTTAGAACATGAAGCAGTCTGTTTTTCAACGCCACACACACACACACACACACACACACACACAGCTAGCATGAGATCCAGAACAGCGTTTTATCTTTTTTTTTTTTTTTTTTGGAGGAGGGAGTGTCACACTCTGTCACTCATGCTGGAGTGCAGTGGTTCCCTCATAGTTCACTGCAGCCTCCACCTCCTGAGCTCAAGTGATCCTCCAGCCTCAGCTTCCCAAGTAGCTGGGACTAGAGGCACCCACCATCACACCCAGCTAATTTAATTTTGAAAAAACTTTTTTTTTTTTTTGTGGAGACAAGGTCTTGCCATGTTGCTTTGGCTGGTCTTGAATTCCTGGGCTCAAGTGATTCTTCTGCCTCAGCCTCCCAAAGTGCTGGGATTTCTGGCGTGAGCCACCACAGTCGGCCCTCACATTTTATCCTTTCACTGGCTGTGAGATTTTCATTGACCTGTGCTATCTCAGGCAGACTTTTCAAGCCATAACCTGGCTTTGGTGATTTATTATTTTAGCTCTTCATGTTTTAACAGCTTCTCTGCTACCATGATAAGTTATAATAGTGATAGAAGAAAGGCATTTTAAAGTAATTTATGAATGTGGATCTCATTTTGCTTAGCTAAAAAAGAAGTTGTTTTTTTCTTTCTAGAGAATGGAACCAAACAGTGTTCACTATATCACATATTCCTTTTATTGTATTGAACAGTAATGGGATATTTTTGCAGCATCAAATCTTCATAAGGCTGCGATTCTACTATTTTCCCCCATTTATTAGCAGCACAGTAGCTATTAGGTGATTTTACTAAGGGCAGCAAAAGTAGTTTCTTATAACACAGTCTGTATTGAAGACACACTCTAAGGCAGTTTGCCTCATATATTTAGCTCTCCAGAATTCTCTCTTAAATTGCAGTTTAATTAATAGACTAAAACACAAGTTTTAAGAAAAATGTAGTTATAAGATATGAAGTGTCTTTCAAATCTGCCAGTGGTTTAAGGTATAGTATACATTTAAAATCAAGTTATAGGCACTGAATTAATCCTTGAAAATAATGGCTTTATTTCAATAAGCCAGTATCAGAAATTAGCTTTTGTTTTCTTTTTTTTTTTTTTTCCTTGATGAAATGTGGTTCCTAGTACTGGATAAGAAATACGTGAGAAACAATGTATCCCAGCATATTTAATATTGCAACAGTGTGATCTCAGTAGCCTTGCAGATGGCTGAGCTGAGGCACTAAAAGTGATGAGATGACATTTTGTATTTTTCCACACGTTCTTGCCCATTCTCAGGTGAGTCTGGGCTCTTATCAGTATTTAAATACTATCTTACCTTGACAAGACATTTAGGTCCAGAAAATAGTTTAAAAAAATAACATCTACGCAGAAAGAACCTCCAGGTAGTTAAAAATAGGGCAATTTGCGGATACACCACATCCTGAAGAGTTCGTGTTACTAAGTAAACCACATTATTTTAGGTGTTTCTTCCTGACGTTTTTCTTTTTTTCTTGTGTTATTTTAATTCCGGAACATAACTGGGAACTGAGAATACTACATGGGACCCTTATCTCTTTTCTTTATTATGACTGAAAATCATAATTTGAAAGATGCTTGGAAAAATGAAAGCTTAATATCTTACTCATATTTTTATAAGACAAAAATATGGAAAGATGTGAACCATAAAATGATTCAGTTTAGAATGGGAAGGGGTTAGTAAAACATTTTTTTTGAGCAGAAAAGGAATCATGGAATGGACTCTTTATAATATAGTAATTCAGCCAATTTATTTGATGGAATTCAACTGTCATGTCCTATTTGTAGCTAAGAGTGCACATTAGCATTAACCCTAAACCAAACCACTTGGAGCCACAGAGATGTGTGTGTGTGCATCTGCTTCTGTGTGTGTGTGTTTGCCCCATCTGAGTGATTTGATTTTTCACCATCTCTGTATTTTTGCACTTCCAAATTTAAGTATTTAAACATTTATGATATTAAATATGTTTGCATTCTCCCTCCCGCCACATGCAGTGTTTTACAAATTTCCTATAAGACCGTTTCCGTCCTGCAAACCCCCAGAGCTCTGTGGCTGAGGTACTCCTCTTTCTGTTCCCTTCTTCACACAGATGGAATGTCTGCTGGGAACCATCTTCAATCTATATGTTTCCCATTTGTAGAGGTGACTAAATCTCACATGCATCCATCCTCATCCAATAGTGTCTCCACATGAGTGAGTTGGATAATGCAAAACTAAGCTTCGACATCAGTGTTATGAAGTATACATGCACACACACACACACACATGCACACACACACACAAATACAAACACACATAATCTCTGTAGCTCAGATTGGGATTGTCTAGGGTTAATAGCTTTTGTGCTAAAAATATTCCTATGCCACATTGAAGCTTATTATAGTAATTATTAATTACTGATATTTTTCAACTGTTATGTTTCCTAAAATATGCATAGATTTTTAAGTTTTCCCTTCTCCTTGTGTTTTTCTGATTATGATTTTCTATCATAAAGGTGAAAGTGATAAGGGCCCCATGTAGTGTTCTAACTCTAAACCTAATACTGACCCTAACCAGAATTGAATGCTTTAAACTAACTCATGGCCTTTGACCACTGCTTCTTGACCGTTGAGTTAACCCATGACCCTGAACAGAGAATGAGAAATTGAACCCAAATTTGAACCCAAACCCTAACTGGTGACTAGGTATGAAACCTAATTCTACCCAACTTTGAAAAAAGAACTCAATTCTAAACTCAAAAGCAAAGCCAACCCAACACTTAATCTAACTCTAATGTAAACATCTGAACTTACCCTTACCTTTTGCCAATAGCCCTTAACTCTTGACCCCTGATCTGAACACTGAAGGCATCCCCCACATTCTCCGACCCATGGCCTTTGATCCTAATCCTGACTTTTGATCACTGCCCCTAATAATGAATATAATCCCTTGATTATAACATTGAACTTTGCTTCTACCCTGACATTCAATTAGTGATCTAACCGTGCCCCAACCTGAACTTGAACCCAAATCCTAACATGAACCTTCATCCATACCTGAAAGCTATCCTAACCCTTGACCTTTGATCTTTATTTTTCTCCTTGACTCCTGACTGTGAGAGCCCAGCCTGGACTAAAATTTATACACACACTCAAAATCTTTTTTGATCTGAATTGTTACCCAAACCTGAACTTGAACCCAAAGCCTGACCCTACCCAATTACAAATCTGAATACAAAACCTATCCCTATTCTAAAGTTAGGGATTTGAGTCTCTCAGTCCCGCAGGGTAGATGTGGCCTTTGCAGCCCTGCCGCCACTACAGACACTGCAGACTTGGATAAAATCTCCAATGTATTTTTGGGAAAAAAAAGATGCAACCATTAGAGAGCAAGATGTTGAAACTTTCGTCCATAATCTCTGTTTGTACAGACTCCAAGGTGAAATACATGTGGTTGGAATTGTGATATTTCCAGTCACATAATTGTATTATGTTGAGATAATGTGGGTTTCCCTATCCCTGAAAATGCATTCATCCAACCAATAGTTACTTGTACCAGCAGTGCACCAGGGACCATTTTAGGTTCCTGGAAGCAGCCATAAGCAAAAGCCTCCAAGATCCCTGCTTCTGTAATCCCTGCCTATGGAATTGGCATCCTCATAATGAATGCAATAAAGAAATAATGTAAATAAAGAAATAATCTAGACTGAAATGTGAACTTTAGTCACTCTGGAAGTCCAAACCCTGTCCAAATATGTCTGCCAATTACTTACAGAGGATGAAGGATGACTCAGGTTAATATGGTTATTTTTAGAGCCAGTTTTACATATTGTCCTTTATGGATGATGTGTTTTCCACCTCAGATACCAACATGAAAGGCTGGATCACTTCTGAATTCAGAAATCCACTCAAGGTTAGGCACTTTGGGAGGTTGAAATGGGAGGATTGCTTGAGCCCAGGAGTTCAAGACCAGCCTGGCCAACATGGTTAAACCCTCTCTCTACAAAAAATAGAAAAAAATTAGCTGGGTGTGGTACCACCTGCCTGTAGTCCCAGCTGCTTGGGAGGCTGAGGCTGGAGGATCCCTGATCCCAGGAGTTTGAGGCTGCAGTGAACTATGATCATGCCACTGCACTGCAGCTTGGGCAACAGAGTGAGACCCTGCTTAAAAAAAATTTCACTCAACTATGTGTAGTGAGGGGGGAGAGAGAGAGAGAGAGAGAGGTTTTTATTAGATTTAACTGAGGATTTGAGGAGAAACTTGGGGGCATTTTATCATATGGGTTAAGATGGAAAAATAAACCTTTTAAATCAAACATCTAGCCCTTTGGCTGACTACTTTTTGGCTATCCTAATATGAAATTTTCTTCTGGATGCTACAACTCTCAACTCCACTGATTGGCTAGAGCAGATTCACCATCACTTCTTGTTTTTGGATTTCACCCTCTGCCACTCGTGATTTAACAGATAATTCTCTGAAAGGCAGTTCTGTTTTGAAGATGAGTTTTGCCTCTCCGTGTTAAAATAATGTGTGCTGCTGTTAAAATAGTTTTGCATACACAAGGGAACTCCTTTAGAAGCTTTATTGCGTCTCTTAGCTGTGCGTGCAATTTGAATAATTACTGTGTACCAATTCCAGTAACATAGCCAATACATCAGAACCCTCAGGGGAGGTAGCCAGGAACTTTCTTGCAAAACAACTCCCACGTGTTCATTCGTCTCTGGAAACCACCGGTAAAATTTATAATCAGTAATAATTTTTCCAGACACGGCAACTGAGAATGGTAGAACATTAGTTTTAAAAACCATTTTAATAAAATGCCTTTATAAATATTGAGAGTTATTTAGATTAATTTGTTCCAGTTAATGAAAGATTTCTTAGCACAAGACTGGGAAAAAATTAGAACACGTATTATTTTCTTCATTCCAGATAAACAATTATTTTAATGTCTATCTGGTACTTGACCACAAACTTAAATTCCTGGGTTTCATAGGATTAGAGAATTTAAGGTTAGTAATCACTCCCATTGTTAAACTGCTGGATATGACCTAAAATTACTGCAAGGATATGTCTTTTTTTATACCTCAAGCTGTTTTGTGCAGTTCTGCTTCCAACTTCCATAGACAATTTTAATCATTTATTTTTGTTTTTTCTTATTAGATAATGTTTCATTATATGGATGTGAATAATTAAATGAACATCTTTCGGTGCACAAACCAAATTAAGAGTAGAACACAAAGATTTTTGGATTCCCCTCAATTCCTTTTATAAATTGTATTTCTTTGAACCTGTCCTAAGGGTAACCACTTTTGTGAATCTGATTCATTATTTCCTTCTTTTATGAAGTTTTATTTCTACAAAATTGTCATTACCAGCATAACCCAAATAATATATTGTTTGGTCTGCTTTTTATTTTTTATAAATAGGATCATGCTATGTTCTTCTTGACCTGGCATTTCCCTTCTCATTGAATAATATGTTTTTTGTTTTCACCATGAAGATGCTTGGAGCTGTAGTGTATTTGTGTTCACTAATATATGGAACCTCACCCGATGGTTATACCACAAGATATTTAACTCCTTCAGAAGCTGGAAATTTGAGTTGGCCTTAGGTAAAGAGTTCAACTCTTAGGATTCTGTGCGTGTCTCTTGTTGAAAAAAAAATGCAGAAGTTTCTTCACCTAGAAATATATTTACTGGACCATATTTTATGTGCATATTTGGATATACACCCTCAGGTTAAAAACCGTCTAAGTGGTTGGGCAGTGTTATTCACCCAAGAACGGTATCAGAGTTCCCTGTCCTCTCTGCATTCACTGCACTGAATCCAAAACTGAATAGAAAAGAAGTTAGCTTTCTTTGATTTGTTCTCTCTTTAGACAAAAGGCTTCTAATGTTTTATCATTATGTATAATGTTTGAAGTAAGATATAAATAAACTACCATTTTCAGATAAAGAAATGTTTATTTCTTTCCTTAATTTGATAACATACAATCATAAGTTGGTTCAAGGCATTTTTCTTTATCTTTTAAGATTATCCTTGCTTTGCATTTACTTTTTTCATGTAGTAAATTAAATAGCCTAACTTTCGAACGTTAAGCTTAGCTTGATATTCAATATCTTCTTTAATATTGTTTTTGTATTTGTTGTTAGATGTTAATCATGTTTTTTTGTATCTCTGTACAAAATAAGATAGACTGTAATTTTTCTTTGTTGAGCTTCCCTGGTTTTAGCACCAACTAATAGTAACTGTGTAGAAAGAGTAAGAGAACGTTTATTTCTGCTCTCTGGGAGAGTTCATATAAAAACACAAATTATTCCTTCATTAATAAACGGTAGACTTGCCATTCAGTCCACCTTGTACAGATTATTTCTTTGTTGTACTTAAAGCCATCCTTTATTTCCTCCTTGATTGTGGGCTTTATTATGTTTTGATTTCTTGTATATATGAATAAAAACATATTTGTATGTCTGCACATGTCTGTTATCACTCTATTATGCTCCCTTTCTGCATTTGTCTGTCTGCTGTGTACATTTAGTTAAATTGTCATAACAAATTGTGAGAAATTTAGCAGCATAAAAGAATAGCCATTTATTATGTCAGGGTTCTGCAGGTCAGAAATCCTGGTGCAGTGGAGCCTAGCTTCGTCCTCTTCTTAGATTCTCCCATGGCTGAAATCAAGAGATTGGCAGGGCTGCATTCCTTTCTGGGTGCTGTAGGGATGAATATATTACAACATATAGATTTTTAAAATCTAATTATTTGCACTAACTTCTGATTTTGCCACATTAGATTCATAGGGTGAATTCCTGTCATATTGATCTTTTGAGTCTTATGGAAGCTTTCTTTCTATCTTACAACATCGTCAGATTATTACAGGTTTTCTTATGTATTTATTATGTTCTTATGCTTTAAACAAGGGGTTTTCTCTGTTTTATGTAAAGTTTGACCTAATATTTTCATCATATCTGTGTTACACTTGAGACGTATATTGTGAATATGTAAGTACACGCAATGAACTATTCTTCACCCTTAAAAAAGAAGGAAATAAGAAGGAATTAATGTAATTTGTGACAACGTGGATGTACATGGAGGACATTATGTTAAGTGAAATAAGCCAGGCACAGAAAGGTAAACACTACATGATCTCAATTGTATGTGGAATCTAAAGAAGTCAAACTCACAGAAACAGACAGTAGACACATGATTACCAGGGACTGGAAGTTGGGTACATGGGGGAATTTTGGTCAAGGGGCATAAACATCTTTTTTCTTCTTATAATATTATGTTCTTAAGTTCTAATTTTTGAGCTATTAAGATTTCCATATCAGCATTTTAGGTCTTATTTATGCTTGCATTTTTTATACTCTTGAATAATTTTAGTCTTTCTATATCTTTTGGGTTTAAATTTGTCCCTTGAGTTGGATGCATTTTTCATCTTAGGTTTTGTTACAAACATGAGATTGTCTGGAAATTTTTTTTAATTTATGAATTTAAACCACTTATGTTTGTTGAACATTAATTTCTGCCATCGTATTTTATTTGTTCAATTTAGTTCAGGAGAAGCATAACTGTGCATTTTGTTTTTGAAAACATAAGTTTCTTTCTTTCTTTATTATTATTATTATACTTTAAGTTCTAGGGTACATGTGCATAATGTGCAGATTTGTTACATATGTATACTTGTGCCATGTTGGTGTGCTGCACCCATCAACTCGTCAGCACCCATCAACTCGTCATTTACATCAGGTATAACTCCCAATGCAACCCCCCCCCTCCCCCCTCCCCATAATAGGCCCCGGTGTGTGATGTTCCCCTTCCCAAGTCCAAGTGATCTCATTGTTCAGTTCCCACCTATGAGGGAGAACATGCGGTGTTTGGTTTTCTGTTCTTGTGATAGTTTGCTAAGAATGATGGTTTCCAGCTGCATCCATGTCCCTATAAAGGACACAAACTCATCCTTTTTTATGGCTGCGTAGTATTCCATGGTGTGTATGTGCCACATTTTTCTACCTATCAATCAATAGATATACTTCTACTGTATTTAAAACTATATTATCTATTTTTTGTCCTTACTATGGTTAACCTTAACTGAACACAGAGTGTGCTATTTATTTTTCCCAAATGTTTTTATAAATTTAACAACATACTATTGGTTTATACCAATTTTGTTCAATTTCTATTTGAAAATCAAAAATATATAGAATACATCAAGGAATTTATTGACAGATCTGGGAATTTCTGTAGCAGTCCTCTAACAAGACAAACCTTTTTCAAAGATGTGTCTTCTTTTAGTCCCACCCCTAAGTGCCATTTAAGTAGATATTTCCAAGAATTTAAGTTCTGGGCTATTATCCATATATGATTTTTGTCTTCTTTTTTCTAGCTATTTTAGCCAAATATAAATTATAGTTATTGGTTGTGCTTACATTTCTTATATTTTCCAGAATTCTTATCAAATTACTTATATTCTTTGATAAGTAGTTTCTTAAAGATAATTTTTGGAGTCTTTAAATCTTTGCTTAGCAAAATGATTGAATCCTTTTTGATCTTTTTTTTTTAACTTGGCCTATACTATTAAATTTTTTAAAATTCAGAGTTATTTTTCTTCAAACTTTCAAATATGACTCATGTATCTGCTAATGTCCTGTGCTACGACTGGGAAGTTTGAAGTCAATCTGATTCTTATTCATTCATAGCTCACCCATTTTTCTCTCTGAAGGCTATTAGAATTTTCCGTTTGTCTTTGATGTCCTTAAATTTCTTAGTAATATATCTATTCAGGGCACTCTTTGTGAGAATGGGCTCTATTCAGAGCCCATTCAAAATAAGGTTTTTGTTCTTTTTGTTTGTTTCAAGTGTATTTTCATTCTTTCATCAACTTAGTTCTTCCTCTGTATTTTTTTTTCTCTTTCTGTTACCTGATACCAGTATCTCTAACAAAATCATCCATTTTTCCAAGAATGCCTTTCTCTCCTTTATTCTTTCCTGATACTTTCTGGGAATTTCTTCCATCTAATCTTCCAATTCGGTAATTCATTCCATGATTTATCTTAACTATTAGGTTCTTGTTCATCTTTACTATTATTTATTCTATACCTACTATATTTACCAAGTTCTCTTTTACTTCTTATTATAATCTCCTATTTGAAATATATTCCATTAGGTGATCGCATGTATTTATTTTGTCTGTTGTAATTCCTTCACTGTTCTGTTCCAATCATTATATTTAACATATAAGGATTGTTTTTCTGTTGAGAGAGAGCATTTGGTACCTTTTTACATGTTCAGGTATATAGCTCTTTGTTAAACATTCAGCCTGTGTTCTCCTTAGGCTGGTGGAAACTCATCCATCACTCTGGTTTGTAATTGTGGATTTGATGGGACCTAAGGGCAAGCCCAAGTCTATGTTTCTTCTATGAGATTCACATTCAACAAACACTTTTAGATCACTCTGGAGCCCTGAAAACCTACAAAGAAGTTTGAAATTTGAGATTTGGCTTTAAACTCTCTAAAGGAGCCGGCATTAGGAAGAAGCAGCGTCTTTAGCTTCATTCCTGAGGGCGTGGAGGGGAAGGGGGTGAAACAGGAAAAGCCCATAGTGGCCATAAGTGACTGGTGGCCCTGAAAGTTTTTAGCCAACTCCTCAATGCAGCTGAGTTTTCCGTAGGCTTGCCAGAGTCCCACTACCTGACGGCTGCCCTCAAGTTCTAAGTTGTATGGAGAAGAGAAGATGGGAGGGAGATTAGACAATGATTAACTCAAGGCATTCTTGCTAAGAGACTGGAGTGAACTGAATACTTTTCTTTCAAACCAACATCTTTCTGTTACCACTTCCACCCTCTGCCAGAAGGTTCAGCCACTCCCATTCGCCGTATATACATGATTCATCAGCTTGCAATCTCCTCAGGATGGCTTATAGCTGCTTACTGATTTCATGTTCTATTATTGCTCTTTCCGCAGATTGATGGCTTGTCTTAGCCTCTGTAGTTTCTCAAAAGTAGATTTTTGTGGAGGAAGGGGCATTATGTTCTATTCACCATCTCAAAAGAAGCATAAATCTCTTTCCTGATTTATTACTATTTTTCTCACATTGTGTATGCTTCTCATTAAAGATAGGATTCTAAAACCTCCAAATGAATCTGTGCCGCCACCTGCCCCTGGACTTTGGACCAAAGAGGACTGAGAAATAGTGAAACACTGAACTATTTGGTAGCTTCTTTCATTCCCACAGACCACGTCAGTTGTATTTAGCTAATATACCAATTAAGAAAATTACCTAGGAAATGCAACATATATACTTATTATTTCATTAGTTGTCAAAACTTTCAAAATGGCTTTCATCTATTTCTAAAAAGAATCCCAAATGTTCCAGGAAGAATTTCCTAATGTTCTGGTTTTGAATATCACATAATTCATTTATCAGCGTATACCATAGCTATGACCACAGACGACAAAATATTAAGTAATTCGTAATGACAATTTGACGATGAAGGGTTTTGGAATTGCTTTGCATGTTTTTGATTGCAGTATGAATTTTTAACCAAAGACTTGTATGAGCTCCAGAGAGCAAATCCACTACATTTCCTCACTCTGCCTCCCAACCCATGACTAGATAGATCCGTTGTGGAGCTTTTTTACTTCTTTGTGGTATATTAAAACAAAGGATATAATATCCCCTGATTGTGGATGAAAGTGATGGCCATGAGAGTCCCTTATGATAAGTGGTAGTTAAACTGGAAGTTTAAAGAACTGTGGCAGACAGGATGGGGTAAATCAATAGGATCCAGGACCTAGGAATGCATCAGGAAAGACAGCAACAGGGAAGGATGAGCTACAGTAATTGAAAGGGTGATACATATATTTGGAGCCAATTATTTTTATGCTATCATCAAGATAAAACCAGTATTTCTCACCTGGTAGATATTTCTTCTTTGCAAAGATGGATATTCCACAGTTTATTTCCACAGACGTCATGCAAATGTCAGATTCAGTGGGAAGAGGGAGTACCCCAGTGTCTTTGGCAGCACAGAATATAATGCATCGTGTTTATTTGCAAGCCTGGAGATATTCTTGCATACATATTTTATGTAGCAGATGACACTGGATTCAATTAATTGGTTCATGAGGTGGCTTTGAAATCTATTGATTGGAATTCATTATTTTGGGTTATAGTTGTTTCTATGATCCATGCACTCTACCAGGATACTCTTCATGCTTTTGCATTTAAAAGAATGACACCAAGGACTTGTGAAAGACACATTCTGGGGCTCATCCCCCACAATTTGTATTTGATTGTTCTAGGGGAGGGTGTGAGGATTTGTGCATCTACCTGCTTTCCACAAAGTAGGGTCCTTGCTGGTTTATGGACACACCATAAGTGCTACTGCACAGAAGCATCAGATGTCATGAAGATTGTGTGTTGTTATCTACATTTCTTCTTGTTGGTCAACTGCCAGTTACTCTTTCCATAAAATATGTATCTGGGCCGGGCACGGTGGCTCATGCCTGTAATCCCAGCACTTTGGGAGGCCGAGGCGGGTGGATCACGAGGTCAGGAGATCGAGACCATCCTGGCTAACATGGTGAAACCCCGTCTCTACTAAAAATACAAAAAAATTAGCCAGACGTGGTGGCGGGTGCCTGTAGTCCCAGGTACTCAGGAGGCTGAGGCAGGAGAATGGCGGGAACCCGGGAGGCGGAACTTGCAGTGAGCCAAGGTCACACCACTGCACTCCAGCCTGGGCAACAGAGCGAGACTCCGTCTCAAAAAAAAAAAAAAAAAAAAAGCATATGTCCTATATAGGGCTGAGAATGAATTTATCCCAGTCTATAGCTACAGGGAGAAGCCTACTTAATGAGCATTCTTGATGGGGCACACCACCCCTAAATATGGCATCTTAGCCTTTGAGAAAACAGAAGAAGCAGGAAAGTTCTCTGACCTTCTCCCCATCCTTCTCCCCTAAAGCCAGGTCATAAGACCCTCCTATGAGAGGAATAGAACATTCTTTTCTCTGAAGACAAAAGGACACCAAGGAAAATCTGAACACACAGGCCTTGCTAAGTTCTCCCCAGTTCATTCCCATTAGATCATATACATTTTTCCCTCAATCATACTTTCCAATGACTGTCCACTCTTTATCAAACCTAAGCATCTAAGCACAAAAATACACAGGTTTCCCTGTTTCTTTGGGTTTTCACTGCCTTATGAAGGCTCCTGTGTCATTTAAAACTGTTATTAAATGAAGTGCACTCTTTACTCTGCTTAATCTGTCTTTTGTCATAGGGGCCTTAGCCATGAAACTAAGATAGGAAGAAAATATATTTCTTTTCCCTTATATTATTCAACAGTATTCTAGTTATACATGTAAGCTTAAGCAAAATCTTATAGAATATCAAAGTAGTAAGTGTAAAATATGCGTGTGTGCACACGTGTGTGCATGCATGTATACACACACACACACCACATTGTAGGTGTGTATATGTATATACATATATATTTTTTATAAGATGTGTATGCACATATACATTTTTGTATGTGTGTGTATGACAGTGTCTTGCTCTGTCGCCGAGGCTGGACTGCAGTGGTGCTCACTGCAACCTCCACCTCCTGGGTTCAAGTGATTATCCTGTCTCAGCCTCTGGAGTAGCTGGGATTACAGGCGTGTGCCACCATGCCCGGCTAATTTTTGTATTTTCTTTTAGCACAGATGGAGTTTCACCATGTTGGCCAGTCTGGTCTCGAACTCCTGACCTCAGGTGATCTTCCCACCTCGGCCTCCCAAAGTGCTGGAATTAAAGGCGTGAGCCACCACGCCCAGCCGACACATAATACATCTTGTAAAATATATTTAGCAAAGTCTATTTTAAAATATTTAGTAGTTCATTCAATCTTATGTAGATTTTTTTTTTTCAAAATGAACAAGCTTCTGTCTTTCCAACAAAGCTTTGGAAATAATTATCGTGCATTTTCCTCCAACAGATTAATCAGCAGATCAACTAAAACCAAAATGAGTCTTTCTCTGGGCACGGTTGTGCATGTCTATAGTCCCAGCTACTCAGGAGACTGAGGCAGGAGGATCACTGGAGCCCAGGAGTTCAAGACCAGCTTAGGCAACATAGCAAGACACCATCTCTAAAAAAACCTAAAAATTAAAAAAAAAATAAGTCTTTCAATAACTGTATGACAGGGCTAAGGTGATTTTATTTGAAAGAGGAATTAAATTTCAATGTAGCAAGTTCTATCCATATGATAGCTTTTCTGATGGATGGAAGGGTACCAAGGGGCTTCCGTGAAGCTCAGTGACAGCATTTTCATGTGGAAGTCACTGCAGCGGAAAGTAGGGTACACATTCTTGGTAAATAATATATGATTGCACTATTGATGAATAGCATTTCAAAAGCTCTGCTGTTTATTGTCTATTGAAAGATAAATGAATCCAGCAAGTAAACTGTCTAAAATATTTGTACTCTGTTATAAAATGTAAACACCTTTATCATGCTATAAATCTCCCTCCCCTCCACTGGAAAAGACTTCAAGCTGAGGTCATCCCCCTCCTTATCACATGATTGCTTGGAAGAGAGTTGTCCCTGAGGCCACCTGTCATCTAAGGGTACTTGTATTCATTTATTCAGTGTCCATGTAATGAAAGAAGAAAATAGATATACTGTGTATATAAGAACGCAGAGTTCAAAAGACTATTCTGATTGAGCGGAAGGAAGATATTAAACAAATATTAGATGAACAAAGATTGTGTGTGTGGCTTTGAAAGACAAGCCTAGGATCTTAATCTTGTTTGTATAACACAACTATTAAACCTTCCTGAGCAAAATAAATTTTCATTGAGACTTAGCATGAGGATAGAACACCAAGGGTGGGCATTCTGAAAAGTTTAGACCCAGAGGAATAACTGGCAGGCAGCGATTTAAAGTGGATACAGATTTTTGCCCTGGAGTTGCAGATGTGTGTGGGAATGAAAAAGAAAGTAATGGGTGTGATAACCAATTTAAACACCAAAAATCAGTGAGCCCCAAATATTAACCAATACTGGGATTCTACAAAGAGAGGCCATGGTAAAAATACGAATTCAGTGTTTTAACCTGTGTAGCTGGATACATTCTTGTGATATTAACACGGGAAGTAAGAAAAGAGACCAGTTTGAATGAGAAAAAGATGTTTACCTCAACATAGCGCACACTGAGCTTTAGGCTGGAATAAGATATGAGTGGAGGAAGACTCAGTCAAACATGGGAGAAGTTAGAGCTGAAACCCAGGTAAAATCCTTCAAGTTACAGGCAGGAATCATTACCAGACGTGTGGTGGAGTCACACTGGGGATGTGAGTCCTAATGCCTGTGCAGATGCATGGGGAACGCAGTGTCTTTTTGAAGGACTGGTTTTAGCGCTGCAAGAACTAAAGTAAATTCTCTTCTACCTGCATTCTTGTTCCCCCCGGTGCTTTGATGAGGACCTAGGCAAGAATAGTATTGAACCACTTATACCATCCATCTGTTAGAAGAACCTATAATACAGAAATATTTGCTTTGGGCTGAACTCCAAACGTAATATTTAATGATTTCTCTTCAAGTTTGTTGACACATTCTACAGCTCCACATACAATTTGCTCCCAGTCATTTCCGAGATATGCTACAGAAAGTACAATTGATCAAACGTTGGCTGTAGGGATTCAAGAACAGTCCTGTGACTGCATTTTCGTTCCTTCCTGAAACTCTTCCAAGGCCGTAAAACACCTTTTTTTGTGTGTGAACTGTCTTTCTGTACCCCATTTCAGATGATATCTTCTTTCCTTTAAATACAGTCTTTTATATTTTTCTAATTGTCTGATTGCCAAAACAATATATCTTCATTGCTATAAATTTACAATATCAAAGAGCATACAGAAGAAAAATCTTTTAACAAAAGAAAACCACTGTTGATAATTTAGTTTACATACATACATACATACACATATACATACATACATACACACATACATATATCCTCTTGGCACTTTGGGGCTCGGAGTAGAGAGCAAACCTGTGAGATAGATAGATAGATAGATAGATAGATAGATAGATAGATAGATAAGAATATGTATATTCTCTCTCTCTAGACACATGACTAGGAAACAGTCTACATATAAGAACGTGTGTGTGTGTGTGTGTGTGTGTGTGTATGTATGTATTCTCTCCAGAGGTAGAATATATCTCTCTGTAGAGAGAGAGAGACATATGCATGTGTATGTATATGTATAAAACAAACAATAAAACCACAAAGGCCCAAATATCAGCCGGAAGAAACTGACCAGCTATAATGGGACAATTAGAACATCTGTAAGAATAATATGTGTACTGGATTTAAAATGACAAAGACATAAAAGTTCACGTATTCATGATGACACCCTGAATAAAACTCACTGGTTATATTACTAGGCCACGATCACATTTTCCTGAATCTTGATCAATAAAAGAATCATGCTTTTTTCCCACTTTTCCTATATATATTGAATTTCAGAGTAACTAAAAAATTGGTGATTACAAGTAAAATTTCAGATAATATATGCAGAAAAAAACAATACTATCAGAAAATCATTATTGTGTGAAACCCCAAAATAAATAAGTACATTAATCTGTCCTCACACTGCTATAAAGAACTGCCAGACACTAGGTAATTTATAAAGGAAAGAGGTTTAATTGACTTGCAGTTCCACATGGCTGGGGAGGCCTCAGGAAGCTTACAATCGTGGAAGAAAGGGAAACAAACATGTCTTTCTTCACATAGTGGTGGCAGGAGAGAGAAATGAGTGCCCATTGAAGGGGGAAGTCCCTTAGAAAACCATCAGATCTTGTGAAAACTGATTCACTACCACAAGAACACCATGGGGGAAACGTCCCCCATGATTCAATTATCTCCACCGGGTCCCTCCCATAACACGTGGCAATGGAACTACAATTCAAGATGGGATTTGGGTGGGGACACAGCCAAACCATACCAATAAGAGATCTAGGAAATTATCTCTGATTATTTAAAAAGCTTAGTAGATGTGTGTATATATATATATAGTGGGATTCATTACCAACTGAATGTAATTATCAACCACTCTTAAGATAATTAAAAGTAACACTAGCAGGTATCATATAAGGCCTTATGAAATTCGTTATAAAGTACAGAGCAGTTCCTAGGTGCATTCTTTCCTACAAAGGGCACCATAACCCTAAGGAAGAAAAACAAGATTTGATTAGGAAACATTCTGTTAATTCTAGAACATGGGGTGTTCTTCAACAGTAATGTTCAAAGTGTGGTTCACAAAGCAGCAACTTGTTAGAAATGCAAAATTTGGGATCCTATACCTGGGAGGAGGCTTCCTGAATCTGAAATTGAGGGTGTGGGTTGCAAACTATTCTTTCTTTCCCAAGCCCGTCGGTGATGTTTATGCTTGATAAAATTTCATGGGACAGTTCATTGATTTCCATAAGAAATTAACGATGTAAGAAAATAAGAAGAAGAATTTTATTATGGAAAAGAGGGTGTCATTGTTTTCACTTGCCTTCTCTATAAATGTGTGGATCACAACATTTGCTTTTCATTAAAAGTATTCAGATACATATACATATTTGAAATACATGTGCCTATACCCTAACCCCAAAACAGCTCATTAAGAATCTCTTCCACTGGGACATGGGCATCAGTATTTGTTAAAATATCACTAAGTGTTTAGTGTGAATGATGAGGGAAGAAAGAATATATTTTCACCAAGCTTGTGAGGTGGGCAGTTTGGGGCCAGGGGAAGAAGGCAATGAAAGAACTTGGGTGATAAGCAGCTGTCACTTGCAAAACAACTTATTGTTAATGAATTGGGACTTTAAAAATGTTTTTTATTTTCATAGGTTTTAGGGGAACAAGTGGTATTTGCTTACATGAGTCAGTTCTTTAGTGGTGATTTGTGAGATTTTGGTGCACCCATTATCCAAGCAGTATACACTGAACCCAATTTATAGTATTTTATCCCCCACCCCCTTCCCACCCTTTCCCCTTGAGTCCCCAGAGTCCATTGTGTCATTCTTAGGTCTTTGCATTCTCATAGCTCAGCTCCCACTTATGAATGACAACATAAGATGTTTAGTTTTCCATTCCTGAATTACTTCACTTCAAATAATAGTCTTCAATCCCATCCAGGTAGCTGTGAATGCCATTAATTCGTTCCTTTTTATGGCTGAGTAGCATTCCATCATATATTTATGTACCACAGTTTCTTTATCCACTCGTTAATTGATGGGCATTTGGGTTCGTTCCACATTGTGACCCAATGCTTTTAAAATAGCGTGTGTGTTTGGCCATGGACATAAGCCAGAACACTAGAAAAATTGTTTACTGAAAGCCATCTTAGTTTCAGGAACACAAAGGAAATGAGGTAATGTGTGAAAAGAACTTCAAAAATTGTAAGGCATTTTGCATAAAGACATTAGGTGTTTTTGAAGTTTCTATTTAAATGTGGTGGTCAATTAGAGAGGTTTTATTTTTTTCATTTTGTGTTTGCCTTGAAAGCATTTAGAAGTATGAGAATATATAATTCATTTTGTAAAACACAATGTGTTGAACCTAATAAGATCTTTCTTGGAAACTGAACATTATCCTGGGTTTTGGAGGCATCCCATTGAAATTTAGCCATGATTCCATATTCAGCAAATTGTTGTGGACCCAGATACATCTTCGCTGACCAGAAGTCTTTCCAGAGTGGAAGATTTTAGTAAATTTACAAGTCAATCTTGTAGAATTAGATAAAATGCATTCTGTTTTCCATCATTTGCTGATATCCCCCCACTGCTAATTAAAGGAAACACAATCCATACTTGATTTACTTATGTAAATGTAGATTACAAACCAACAACATGATTTTAAGAGTCTTAAGAAGTTGAGGGCTATTTTGAATGTTTACTCTTGGAGAAATGTATATTTAGGTGTCCTGGGCAACAAGATCAGTTGTAGAAATGGCTGGTGGGATCACATTGGTCATTAAATTCAGACATCACACATAATCAAGCAGATTTATCTCAGGGTATGTGTAACTCAACATATGAACACCATTCCAAGTATTTCCCCAGAAGGCTGGCATGGTGGCTGATGTGGTTTGGCTGTGTCCCCACCCAAATCTCACATTGAATTCTTATGAGAGGGACCCAGCGAGAGGCAAGTGAGTCATGGGGGCAGGTCTTTCCTGTGCTGTACTCATGGTAGTGAATAAGTCTCATGAGATCTGATGGTTTTAAAAAGGGGAGTTTCCCTGCACAAGCTCTCTTCTGTTATCTGCTGCCATGTGAGACATGCCTTTTACCTTCCACCGTGATTGCGAGACCTCCCCAAGCATGTGGAACGGTAAGTCCATTAAACCTGTTTCTTTTGTAAATTGCCCAGTCTCAGGCATGTCTTTATATCAGCAGTGTGAAAATGGACTAATATATTGGCTTACACCTGTCATTCTAGCACTTTGGGAGGGCAAGGCAGGCAGATCGCTTGAGCTTAGCAGTTTGAGACCAGCCTTGGCAACATGGTGAAACCCTGTCTCTATAAAAAATACAAAAATTAGCTGGGTGCAGTGGTGCAAGTGTGTATTCCCAGCTACTTGGGGATGCTGGGTCAGGAGGATTGTTTGAGCACAGGATTGCTTGAGCTAGAGATGCCCAATGCATCTCAAGGGTGCAGTGAGCCGAGATGGCGCCACTTTAGCCTGGGTGACAAAGTGAGATCCTGTCTCAAAAAATAGAAAATATTTCCCCAAAGGGGACATATGGCTTAATAGTTAGAGTTATTGTTTGTAGTGGTGAATGGGTTTGGAAATAGGTAGTGGTGATAATTATACAACGTTGTGAATGTAATGAATCCCACTGAATTGTACATTTTAAAATGATTAAAATGGCAAACTTATCCGACACACAGATAAATAGATATAGATATTCATAGATATCTTCATATGGTTTTCATTCTTTTTTTATTGTTGTTGTTGTTGTTGTTTGTTTGTTTGAGATGGTGCCTCCCTCTGTCGCCCAGGCTGGCGTGCAGTGGCATGATCTTGGCTCACTGCAACCTCCTCCTCCCAGGTTCAAGCTATTCTCCTGCCTCAGCTTCTCAAGTAGCTGGGACTACAGGACCGCGCCACCATGCTCGGCTGATTTTTGTATTTTCAGTAGAGACGAGGTTTCACTACGTTGGCCAGAATGATCTTGAACTCCTGACCGCAGGTGATCCGCCTGCCTCAGCCTCCCAAAGTGCTGGGATTACAGGCGTGAGCCACTGTGCCCAGCCTTCATATAGGTTTTAATATTAGTTTTGCTTAAAGACAATTTGAGGCAGCACAGCATAAAGTACTCCCCACATTTTATTTATTTAGCTTTAATTGACAAGTAATAATTGTACATATTTATGGGGTACATACTGATGTTCCAATACATGTAATATACAGTGATCAGATCCAAGTTAATTAGCATATCCATTATCTAAAACATTTATCATTTCTTTGTGTTGGAAACATTCAATTTCCTCCTTCTAGCTATTTGAAACTATATATTATATTATTTTTAACTATAGTCACCCTACAGTGCTATGGAACACTAGAACTTATTTCTCCTGTTCCCCCCGCCTCCCCACAAAGAAATAAAAGAGGCCAAATCTGACACATGAAGCAAAAGGAACAAAGACATTCAGGTCCTGGAGTTGAGCATAAATTTGACCTCACAATTTCTGGCAGATAAAGCAAAAGGAGAGAGAGAGAGAAAAAAAAAATTGGTTCTGGGATTTGCATTTCCAGCAAGAGAAACCTTCTCCCTTTTCCCTCTGATTCTTGGTGAAGAGCAGTTATGATGTTGGAGATAAAAGGAGAAGATGGAAATGATGGTTCCTTGTTCTTTCCTTCTGCAGTCGCTGTCAGCTTCGCCTGTGATATTAACAGTAAGACAGCAAAGCCTGAGACCGCCTCACTAAAGACAGACCCTTCCCATTATGTGTCACGGCAGCCTTCACCCTTGAATCTAGAAAATACTACCTGGGCCGTGCTAAGTTTATTCTTAAAAGCCTAAAACCGAGTAGCTACCGCTGTCCAATGCATCTGCCCAAAGCAGTACTCTCCAAATCCTGAATATGCATACAAATAACTTTTCAGTGTTCATGCCTACTGCTGAATCATACCAACAGAGATGCTGATTTGGAAGTCAGCGGTGGAGGCTATGCAGTTTAAATTTTTACAGACAACTCAAGGTTGTGTGGATATATCCTGAGACAGCTCAGCCCTCCCAGGCTGTTGGTACCTTAGGGGCTGGGAGAGATTGCCCTCACCCCGCAAACACCTTCCAGGATGCAGAACAGCTCTTAATAAATACGTGTTACGGAAATAAAGGAATGCCCCTGTGCTTGGAAGTACTTGGCTGTCTCTCTCTGTCTCTCTGTGTCTCCCTCTCTGTTTCTCTCTCTCTCTCTCTCTCTCTCTCTCTCTCTCTCTGTCTGTCTGTCTTTGTCTCTGTCTCTGTCTCTCCTCTCTCTCTCTCTTTCTGGTTCATTTTCAATGCCACTGAGTCATACAGTGAGAAGCAGCTTAGGGTCATTAACAGATTGAAACATCAGGGGAAAAAAGTGAGTATGTTTTCATTTGAATATCTATTTTTAACTCTTTCTGACTTTGTCAAATGTGGCAACCTTGAGACTGTTGCAATGATAATGAAATAAGCCTATGCTATTCTTTGGAATCATTTTAGACATATACATGTCATATATATATATATATATACTTACCATATGTGATCTTGTTTGACATGCCTTTTTTTGTATACAAAAGCACATGAATCACCATACTTCAACAATGAAGATGTTGTGTTTTGGACTAAAGGCACTGTAAACACAACATGCTATTAGCATTTTTCTTAATCATCACTACCACCCAGCCATTAATAAGTATCTTCCTGCACAAGATAATAATAGCATCTCACATTTCCATGAAGCTTTATAATGCATGAAGGTCTTTCATATTCATCGTTTTGTTCAATGTCATAGAGAGAGGGAGCTTCAGTAACCTCAAAGCCCAGTGTGCAGAGAGAAGAGAAACAGGTTGATTCAATCATTTGGCCACAGTCCTAGGACTCTTGAATGTGTGTGTAACTCAGGGTGAAAATCCCAGAAGATACATCCCCATCCCAAGGGCACCTACCCAGGTTCAATAACTTGGTTACAACCGACACACTTTGGATGATGCTGCACTCTTCACAAACACGTATCCAATATGAACCCAAACCAGAGCAAACATCAAATCCCCACTCCTACCACATATTCACATCTTGTATTACCACCGAAGCCTGCAGCACCCGGACAACATGTGTCCAGAAGATGCTGAATGTCTTCCACCCTGACTGCCACTAACTTGACTAAGCCAGGACTGACTTTCACCTGGACGACTGCAGTGGACTTCTTCCAGACGCAGCCTCCTGCAGTCCCATCCACCAGTGGCTCCTGTGAGCTTTACAAAACCATAAATCCTATCCCATCACTGCCATGTTCCAACTCTTATGCCTTGTCATTGCTTTACAATAAATTCCAACATTTTATTCTCCCTTCCATGTGTGAACTCACTTTGCCTACTCCTGGAATACCATTCTTTCACATTTCCTTGCTAATTATGAGTCGGCTATACCGGGACTCCTTCTGTTCTCCTCACCCTTTAGACATGTTCCCATTTGAAACTTTGCAACTTGTAATTCTTTTCAGGAATGTTTCCCTTTCATCATCTTGTAGCCGCTTCCTTGGCATCATTTCCTTCCATTTCTACCTCTTCAGACCGGCTTTGTTTAGAAGAAAACAATAGGAGCAAATATTTGCCAGCTGGGGTTATGCAGAAGTTTCTTACCTAGAACACAAAATGTAAGAACCGCAAGAAAATGTATTGAGGGGGCCTTCAAGACACCACGAAGAGCTCAGAGAGCAAGCTTCAGATTGAGAGAAAACAGTTACAACCAATATAGCAGAGGATTGACTTGTGTCTAGAATATATACAGATATCTCCCAACTCAGCTATAAGTCAGGCAGCCTGCAGAGCAGCAATCCTCAACATTTTTGGCACCAGGGACTGATTTCACGCAAGATAATTTTTTCCAAGTAGGGGAATGATTTCAGTATGAAACTGCTCCACCTCAGATCATCAGGCATCAGATTCTCATAAGGAGAAGGCAACCTAGATCCCTCACATGTGCAGTTCACAGTAGGGTTCACGCTCCTATGAGAATCTAATGCCACCGCTGAAGTGACAGGAGGTGGAGCTCAGGTGGAAATGTGAGTGATGGGGAGTGGCTGTAAATACAGGTGAAACTTCCCTCGCTTGCCTACCACTCACCTCCTGCTGGCCCAGTCCCTAACCAAAACTGGTGCCATGGCCTGGGGCTTGGGGACCCCTGCTGTAGAGGACAGAATAACAGCCCCCTACATATGTTCACATCCTACCTTATGCAATAAGACGGACTTGACTGATGTGATAAAGATTTTGAGGTGAGGAGAGTATCTTCAAGTATCTAAGTGAGCTCAATGTAATAAAAATATCCTTATAAGACAGAAACTGGAAGCTTGGAACAATAGAAGATCTGAAGGTGAAACAGATGTCAGACAGAGATTAAGATGCTATGCTACATAAATATATATATATATGTGTATATATATATGTATGTGTGTGTGTGTGTGTATATATATATATAGCCCATGAGGATTGCTTTGTTGGAGCCTATAAAGGTTTGTGAGACAAAATTTCTGAAGAGGAGAATTGTTACTGTGATGGTTGCTTAAAATCTAGGTTTTAGAGATGAGTTTGACTGTAGCTGTTCTGGTATGTGATCCATTTAATGGTGGTTTTTTTTGTACAGTAATTCTCAGAGAAAAATCTTGGCCCCAGCTATTTAAATCTCTCCATAAGTAAAGACTTCCAAGCACCACTGGAACAGTTATCAAAAATGACAAATTGTTGGCAATTCTAACAATAAACTTCAGTATAGTAAGAGATATAATGGGACTCTGTAACTGCTCTCAAATCAAACAGCCCTCCTGCTTAGTGAAAACAGAATGGCACTTAGTGAAAATCAAATTGCACTGATTTCTCTGATGCAGTCTCAAAATCAAGCCACCATTTCAGGTTTTGTTAGAAAAGTTGCTGACTTTGGGCTTAGAAAAGGCATCCCAGGTATGCATTGTGGTTGAGGATAACAGGAAGATGAGAGTTAGGATGTAGCTATCTTCAAAAAGAAAAGCAGAATCTAACATTAAGAAAAATCTTAATGTTAGAACATATAAAAATAGTATAAATAATTAAGAACTTAAAGAGGCAGAGAGTTTGGTTAAAGCAGCAAGCCAGCAGGACAATTTTAGTGTGTAGCTTAAGGTACAATACATGCATAATTTGCCCTTCCTCAATTCTAGAAAATACTGTCTTCTTCAATAACCTTTCTATTCTTGAAACTAAGCATTCCACTGGGATTTTAGCTATTTTATATGCGGTCATATTTACTTTGCTACTGTGCATGTGATTACATCTAAGTTCTAATTCATCTAATATATGTGCATTACTTTAATATTTCATTCATCTAATAGGAATTCTAATTCATGTAATACAGTGTTGTATAAGTTGTCTTTTTACTTATATGCATTTTACAGTGCCCTGAATAGCACTGAAGTACAAAAGATGTGTCTTAATATGTGTTTTGTGTCCATACTTTGATGGTGAAAAATATCACTTTACATTCAAATGAGTTTTAAAATACTCTCATTAAAAACAAATGAAAACTTAAATGAAAAAAAAAACCTTTTCTGTAATTTTTCAAGATATCTATGGAAATGCACTGAACTACTGCATTATTTCCCCCAGATTTTGCTTGGGTCATCATGGCTACTTCATACATTGTTGAATGAGCATTTTCCATAGATTTCATAGCATAAGTAAAAGCTATGATGTGCTTTTTGCCTTGTCTTTCTCTTCTCACTTTAAATACTTAGTAAGCAGATTAAATAAATAATACCCCCTTGATGCAAAATTATTCACAAATAAATGATATCTAATTCATTCTTTGAAATACCATCAGAGAACACACCATCTCTCTTTACCATCTGTACAATTTTAGAGTCAGAGTCTAATTTGACCAGCAGTCAACATTTTCCCTTTGGACTCCTTTCATATATTTGAAGGACATTTCTTTGTTCCTAGTATGTGTACGTGAAGCAAAACTAAACTGCATGGCTTCTGATATTCATGAAAACAGGCTAGTAGGTAACCATTTCTGAACACATTCCACACCAGGCACAATGCTGTTTCTCGTACATTGTCCGGTTGAGTTCCTCAGCTTGCTATGGGAGGGCTACAATTCTCCTCCCCATTTCACGTATAAAGAAAGTGGGACTTTGAAATCTTAAGTCATGTGCTTGAAGCTTTACAATAGATTCCACCACAAGGATGTCCGACTGAATCCATTGCAAGCAGTAACTCCAAAAGCAGTCACCAAGCAAATGCCCTTCGTGTAAAGTGATACGTTCTGTAACAGAAATTCATTGAAAGCCATTTACTGTGTCGAGAGAATAAGGATAATCATACAGGACACTTTTGGAAAGGGGCCCCACATTGGTAGAGAGATATGGCCAGGTTCTACCTGAGTATGCAGGCGACCCCTGCAGAAGATGCAGAGATTGACCTTCAGGTCACACTGACCTTTCAAATGGTGCTGGGTCCATCAGCTAGCGGTGCAGCTTTGTGTGCGGCCATAGTCCACAGGAAGGTGTGCTCAGGCAAGGTGTTCAAGGCAATTTATGGTTGCCGGCAGCCCTACAGAGGGCACCCTAGATCTTGGGGACTTCATATAAAAAGGCAAGCATATCAAAATGCAAGGCATATTCTGGAAATAGCAAGTGTTGTGGTGAATTTGCAGGCTCAGGAACATAATTAGGGCATCCCTTGAGAAGGCCACATGGGCCCACACAGAATGATGCTTGGATTTCCAGTAATGAATTTGTTTGTCCAACACACTCACTTTATTGTGTGGGTGATTGTTGTTGCTAAAAAGGAGATTTAAATTATGAACAAAATATAAACAGATATTAGCAATAAAACGTGAACATTCCCTATAGCCACATGCTTCGAGATAATCACTCTCCACTGTTTGAATTCCTTCCAGATTTTGTTTTTTAATAAAATAAATGGGCTGGACGCAGTGGTTCACGCCTTAATCCCAGGACTTTGGGAGGCTGAGGCGGGTGGATCACTTGAAGTCAGGTGTTCGAGACCAGCCTGGACAACATTGCAAAACCCCATCTCTACAAAAAATACACAAATTAGCCACAGGTGGTGGCACATGCCTGTAATCCCAGCTATTTGATGGGCTGAGGCAGGAGAGTCGCTTGAATCCAGGAGACAGAGGTTGTAGTGAGCTGAGATTGCAGCACTGCACTCCAGTCTGGGAAGCAGAGCAAAACTCCGTCTCAAAAAAAAATACATAAAAATATAAAATAAGATAAATGATACATAGTATTCAGTAGCCCAGTATTTTTTCTTGAGACACCTTAGATGTGTTTCTGTGTCCATGCATGTAAATACTCCTTAGCACTTTATGCAGGCAAATAGTATCTCATAATATGGATCCAGCCAAGACAATCCGTTCAAGTCTCTGACTTGTGAACATTGATCTTGCTGCTATTGTTTGTTTTTAAAATTACAATCCGTGTGAATTGTGGAGCCTTGGGTGGCTATTTTTATGCATCAGAATAAAGATTTTCATAGAAAGCATTCAAAGAATTAGGACTCCTGGGTCAGAAGTTTCCAATTTTCATTCTCCTGAGTTTTACCCATTCTCTTACACTGGAGACCATCATGATGATGTTGATGGTGTGGAAATTCAGAGGAAACTAAAAGGACGTACCACCCAAGTGGTTAGGTCCTGGGGAACTGTACTTCTCATCTCAGGCACTAGGTTGCAGACCCAGGGAGGGACAAGATGTACAAGCTCTTTGAAAAATAAAAACAAAAGGATGTGACAGCCAACTGAATGTGAGTCAGCAGCAAATCTGGAGAAATATCCAAGGAGAAAGTGTTCAGTTGAAAATACTCAAAGTTGCTGGGCACGGTGGTTCACACCTGTAATCCCGGCACTTTTCGGAGGCTGAGGCAGGCAGATCAATTGAGCTCAGGAGTTCGAGACCAGCCTGGCCAACATGGTGAAACCCCATCTCTACTAAAAATACAAAAATTAGCTAGGTGTGGTGGCGTGTGCCTGTAATCCCAGCTACTCAGGAGGCTGAGGCAGGAGAACTGCTTGAACCTAGGAAGTGGAGGGTGCAGTGAGCCAAGATCATGCTGCTGCACTCCAGCTTAGGCGACAGAGCAAAAGTCTGTCTCAAAAACAAAAAAAAGACTCAAAGTTGACTCAAAGAGATTTGTTTCCAGGCTGGCCATTCCCAAATTTTCATTTCCATGAAACTCATTTATCAATTATCTTCAAATTTTGATGTTTTATTGTTTAATAAACAAGCTGTATTTATTATTTTATATTTTGTTCCTAAAATATGATCAATTTCAGTTTTTGTTTTATTTCATGTAATTTAAACTAAAGCACTTAAAAAATACCTATGCAGCTTCATTCCAGATAAATGTGTGGGGATATTATCTATTTTATGAAAATAGTACAAGGAATCTCAATAGTAGTTCATGGGCCCCAGAGTTTGGAAACCTGTGATATAAAAATCATGTGTCTGTTATAATTGTTTTAGATTTTCTCTATTGACATTGGAAATAGACTTTGGTTCTGTGCAATACTGATGTGATAACATGATACAATTGGAGATTGTATACAACTCATTCCATTTTTAAGTAAAAACTAAAAATAAAAGGCACTGAATTTCAAGCAGCCGCACCTATCAGACAACAGAATTTGAATGCAGTACATCAGCTTCCCTCCCTTCCAGCCCATCCTGTGCAATGTGTGCTTCTGTGTTAAATCCTACATGTTTTCAATCAGAAAATTAAAGGTTCACCTTGTAATAAATGAACTCCTGAATGATTTCCTATAACCGTTAAAGATTAGTTTTGCATCTATTTGACTGATTTTTGTTTTTTATGCTTCTGCTTTCATTCTCACCCGATTTCTTTTTGACCTCATTTGCATGACCTAACACAAATTCTGTTTCTTCTCATTGAATTATTTTTATTTAAACATTTCTTGTTTGATATCACTTCTTTAGTTTAAAGGTACACAGGTGTATGTCTGTGTACATATACATTTATAAACACACATACATATATATGGTTATATATGCATGTATATACACATACCAGGTGAATTACACACACTGAAATGGTGAAAGATATTTAACTTCTTTATTCACTTAATTATCTTCTGGTTACTTGTCTCCAAATAAATGCTTACTGTGTTTATGCAAGGAACAATCTCCTAAAAGAAAATGGATTGTGGCTTTAACGTCATATAACAATGTCTTTTGTTAATTGAAAGAAAAACAATATCTGACCCCATTGGGTTCCTTACCATTGACTTGCAGTGCATGGAGAAACAAAAGACCTGCAGTTATTCTCCTAAGCCCTGTGATATAATTCAAAATGAGAGGAAACATCTACATTATTATCTATAATAAAAATTGGAAACTTTTCTGTTGTAACAACAATATTAAGCCTGAATAGAAATACTCACGTTTATATGATATTCACTTCAGTCAACATGCAGCAGGAAAAACTGTGATTCCTGGTTTTAGTCCTCTTTTCCATGAAACCTGTTTTTAAATAACCATACTAACTGAATGTACTAGTCTGTTCTCATGCTGCTAAAAAAGACATACCTGAGACTGGGTCATGTATAAAGAAAGAAGTTTAACAGACTCCTAGTTCCACATGGCTGGGGAGGCCTCACAATCATGGTGGAAGACAAAGTAGATGCAAGGTCACATCTTACATGGTGGCAGGCAAGAGAATGTGTTCAGGGGAACTGCCATTTTTAAAACCATCAGATCTCATGACAGTTATTCACTATCATGAGAACAGCATGAGAAAAACCCAGCCCCATGATTCAGTTACCTCCTACTGAGTCCTTCCCATGACACATGAGGATTATGGGAGCTACAGTTCAAGATGAGATTTTGGTGGGGACACAGCCAAACCAGATCACTGAACATATCTATTGATACCTCTTGTGTGTGTATTTTTGTTATTGTTGTTCCTTCCAGGGCCCTGGATGAAACTTGGCATCAATGTAGCCATTAACATGGATTAATTCACATGGTGCTCGGGTTTTTCCTGAATAATTTGGCAGACAGGGGCTAGGGAATGAGTGCTGCTGATTGGTTTAGGATTGCAACGATAGGGGTGTGGAAAACAGTCCTAGTGCACCCAGTTGGCCTCTATGTGGAGACACAGAGGAGTCGCTGGTCCCAGTAGGACCAATCAGTTGTCAGAAATGCAAAAGCCTGAAAAGACATCTTAAAAGGCCAATCTGTACTATGCTTATTACCTGGGTAATGAAATAACCTGTACCTCAAACCTCTGTGACATGCAATTTACCTACATAATAAACCTACAGGTATACCCCTGAACGTAAAATAAAAGTTTTAAAAAGGCAAATTTTAGCTTCTAGTGATTGGGGAAGTTGCAAATCTTGTGACCTCTGGAATAATGACTGGTAATCATTCAACTAAGCCTACATCTTAGCAGAATTCAGGCCCCTCTCATATTTTAACCTGGTGGCCTTTTATTAGTTTTACAAAGGCGGTTTAATTTTAAGAGGGGCTATTATCATTTAAACTACAAGTTCAGTTTCTCCCAAAGTTAGCTTGGCCCATGCCCAGAGCAGTATGGAAGTTAAAGGCAAGATGGAGTTGGTTAGGTCCAATCTCTTTCACTGTCATAATTGTCTGACTGTTACACGTTTTGCAAAGGTGGTTTCAAGATGAAAGGACCTCTTGTAAAGAGCATAAAATTGTTGCATTCATTGTGTACCTGAAACAGGCACTCCCCCTTGTTGATAGTTTAAAAAGAAAAATAATAATAATCTCTGGATGTTGTAATAAATGAAAATTCCATGGCAGAAACTGTGGAAACACCAGCTTCAAAACAGCACATTCATTTGTTAAACTGAAGAGATCCATGGATTGTCATTTCCCTCAGCCAGCCTATAGGATATTTGGAAGAATTTCAGAACGTCAAAGATCAAACCCTCCAATAGGATGCTGTTAGAAGAACTAAGATTTTTGAAGGCAGGGAATATTCCTTAGCCTGCTTTGGGAAAGGTTAAAACACTCTCGTTTTGCTAGGGAGGAAGAGGTGGTGGTGGAAGAAAGGCCAGTGATTTACTGTGTGTAGAAAATCTTCATGCTCCTCCACAGAAACAAAATAAGCCAACAGGTCATTCTGCAGAATTGAGAAAGAGAGAACAGTGAGTGAAGAAAAGACGTGCTGAAGACAGAATTGTTCTGTTAGAAAATTGCTTGTGCCTTAGGAATTAATCACCTCTTTCTTTGATAGAGGAAGAAAGCATTGCCCTATAGTATTATGGGGCACCCAAACTGACATGATTCGTCATTGTCGTATGTACCCTGCATGAAAGGATCTTTTCTCCCAAGCAAAGCCTGATGCTTTTTATGGACGACCGTGTCAAAGATGTAGGGATGGAGATAGGTGTCACAGAACATTTTTGGCATGAAGCACTAATTAGTAATTGCTAATTAAATAGGGAGGAGACTTGGGTAATGTCTGAACGTACCCATTAATCGTAGCTAATCTCACGTCACATCCCTCTGAACTTTAAAGAAGATCGCATTGGTAGGATGTGTCTTAAGTATCCAACCTCGCAGTTGCAACGCTGCCTCTCTTTGAAGCTGCAGGAGATAGTGACTCCTGATTCAGGCTTGGAATTTTTATTGTCATTCTTGAACGAAAATCGTCCTGTGACTTTCTTTGGAGCCAGGCCATTTCCTCCTTTCCAGCTCAGAGCATTTTTCCACCGGTGCTCAGGAAAGCTCATGGAAGAAAAGGTGGTTGACTCAATTGGTATGCAGCCTCATCCTCTACTTTTTGTTTTAAAAGTAGAAACCAGCACTCAGTCACTCCTTGGAATGCCATCAACTTTGGTTAGGGATGTGCTTTGGAGGAATTGATTTGATGTTATTTTAGGTCTTAAAGCAGCCTGTCTTCATGCAAACATGACTGCAGGTGGCCATAATTGTGTACTAAGCATCCCTTGAAATGAGTGAATGGCATAGCTCTTGGAAAAAAGAAATTGTATAGAGGGGGCAGATGTCATAGTTGGGTATTTGGGGAAGGCTCAAATAAGGACGCGAAATGGTTAAAAAAAAAACTTTTTAAAATTCTTTGTCTTTTTGGAAGGCATATCTAGTACAGATTTGCACATAAAGTTGGGTTAAAGTTTATGCAATGAATTAAACTTGCAGGATGCTTTAGAAAATATTCCTAGTTTTGAATCTGAGTAGGAGAGTGTATGTCTTCCGAAACATGACTCCAAAACATCAGAGGAAAACAGTTTTTCCAAGTCAAGCTGTTTTTTCAATGCGAAAGGAACAAACAATAAAACAGATTAACTCGTAACTTTGCTATCATTAATACCAAAATTGCCATTTTTCAACTACTAAGGAGAAATTAAGAATTGTATGCCTTGAGTAAAATCTAGATCCTCAACTCACAGAATCCTTCCTTTTAAAATAAGGAGGGCCAGCTACTGATATTTTGGGAACAGTTGGGGAGATGTGAATATTCATTAGCTTTTGGGTGAGGTTCAATAATTACATTTTTTTTGTATGTAACTCATATTTTTGCTATGTAGGAAAATAGAGGGGCATACTATTTGTGAGTGGGATCTAGTGGAGTCTGTAACTTACTTTGTTTCTTAAGCGTTAAAAGGAGTTAAAACAAAATGTTAATAACTAATTCAGTGAGAAAAACAGGCGCACACTGCCTTTATATACAAGGACATATTCTTAGACAGACACACATGTTCACTTACACCCACTGCCCCCCCCCCCACCCCACACACACGTACTGTTTTCCCTGAAAACTTTCTTGTAGGAGTCTGTTGCATTTTTCAAAAAAGAAAATGAAAATGTGCACAGAAATGATGCCTTGAACCTAGTAAAATTTACGACGTCTTCTGGGATCGCTTCATGTTATTAATATTTTAGATTCATTTTGCCTTCTATATTAGCCACATGTATACCCAAAGATGCCATGGTATCATAACATCAACCTAAACAGTAACCACTATTTATAAAATTATTTCTGCCACAACATTTTTTCTCCTCTTCTTCCTCTAATTTATGGGGGTGAGGATTGAGGAGAGAGAGAATGAAGAAGACAAACTATGAGATATCTTTTCAAATAGCAGAGATGTGTATGCACTTTTTATATTTGACCACCAAAAATGTCTTGTGTTCTTTTGTAGGGTTTTTAAGTACCGGTGACCAGGCAGCAAAAGGCAACTATGGGCTCCTGGATCAGATTCAAGCACTGAGGTGGATCGAGGAGAATGTGGGAGCCTTTGGCGGGGACCCCAAGCGAGTGACCATCTTTGGCTCGGGGGCCGGGGCCTCCTGTGTCAGCCTGTTGACCCTGTCCCACTACTCAGAAGGTAATAATGGCGCCCCCAGGGCGGACAGTCTAATGCACTGAACCAAGAAATGAATGGTCAGAGTTCATATCTCAGATGCATGTCCGGGTTGCTAGAAGTCACTCTGGTAACAGAAAATGCCCAAAAGATCAGATGAATCCATCTTCATGTCTTTTAAGTCAACTTTTGTTCCATTTGCTCTGTCACCCAGGCTGGAGTGCAGTGGCACGATCATAGCTCATTGCAGCCTCCAACTCCTGGGCTTAAGACTTCCCCCATCTCAGTCTCCTGAATACCTGGGACCACTGGCTGATTTTTTAAACTTTTTATAGAGAAGTGGTCTTGCTGTGTTTGCCTGGGCTGGTCTCAAACTCGTGGGCTCAAGCAATCCTCCTGCCTTGGCCTCTCAAAGTGCTGGGATGACAGATGTGAGCCACCATGCTTGGTCAGCAATATTTTTCTCCTAATTTAAATGTGTGACAATTAGGTGTTGGTTACAATGATTGGAACAAAATAACTACTTTAGAAGTCTCGACACTTTTGTTTCTTTTGCCATTCTGACTGTATTTGACTATTTGAAATTTTATTAACTTCTAGCTACAACTTAGTAAGAGTGATATGGAAGAGACAGTATGTGGATAAGGGATGCGGGTGTATAGATTTTGTAACCATCAGGGCTTTTAGCCACATGTTTTTTAAGAAGTCACTTCTCTAATTTATATTAATTCTTTAAATCTTCTGGAAATATTGAAACATGTCTGGTGCATTTGTTTAGAAGTAGATTCTACCCAGAGGAATAGTGTCTCTCTCCCTGACTGTCTCCCTCCATCTCTTCTTGCTCTTCCCCTCCCACTCTTCTCTCTCCCTCTCTCATCCTCTCTTCTCTCTCCCTCTCTACATCCTCCTCCCTCTCCCTCTCGCCCACTCCCTCTCTCTCTTTTGCTCTGTCTCTCACTCTCTCTGTCTCTCTCTCTCGCCTCCCTCTACTGTCTCTCCCCCCTCCCTCTCTCTCTCTCCCTCATACTGTCCCCCCCTCCCTTCCCCCCCTTTCCTCTCTCTCCTTCTCTCTGTCTCCCCACTCTCTTCCTCACTATCTCCTTTCCTCTCTCCCTTTCTCCCCTCTCCCTCTGTCCCTCTCTTTGTTTCTTTCTCTCTCTCTCCCTCCCTTTCTTCCTCTCCTACAAATACAACTTTCAGCAAAGGACCTCCTTCCTGGTCAGGTCAGCATGCAGCACTAGGAGGTGTCCACAGTTTGCTTTCCCCTCTCCCTTCCTCTCTCTCCTGCAAATATGACTTTTAGGAAGGACCTCCTTGCTGGGTCAGTCAGCCTGAGGTCCTCTGCTTATCCCTGTGGGAGCTCCAAACCCTCCCTGGGGCCCTGGTGTTACCCTGGAAAAAGCTGATATTGGCAAAGCAGAGAAAGAGGAAACCGCAAAAGCACATGTGCATCATGTTACCTCAACCAGACGTGCACTTGGACAGGTAGTCAGCATAGGCAACCATACCCAACCAGACGTGCACTTGGACAGGTAGTCAGCATAGGCAACCGTACCCAACCAGACGTGCACTTGGACAGGTAGTCAGCATAGGCAACCGTACCCAACCAGATGTGCAATTTGGGAGACCGAGGTGGGCGGATTGCTTGAGTCCAGGAGTTCAAGATCAGGAGTAATCACTTAGGCAGATGGTTATGCTGCCTAAGTAATGGTCAGCATAGGCAGCCACACCCCGAGCCCTGCAGGAGTGACTGAGGCTTTCCCCGGAGGCTCACTCGGTGGATTCCGTGCTGTCGCTTTGTGAAGGAGGCTCCCTGCAGTATCCGATGGGAGACTTCAAAGGGGAGTCCACAGGAATTTGAGGCAGTTGGTTCTGGAAACAGGATCACAAATTCTTGGCTGTGGCCTAAAAGGAAGAAGCAGGAAAATCTGCAGAGCAGATCCAGCCCTGGGTTACCAGGCCACGTGCAAATGAATATCCCTAATAGCCATCTCAGTCATCAAGACAGCTTTGTAATTTGTTCTGTATCGTCAGTGGTCTTCAGAATGGCACCACACTGACTGAAACTGAAGTTCTCAAAACCTTCATGGAATTTTTTTTTTTATTTTCAGGGACTCTCACTCTGTCTCCTAGGCAGGAGTGCAGTGGCACAATCTTGGCTCACCACAACATCCACCTCCTGGATTCAAAACGATTCTCCTGCCTCAGCCTCCCGAGCTGCTGGGATTACAGGTGCCCACCACTGTGCCTGGCTAATTTTTGTATTTTTAGTAGAGATGGACTTTCACCATGTTGGCCAGGCCAGTCTTGAACTTCCTGACCTCAAGTGGTCCACCCACCTTGACCTCTGGAATTATTATTTTTAAAGTTACCAGCTGGATATTGTGGCTCATGGCTGTTATCCCAGCACTTTGGGAGGCTGAGGGGAGAGGATGGCTTGAGCTCAGGAGTTTGAGACCAGCCTGGTCAACGTAGCAAGACCCCTTTTGTACAAAAATAAAAATAAAAACCAGCTGGGCCTGGTGGCACTTGCTTGTGGTCCCAGTTACTTGGGAGGCTGAGGTGGGAGGATCGCTTGAGCCAGGGATGTTGAGGCTGCAGTGAACTGTGAGGTTCCACTTCAGTCTGGGTGACAGAGTGAGATCCTGTCCCAACATAAATAAATAAATAAATAAAATAAATACAATTAAAAAGCATGTTTCTTTAGAGTAACTGCAGGACTTTCTTCACTTCCAGCACCATCTGGACAAGTTTCTGGATCACTATGCTCCTCAGTGTCTTAATTTCCAAGATAGGACAGATGAGGGTTTCCTAAAATCCTCCAAACTCTAAATTCCTTGAGTTTTTAGTTCATAATGCTTTGCCCGTGAGACCAAATAGCCTTTGATCTCCTAGTAGTGCTAATAAGAGGAAAGGCTCATGTTTGCATTAACTTTATTTCAAAAACAGGAAAAGTGAAGAATCTGATGAACCCTTTGGTAGAGAGATTTATATGGCATTTTTGAAAATACCTAGCTTTTCACTTTTCTCAATTGATACAATCACAATTGTAGATTTAGAAAGCAGTCAGAACCAACTTTAGGAGTAATCAAACACATGTAAGCCACATTAATTGGAGGGAGGTGTTAATTATTTAAGTCAATAGGTTGGAAATTATTATACCTTTGCATCAGTCATTTCTACATGGCATGCTTCTGCATTGATGGCTGTTTAGCCCATCAATATAATCAAGAATTATGAAAAATGCAAGCCAGGCTCCTGCCTATCATCCCAGCAATTTGGGAGGCCGAGGTGGGCGGATTGCTTGAGTCCAGGAGTTCAAGACCAGCCTGGGCAGCGTGGCGAAACCCTGTCTCTACAAAAAGGTGACACATCTGTAGCCCCAGCTACTTGGGAAGCTGAGGTGGAAGGATTATTTGATCCTGGAAGGCAGAGGCTGCAGCGAGCCGAGATCCCGCCACTGCACTCCAGCCTGGGTAGCAGAGTGATACCCTGTCTGAAATAAAAATAAAAATACCCAGACTGTTTGCCTTAGGAATTCCTTGCTGGTTATGTGGTCTAATGAAGACAAAGTACTCGTGGAAAGTGATAGTTTTATGAAGATATTCACCCCAGTATTAGTATCATAGCAAAGAATGAAATGAAAAGCTACAAGATCAAAAGGAGAGGAAAATTACAATGAACCATATGTATTTACTCAAAATAATAATAATTTAAGAATTTACCTAAGATCTACATCAGCTGGAAAAACACAGTGTAGATAGCTATATAAATATTGGGCTCAGCTATGCAAAACAGACTTTTGAATGGGGGGAAAGAGCTAAGAATTAAGTGAACTCCTAGCATACTCATTATGCTAAGGTGAGTTGTGTTTTAAAGTATGAATTACGGGTGATTTTTTTTCATTATCCAACTATTTTAGTCTTATCAGGAGTTATACTGCTTCCCTAACATACAAATAAATGTTTTATGTATGTTACTTATGTATACACTACTGCCTAAATTACTGGCAGTAGTTATGAGAAAGGCAGGAAAGGAACTTCTCACGGCATTTTTTCCAATTCTGAATGTTTTAACTACTGAAAGTATCCAACTGAATACATATTGACTTTTTTTGGGTTTTTTTGTTTTTGTTTTTGTTTTTTTGTTTGGACATTTTAAAATAATCTTCAGAGCCAAGCATACAAGTCAATACTTGCACATTTCTGACAGAAACGTTCCCAAGATGGCTTTGATGACATTTTGGTCAAAGCCATATTGGTTTCAAGTTGCAGTCCTGTGTGTCATCTTTGGGCAATCCTCCAATCTTTAAAATCACATCTTCCTGATGACTATCATATTTTCCTCGTATTTGATTGCTTCTGTGACCTTAAAAATCGACAGGGCATGAACTTCTGGACTCACAGCTGAATGCCTTATTCTTTAGTGCCCGACTCGGGCTGGGATCCACGGAAATGGCGGGAAGCGATCGTAAATGGAATGCTGATTTTTACAGCCCGCCTCTCTTGTCCTGTCGTGGTTAAAAATACAGATTTTATACTTCTGGACATCCATGTAGTAGACTGAACTCATGGAGAATTTTAAGCTACACAGAATTTTACTCCTAAAATTACCCATGCTTTTTCAAGTTTCTCACCAAGCAAAGCATTTTTTATATGTGGCAAAATAAAATATACACATCTCTGAGTTTCCAATGGATGTAGTTTTGAAAGAAGTGACTTCAAAAAATACTCATTTAGGCACCCAGTTGAGGATTTCTTTAAGCATAGCTAACTCAATGTATTTATTTTAATTGCCAGATCTTAATATCTTCATTAGACTCAAGGTATAAGTAGAAATGCATTCCTGAATTAATACTCTGAAGTTGATTCAAGTGGATTTATTTTTTTTTCCCATAATGAAGAGAGACCTAGTTTCGCTTGTGAGACAAGAGGGCCTTTGACCTTTTACTAGCTTAAAGCATTTTTTTTTTTCTTGGAAATGGGGAATGCAGTTGCTGTTGGAGTTTTTATATATGGCATCTGGAGGCAAGGAAGCAAAAACGACACTGGATTGTGGAAGGAAAAAGAAATCACATGTATTTTACCAGTGCAGGAAAAGTGTAAATGTGGTTTCATTTCCTTAAACTCGTGTGTGTGTGTGTGTGTGTGTGTGTGTGTGTCTGTGTGTGTAGAATAACATTGCCTAAAATGAATGTTCAGGAGGAGGGGGAAGGGGAAATCGAAATGAAAATGGGTAAAAGGTCCCCTGACAGAGTTGAATGCTACTACGTCCAGAAATTCACATGCCTGAGAGACAATCACAGCCTTCATTGCTCAGTAAAAGCTGCGTTTCTGTCCTGCGGGTTTTCATTTGCATGTCCACAATTTTGCACCTGCAGGTCTCTTCCAGAAGGCCATCATTCAGAGCGGCACCGCCCTGTCCAGCTGGGCAGTGAACTACCAGCCGGCCAAGTACACTCGGATATTGGCAGACAAGGTCGGCTGCAACATGCTGGACACCACGGACATGGTAGAATGCCTGCGGAACAAGAACTACAAGGAGCTCATCCAGCAGACCATCACCCCAGCCACCTACCACATAGCCTTCGGGCCCGTGATTGACGGCGACGTCATCCCAGACGACCCTCAGATCCTGATGGAGCAAGGCGAGTTCCTCAACTATGACATCATGCTGGGCGTCAACCAAGGGGAAGGCTTGAAGTTCGTGGACGGCATTGTGGATAACGAGGACGGTGTGACGCCCAATGACTTTGACTTCTCCGTGTCCAACTTCGTGGACAACCTTTACGGCTATCCTGAAGGGAAGGACACTTTGCGCGAGACTATCAAGTTCATGTACACAGACTGGGCCGATAAGGAAAACCCGGAGACGCGGCGGAAAACGCTGGTGGCTCTCTTCACTGACCACCAGTGGGTGGCCCCCGCCGTGGCCACCGCCGACCTGCACGCGCAGTACGGCTCCCCCACCTACTTCTATGCCTTCTATCATCACTGCCAAAGCGAAATGAAGCCCAGCTGGGCGGATTCGGCCCATGGCGATGAGGTCCCCTACGTCTTCGGCATCCCCATGGTCGGTCCCACCGAGCTCTTCAGTTGTAATTTCTCCAAGAACGACGTCATGCTCAGCGCCGTGGTCATGACCTACTGGACGAACTTCGCCAAAACTGGGTACGTTCTTCCTCGTGCTGGGGTATCGCTATCCTCGTCACTTGTTTGGGTCCTCAATATAGGTATTGCTTCTACTGCCACTTGCAGGAGCACACGTGCGTACACACACACACACATGTGTGCACACATATACACACAGATATACGATTACACACGCAGTAACAGGCAGCTTCTCCCGCAACATCTATGGAACTCATTTTTTTCTTTACTCCTAAAGTGTTATAGGAGTAAAACAACTGTCAAACCAGATTTTTACTAGAGTTCTAATTGCCCATTGGGAATTCCGGAGTTCCTACCTGCAGGTGCAGGACTCATACATATAGGACGGTTCTGTTAATAGCTGATTAAACGGTTTTGGTTTTGGTTTTGGTTTTGTTCTTGTTGTTTTAGAGACACAGTCTCACTCTGTTGCCCACGCTGGAGTGCAGTGGTGCAACGATAGCTCACTACAGCCTTGAACTCCTAGGCTCAAGCCATCCTCCTGCCTCAGCCTCCTGAGTAGCTGGGACTACAGGTGCCCGCCACCATGCCTGGCTAATTTTTAGTTGTTGTTTTTTTGTTTTTGTTTTTGTTTTTTTTGATAGAAACAGGGTCTCACTCTGTTGCCTAGGCTGAAGTGTACTGGCACAATCATAGCTCACTGAAGCCCCAAACTCATGGGTTCATGTGATCCTCTCATCATCTCAGCCTCTTGAGTAGCTGGGACTACAGGCGTGCACCTCCATGCCCTTACATGGAATTTTGTAGACAGGTTTGCTATGTTGCCCAGGCTTCTCTCAAACTCCTGGGCTCAAGGGATCCTCCTACATCAACCTTCTGAATAGCTGGGACTGCAGATGCACACCAGCTTACTCAGCTAATTTTGTTTTGTTAGAGACAGGGTTTTGCTGTGTCACGCGAGCTGGTCTCAAACTCTTGGGCTCAAGCGATCTTCCCACCTCAGCCTCCCAAAGTGCTGAGATTACAGGTGTGAGCCACCACGCCAGCCCTGATTACAGAGTTTTAAGTCTAATTTCAACCATATCTCTTTTGTTAATTTGTGAGGGTATCACAGCACATGCACCACTTGGGGAATTGTGTTGATTGCCTGGCCATAGGAATGAAAACACATATCATAATAATTATACAGAAATATAAATATATATTCCTATATATATTTAATATCTCTATAAAAATATAGATATTCCCATATGTATAATATATAGTACGTATATATTTGTATTTGTATATATGACACACAAATATATTTGTATATACAAATACAAATAAATATACTATATATACAAATACAATATATATAGTATATATACTATATATACAAATACAAATATATATACTATATATACAAATACAAATATGTATATACATACACAAATATATATTTGTATTTTCTTTGCTATATAAATAGCTATAGAGATAGAGCAAATAAAATATATGATATTTGTATCATATTGCTATATGGCTTGCATATATAAACACACACACACAAACACACATATATGTGTATCTCACAGGAAAGCTCATTTATTGGCCTAAATATAGTAGAAAATATAAAATATACAAAAAGCACATATACAACCGAGTCTGCCAATATTCTGCTGAGCGGATTCTCTGCAAACCATGGGAGAAAAGAACCCAAAACCTCCTAAATAGCTCCAGACATTGTGGCATCTTTTCATTTTCTCTTGTCTAATAATGTAACTGTGGAAATGGATGGGGTGTCATTCTGTTCTACCAGTGTGTGCCTCCATCGTCACCCTGAGCCTCTTTACACTGAATGAGAGAGAGAGAGAGATGTGCCTGTCGCCCAGGGAGGGTAAATCTTCCCATGCGGAATGAGGCTCTGAGACTGCAGTGGCCCTGCCACACATGAGTTATGCACAGTAATCCTTAGAAGATCTGGGGATGCTGGTGGTTTCAATGCCTACGTGTTTAGCAGCTGGCATACTGTACAAAGATTCCAAAGTGGTTTGAGTGGGGAATGGTTTAAGAATGTTTTGTGCTCTTGGCAAAAGTACAGCATGTTTTTGTAGTGGAAAAGGTATCACCTGGACACCAACTTTCAATAATCAGGCTTTGTAGATTTGGTCTGAGAAAGGCTACCTGGAGGAGAAGGGAGGAGGGACCCACATTTGATGGAAATGCTTGTCTATCACTGAAAGGTTCTTTCTTGTGTGAATAAATTGTTGAAATCAAATTATACTTTTTTTTTTTTAAGTAAACCTTGTTTATTAGTCTGTTAGGGCTGCTGTTATCAGAGTATCAAAAACTGTATGTCTGTGCTGGGTGCAGTGGCTCATGCCTGTGACCCCAGTACTTTAGGAGGCCAAGGCAGGAGAATCGCCTGAGGAAGCCACGAGTTTAAGACCAGCCTGGGCAACATAGTGAGAGTCCATCTCTACAAAACAAATGAAAAAATTTAGCTGGGCATGGTAGCATAGGCCGAGAGTCTCCGCTTCTCAGGAGGCTGAGGCAGAGGGATCACTTGAGCACAGGAGGTCGAGGCTGCAGTGGGCCATGTTTGCACCACTGCACTCCAACCTGGGCGACAGAACGAAACCTTTGTCTTAAAAAAAAAAACAAACAAAAAAGCCCAAAAAGTGTGTGTCTTATAACAACAGAAATTTATCGGTTTACACTTCCTAAGGCCAGAAGTTGCAAATGAAGGTGCTTGCAGGGCCAAGTTCCCTCCAAAAGCTATAGGAAGGTATTTCTTTGCTGCTTCTTAGTTACTCGTGTTTGGGTGCAGACTTTGGCATTCGTGCCTTGCAGCTGCACCACCCCACTCTGTGTGTTTGTCATCTTACGGCCTCCCTGTGTGTCTCTGTCTCCACATGGCTGTCTTCCTATAAGAGCATCTGCCAAGGCGCATTAGAAGCTCACCCTACTCCAGTATGACCTCATCTTAACATAAATAGTCATATCTGCAGTTACCCTATTTCCAAATAAGCTCACATACTGAGGTACTGCGGTTAGGACTTCAACGTATCTTACTTTACGGGGAGACAGTATTCAATCTCTAATACCTTGTGAAGCCAGGGCCAGGCCCTCTTTTGTGACAGCACTAAGATAAGTGGTGTCTGCCCTTGCAGAGAATTTCATCTTCTTGAAGCCTAAAGACTTCCATCAACATGGCTATACTCATTCAATCTTCACTACATTGGCATCTAAAGGTATTACTGACTTGGTCTGTAAACACTCTCTTTACTTACTTTCATTAAAACCATATGCTTTTTCTTTTCCTCCTTACATGATTTGAAAATAAACTTTATATGATTATCTTAAGTGGAAAGCTAGAATCATTCCTCATACATTTTATAGAACCATTAAAGCAATAGTGAAATCTAAATAATGCTGTTAAATTCTCATTAGCTCTTCCTGACTCCCAAGGGCTGTGAGACTGAGACTGGCTCTCTCATTATTAAAAAAAGGAAAAAAGACAGAAAAAGATAAAGGAAGTTAATTAGTTCCATGAGGTGATCGTTATCACTGCTGGCACCAAATGGATGCTTTTACCAAGACATCATGAAGGTCTGAGAGAGCCGTGAGAATACCACAGTGCTCTCTCTGTTATTGAGTGCTTTTTCATGCCATGAATCTGTTTCTTAAAACCACTTGGCTTAGAGCCTGTGGTTTCCCCCCTGCATTTAGGGAATACATTCATGTTGCCATTCATGGTCTGTGTTGAGGGTTCGTCTAGCTTTCATGAAGGCCCTGACATGACTGGAAGAGATGAGGAAGGAATTACTGCTGGAACTTGGAGAAACACTCTGATGCTACTGAAATCAAAAGCTGCTGGTAGAGAGAGTTCATTGAGGTACCCAGAGCTCGAATGTCAGTCCGTCTGAAGCCTCTATTTTTGTTTCTTCCGCCCATGGGAAACATCCCTGAAATAACACTGAGTGTATTAATGCAGTGAGCTCTTTTAATTCATTGGAAAGGTATTAGAATGACTCAAATGATTCCTCAAGGAAGTTACTCAGAACTTACATCCCATGTGAAATGCAACGTGTGGATTCAAATACAAATAGATTAAGTGATCACACCTCCATGGCAGCTCCATAAAAGAAGGAAATGGGGAATATCACCGTCAGGCACAGTCTGGTGAGCTAGGTATTCGTCAGTGGATGACAAGGACCTCAGTTGCAGTTGCTAGTTATTTGTTTATTGTAAATTGGGTGGTGGCCCGATCACTCCAGGGCAGAGAAGGAGTCCCTGGTCACCAGGTGCAGAGAACGAACCAACCTGATGCCCGTAAGGAGAAAGTATGGGATGCACCTTATCTGTTGTCATCCTGTGAGCTGCCAAGTTTAACGCCGTTCTGCAGAGCACACACTCAGACGATGACTCACAGAACAGGAGGGCATATTTCTGCATACCATCACTGTTCCCTTCCAGCACTGGAGGTGACAGGAGGAAACAAGAATAGCTCCCAGCGTGTCTGTCACTACACGGTGCCGTGGAGAGAGGATCGCATTGTGCCAGGACATGCTTCAGCACTCTCAGTGGGCGTTATGTCAGGCGTTCTAAACCTGCAGACACAGCACAGTCTCTCAATGGCGCACATGTTCGCCGAGATGAGGAGGATGGTGTCTGGATGCTTCTATGCAGACATCTCAAAGCAGATGGTTCTGACCTTTAGTCTAGGTTTGAAGGCACGTATACCTGGTATACATAAACCTTTGGATTTGGGATGGGCACAGAAAAATTATGTTGGGATGTTAATGGCAGAGAAAAGAAAGGAAGGGAGGAGGGAGGAAATGAAGGAAAGAGAGTTGGGACAAAGGAAGGAAGGGAGGGAAGGAGGGAGGGAGGGAAGAAGAGAAGAAAGTAGGGAGGGAGGGAATCAAGAAAGGAGTGAAGGAAGGGAGGAAGGAGGGAAAGAAAGAGGGAAGGGAGGAGGAGAGGAAGGAAAGAAGAAGGGAAGGAAGGAGGGAGGGAAGGTGAAAGGAAGGAAGGGAGGAAGGAAGAAAAGAGGGAAGGAAGGAAAAGAAAGAAAGAAAAGAGGCAAGAGAGGAAGGGAGGAGGAAGAAAGAAGAGATGAAGGAAAGAAAGAGTAGCGAGGGAGGGAAGGAAAAAATGGAGGGAGAGAAAAAGAAGGAAGGAAGCGAGGAAGGAAGGAAGAGGGAGGAAAAAGAAAAAAGGGGATGGGGGAGGAGAGGAAGAAGGGAGGGAGGGAGGGAAAGAAGGAAAACAGGGAAAAGGAGGGTAAGAAAGAGAAATGAGGGAAGGGAGGAGGGGAGGAAGGAAAGAAGGAGGAAGGGAGGGACAATTGGATCCTTGCTTATAGATCATGTCAGCTGCATATTTTCACGGTAGCATTAGGTGAGAGGGCTCTCCCATCTTGGAAAGGCGGAGGCAGCGAGTACACAGAGTAGAAATGAGGAGGAAGTCCCTGCCGGGGCTCTAAATTATGAAAACCTTGATCAAGACAGGATATTGAAATCAGTGAATGCCAGGGCCTCAAGTAATCCTTGCTATTTCTTTTTTATTATTGTTTTGAATAGGGAAGCAGTTGCCCAGGCCTGTGCCTGAGCGGGATTCTCCCCTGTAGCAAGGAGGAGTTTCAATGTTAGTCCAGGTCAGAGGACTAAAATCATGCTGCAAGAGAACCGTGTAAGCTCAAACATGCAGAGGCATTGTAGAAATAAGGTAGATTGAGACCATTTTTGGAAAAGTACATCTTTCCTTGACTCTGAGCAGCGTCAAGGAAAAGTGAAAACTAACTCTGAAGTTTGAAAAGGGTTCTAGAGCATTAAAGTCCTTTTCCTGTAAAATTACTTTGGGAATAGGAGAAAAGGGGTTTGGCCAAGCTGATCAACAAAATTTAGGTGCTCATTGATCCAGGATTCTTTCATTTTGAGGTCTGTGTGGAAAGAGATGGACAAAAAGGAGTAGGGGAATCTTGATTTATTTATAAGGTATGACAAAGAACAGTGCTTTAAAGTAATCAAACAATACATTATAATAATATAGTAGAAGACCTTATATTGTGCTATTGGAAGTCAGAAATGAGAAGAGAGTTTTGTAATGGAAAATCAGGTCAACACGTATTTTGATTTTTTTATGTTGTTCCATCAAATCTGGGGTTTGTACAGCAGATTGATTTGCATCAGATGCCATCACTGCTTTTGAATGTGCTGGTATCCTATGATTAATTTATATTCAACTATTGTTAAATCTTTGGGAAAGAAAGAAGTTACAATGAGGTATTTAGTGGGGATGGGTTACAGAGTTGCAGCATAATTCTGGCCGTAAAGGCAACCTTTATTACCAAAAAGGGATTTTAAGCTGAATGAATGAACATCCCCACCTGGTGTGGCAGAGGAGTCACTGAATGCATAATAAACTAGTTTGGTAACAGATCGTTAACTGCGAACAATGTTTTGGGTATAAGGAAAACCTGTGCTACTTAAAGGACCAGCTGAGAGGATTCACAGACATTTTTAGAGAGATCATAGTACTATATTCCATCTCTAGCTAAAGAAATGAACTAGACCTTAGAAATGCACTTGAGTCTCTGCTGCCAAGATTACATCTCAAATAAAACAGGGCAGGGGGAAATGGCCGTGTTAGGTGCTGGGGGATAAGGAGAGAGACATGCATTGAGTCTTTTACTGGAGAGACCAACTTGTGTTTCTATCCTCAGTCATTACAATCTTCAGTTTTACTCACAGGAGTTTAAACAGTCCTTATGCTGAATAAAATCTAAAAAACAAAACACTGATACCCCACATCTAGGTCTCACTGTCTGGAGGGTTTGGTAAGGGAGAATGACTTGGGCTATCATAATCTCCACAAGTGTATCTGGGTTTAAGAATTCTGGCTGTGCATCTCTGAGATCTTTAACAGACAGACCGTATCAGGCGGCAGCTCACTTTTGTGGATTTTCCAAATCCTCTGCTTTATTCTTCAAGAACAAATTAAATGTGTTTTCTTTACCTTTCAGATATACCCTGAGTTCCTTCAAAAATAGCCTAGTACCCAAAATGAACAGAATACTCCATCTCCTAGATGCTCACTGCATAATAGATGATACAGCCACACATCTAATAGACCCAATTCAGTAAAATTGGATCCGTGGAAAAAAAGGAGGAATCTTCACTTCCATTTGTTTCTTTAGAATATTAAAAATCAATAACTAATATTAGTGGATTTTTTTCCTAAAATATTTATTCACTTATTTTTCTTTCAACACACATTAAATAAGTGAAAATTTTAAAATCCTTTCAGAAAGCTTAAAGAAGCACAAGAAACATGAGATGTTGCATTGAATCCAACATTTTTTCAAAACCATATAAGAATACATGTATAATAAATAAAAAAGCAGAAGACTTTTCAAATATATTGTTTATCAGTAAATAAGAAAACTCATGGTATTAGAACCTATCAGATTATATATATTTGTTTTCACCCTCTTAGTAAAGTGAAAACACAGCAGTTAGTGTGCATTCAACTAAAAGGTAGAGGTCAACTTTCTTTTTCTTCTGTATTACATTACACATCTTATATCTATATCTATAGATAGATATACACATACACATATATACCCACATAATATACACACATATATATACTGCATATAGTATACAGTTAGTATACAGTATAAACTGTGCTATACAGTATCCTTGTATATAGTATGTAATATACAATATACTTTTATACACTCTACAATGTATGCAATATAGAAATACAGTATGTACTCTGATACACAGTATATCACTCCCTAGTTCTCCCTCCCTTGCAATATTGTAGATGTTCTAATTTTTATTTTGAAAGAGAGGGGATAATATTTCCTGAATTCTTACCATATGCCAGACATTTTGTCATTATCTTTCAACCTTCATCACTTACCTCCAACCCTGATACTCTCATCTACCATGTAGAGAAGTTAAGGCCAATACTGGCTGGAAAACTTGCTCAAGTTTTCACAGCTGTTAACTAGCCAGAGCTGCAGAAATTCGAATACAGGGAAATGATTTATCATCACCACAGACTCAGACTGAGGGGATAAAATCTTCCTTTAGCAAATGTGTCACCTCTGAGTCAAGTATATTGTTTGGATCCTGCACAATGTCTGGTAATGGCTACAGATACATGATCTTCCTTGGTCCTGCAGCCTTCTGCCATGCAGGCCATGCAATGGTTGGAGGCAGTGTCACAAAAGTGCCACCAAGGAGAAGTTACCTGGAAGATAGATCTTAGCTCACACCTGGAGCCATTGATCAGAATGTTGCAACTCCCTGCTTGCCTGGGTCTGCACATCACATCTGAATGTTCAGTACTAACTAGTATATAACTTTTTACCATGCGTAATCTCAAACCTTTCTTATAACAAATAAACCTTAAGATGTAACTGTTTTGTAGCTTACTTTACAAACCGTCAAAAACTGGAAGAAATTAGCATTTGGTAATTTGTTTTTTGAAGAGGAAGTGTTATCCTAAGAGAGTTGGTTGCAAAGATGTTTATTAAAGGCCCTATGTTTTATGAATTATCTCCAAATTTTTATGATTTTCCTTCTACCTGTGCCCACTTGTGCAAATAATAATAAGATAATTCTTTGGCTCATAGTTTCCAAGCACAGCTTAGCATCTGTAACAGCCCTCAGCTTGTTTCCGGGTGTCTTATTTATCTTAAACATGTTAACCTCATCATAACTATATGTACCATTTTAGCAAACTTCTTACAGCTAACATAGCGTGCTTTCATGTTTTCCGGACTTAGTCTTCAAAAGGTATTTTGAAGACTAGGTATTTTACTTTCAAATAGAGAGCAAACACATGGTGTATATGCCTGTTTACAAACATTTTCTAATTATAAAACCAATTTTTGACTGTTAATATCAATTTTCATTGCTAAAACTGCAACATTTATTCATTTACTTCCAAAGATATTCTTGAGCAAGACAGAGAATGCCCATTTCTTGAACAATAGCTTCTTAATCAGAATTTCTCAACCTCAGTACTGTTAACATTTGGATCCAGATAACTTCCTTGCTGTGGGGGTCTCTCCTGTGCACCAGAGGGTGTTTAGTGGCATCCTTGACCTCCACCCTTCATAGAACAACCCTTCATCTATGAAAACCAAAAATGTCTCCAGACCTTGCCAAATATCCCTTTGGAGCAAATCCCTCCTGGATGAGTTTTCCAGTTCAAGAGAGTGAAACTTGAAATACTGAAATTGTTCCTAGAGACACTTAGTTTTCCTTTTTTCCCTTTATTTTTGAAGATCATTTGATGCCTTAAAAATAGTAGACATGTTATAAAAATGCCATAATATTGCTATCAGGGTTTATATTTAAAAGAAAAATAAGCAATTTTTAAGGGAAAAGACAACATGGTAGACATGTCTAGGATTAAAGCAGAATGTACCTTTGCTGCTTGGGTATTTTGTGCTCATTGAAAAATATATATGAAGAGCAGATTGTAACTTCCTGATTTATTGGTTTAAGATAATTTCATATCACATGTGGAAGAGTATGACCTTTCTTTTTTTTCTTCCTTCTACCCCAGTGATCCAAATCAACCAGTTCCTCAGGATACCAAGTTCATTCACACAAAACCCAACCGCTTTGAAGAAGTGGCCTGGTCCAAGTATAATCCCAAAGACCAGCTCTACCTGCATATAGGCTTGAAACCCAGAGTGAGAGATCACTACCGGGCAACGAAAGTGGCTTTCTGGTTGGAACTCGTTCCTCATTTGCACAACTTGAACGAGATATTCCAGTATGTTTCAACAACCACAAAGGTTCCTCCTCCAGACATGACATCATTTCCCTATGGTACCCGCCGATCTCCTGCCAAGATATGGCCAACGACCAAACGCCCAGCAATCACTCCTGCCAACAATCCCAAACACTCTAAGGACCCTCACAAAACGGGGCCCGAGGACACAACTGTCCTCATTGAAACCAAACGGGATTATTCCACTGAATTAAGTGTCACCATTGCCGTCGGGGCATCGCTCCTCTTCCTCAACATTTTAGCCTTTGCGGCTCTGTACTACAAAAAGGACAAGAGGCGCCATGAGACTCACAGGCGCCCGAGTCCCCAGAGAAACACCACAAATGATATCGCTCACATCCAGAACGAAGAGATCATGTCTCTGCAGATGAAGCAGCTGGAACACGATCACGAGTGTGAGTCGCTGCAGGCACACGACACGCTGAGGCTCACCTGCCCGCCAGACTACACCCTCACGCTGCGCCGGTCGCCAGATGATATCCCACTTATGACGCCAAACACCATCACCATGATTCCAAACACACTGACGGGGATGCAGCCTTTGCACACTTTTAACACCTTCAGTGGAGGACAAAACAGTACAAATTTACCCCACGGACATTCCACCACTAGAGTATAGCTTGGCCGTATTTCCCCTCCTATCCCTCTGCACCACCTGCTCAGCAACATAGAAGAGATAAAGAAAGAGAGAAAGAAAGTCTCCAAACCAGGAATGTTTTTGTCCCACTGACTTAAGACAAAAATGCAAAAAGGCAGTCATCCCATCCCAGCAGACCCTTCTCGTTGGTGTTTTCCAGTATTACGAGATCGACTTCTGACCCTATGAAATGTGAAAGGTACACATTTCTGTTAAAATACTGCTTTAAGATCTCTACCACTCCAACCGATGTTTAGTGTGATAGGACATCACCATTTCAAGGACCTGGGTGTTTCTAACATCATGGAAGCAGCTGACACTTCTGAAACTCACCCAAGGACACTGAATATTTTTTAATTACAATGGAAATTTAAACATTTCTTTCTGTGCCACACAATGGATGGCTCTCCTTAAGTGAAGAAAGCGTCAATGGGCTTTTGCCCAGCACATGGAGCTGTAATCCAGAGAGAAGGAAACGTAGAAATTTATTATTAAAATAAAAGAATGGACTATGCAGTGAAATCTGTATGGTTCTGTGCAAAGAGGTGTTTTGCCAGCCTGAACTATATTTAAGAAACTTTGTAAAAATTAAAAATGTATATAGCTGTGAGTTTAAACAAAACCACAAACAGACAAACAAGAAAAAAAGCTTTTATTGGTGTTTTCAGTTTGAAAGAGCTTTTAGCAAGGTTGTGCTTTTCATTGTGCTCTGTATGTATATAAATATATATATATATACACATTAGTCATATCAGCTCTGTTTCCTCCCCAACAAAAGAGGCTTTTCTTCTTAATTACTTGTGGTGAACAAAGACATGGGATTTTCTTACATGAGATTCTCATTTGTAGGAGGATGTGATGTCCCACAGAAGACCCAGACGGTCTGTGTGGCCTATTTCCCCCGTCAGGTTGCACAGGTGCATGCAAGAGCATTCTTAGGAGACCATTGTTTTGAAAAACTTTGACTCGTATGTGTTAGCCTTCATGAAATTGCAGTACAGAGATGAGTCCCCAAAGTGGAATGTATTTACAGCTTGTTAAATTAGAGACATGCACACACAGAGAATCAGCAGGGAGAAACAAAAATACAAGTCCCATTCTGTAGCTCTGGCCCTTTGAATATGTTTAGGAAGAGTTGCTTCCCATTTCAGGGCCCTGCCAAAAAAAGAAGAAAGCTTGCCTTTGGTGGGGCTATGCCCCGTGGAGTAAATACGGCTCTGTGTTCCCTAGCAGCTGCGGGAGGGTTTGGCCGATGAAGTACCTGCTCAGCTTAGCTAATCAGATTGAAGGAAGACATGTGTCTTTCCTTTTTGTTTAAGCACTCGGTCCCTTATTTATCAGTAAGCAGGTTTTAAAAAATTTTTTGTATCATTTTTGGGATCAAACAAATGATTGTCTGAAAATATCACTTTTTGTGAATTTGTATATCTGGTCACCAAATGATGAATATTATAGAAGAATGGGGGAAGAAAAGGATAGAACATTAAAACTGCTTTGCATGGGTTTTCTGGGAAATTAGGATAACTTCACTGAGAAGACATTGAATGGAAATTATTCACCCATTTTAAATTGGTGACCTAGGGATCAGAGATTTTTCTTTCCAATAGCTTGTCGTTTTCTCATTTCTCTTCTCATTTTCAGGAAAGTTTTGAGTGTTATAAGGTGGAAGGAAACATAGTAGCAACGGTTACTTTATATTTTGTCTTTCAAAAATTATTGCGTTACCAAGAAACAGTAGCCAAAGATATTTGAAGATCATGTCCCTCGGCTCCATTGTGGGTTATTCTAGAAATCCAGTCTTAAATCTCTCTGCTAAAGTGGACATTCCTCATAAAAATTGTCCAGCTGCCTGGCTCTTTTGCAGTAACAGCCTTTGATTACTGAATCCCTACACTCAAACTATAGTGATGTATCAGTGTTTGAGAGTGACCTCTAGAGAAAAGCAAAGTGTTTTTAGAAATGCATAAAAGTCATCCCCAAATCCTATTGCTTATCTTGGGTTAAATTTGAGAGTGATTCTCTGTATATAAATATGTGAAATATTATTATCTCAACTTAGCACACGTGAAGCAACATTTCTGTCCTACAGAGAGGTGTCATGGTAAGATTTCATTCCCAATTCATTGTTTCATAGAGCTATGATCAGGCCATTTCTGCAAGCAGTGTATGACCCCACCTGAGCAACCACAAATAGGCTCTCCGTGAAACTACAAAGGAAGTGATGTGTGGCACCCATGCTGGTTTCGTCTGTCTGTAATGTGAATTCCAGTATTTGTTTAGTATTTCCAATTGTCTCCTGCTAGCAATATGTACAGTAACGCGTCAGGCTTGTGACATTTGAATAAGGAAAAACAGAGTTCCTGTTAAGTGAATAACTTTAGCTTTTACAGGGGATTATGATCAAAAGTGATTTAGTACATCTTAAATGATATCTTATTTCTACATGGAAAGAAGTTGTAGAATCTTCATAGAGTTCTATGAGAAAAAAATATACTTGCTATCTATGAAAAAGAGAAAAAAGAAAAAAAATGAGAAAAATAAGAAAAAAAAAATCGTTTCCTAGGCTTTTATTCTTGATCTTCAAAGGCACGCAGGGTTTAATGGTTCCTTGGGTTATTATTTTGCAATTTTGTTTTTTATTTTGCCTTAAGTAATGATAGAAGATATATATGGCCGGACACATATGTATAAACTTTTCAGCAGCATTTTTAATAATAAAATATCACAGTATTTTCTAATGCTTTGTGCAAATAATTATGCGTCCGTTCTTTCTTGGTAGGTGGCGTGTTTTATTTACTTTTGTTGTTCTTTGAATGCCTTTTTCTTTGTAAAAGCTAAGTGATGCAGCGGACATAGGCTACAAATGGATAAATACATTTGGTAATGGGATGATTTCTTTAGCTTTGGCCAGCTGCACAGTTGAGGAGGCTCTGCTGGCCTGATTTTGGAAAACCAAGCCCTGTTTGGTGAAGCGCCTCAGATGACACTGCCTGAAACAGAGTGTTTGGATTGGTTATATCTACCCCTGCTCATTCTTGTGTCACTGTGTTTGGAATTGTGGTGGACAAAACACTTTAAAATAGCCTTAGGTGAGTAAACTTTCACGTGACAGCAAGAAATTCTGCTGAATGAAACTCGAGAGGCAGAAAATCACTATCATACCAATGGGAGCCCGTTTGTCAATTCCTTCCTGTGCATCCAACCATCGCGACCTTATTTGACTTTCACAGTAGCCTTAAGGGACACGCACATGCATTGCTCCCCTTTCATAATGGAAGATGTTCAGAGGAAACTAGCCCCTATTAGACAGGAGAACTTGATGGATAACATGATAGTAGATCCTCATAGCCCAAATCTTTTCACCAAGAAGTTAACACGGCAAACACTTGTAAGTCAAGGCCTTGCATGTTGTGATAATCCTAGCTAAGTATCAGAGAAAGAAAGATAGCAAGGACCGGGACTCTCTGACATATGTGAACTCCTAAATTCTTCAGATGCTGTTTGCCTCAATCATGTTGTGAAGGCACACAGGAGAAATACATACACACACACATATATGTACATGTATATACATTAGATATGTATATACATGTACATATCCTATATATGCATTATGTATAGAATCATGCACAGCATATTTTTGACAAATGCAAATAGCATATATGATGACAGTCTCATGAGATTATAATACCGTATTTTTATTGTACCTTTTCTATGTTTAGATACACAAATACTTATCATTGTGTTACAGTTGCCTAGGGTCTTCTCTCCAGTCATGTGCTGCACGGGTTTGTAGTCTGGAAGGACTAGGCTATACCATAGAGCCTAGGAGTACTGTAGACTGCACCTCGAGGTTTGTGTAAGTACGCTACATGATGTTTGCACAACGATGAAATCACCTAACGATATATTTCTCAGAATTTATCCCTATTGTTAAGTGATGCATGACTGTACATGTATACATTATATGCACTGTATATGCACACATACATATATGCATATATATTACATATATAAATATATACATAGACATCACATACTTAAATTCCTGAAGATGCCAATTCCATTAAACATATATATACACACACATATGTATGTGCACACACACTCATATATCCACACACATCTACAACACATTTAATGTGTTCATATATACATTCCTATGCATGTGTGTGTATACATATATATAAAATACATTAGTTCTCTTTATCTGTGGAATCACATTCTGCAATTTCAGGTACTGTGGACAACTGTGGTCTAAAAATATGCGAGTACAGTTCAATGAGATATTTTGAAAGAGACCACACTCACATAACTTTTATGACAGTATATTGTTATAAATGTTCTATTTTATTAGTTATTTTTCATCTCTTACTGCCTCTAATTTATAAACTTTATCAAAAGTGTATATATATAATAAAATACATAGTATATAAAGGGTTTGGAACTATCTGTGGTTTCAGGTATCCACTGAGTTTTGAACGCATCCCCCTTGGAAAAGGGCCATTACTGAATATACACACACATAGACACACATGCATCTATACATACACATAATTTACATAGATATATTCATAGATATGCATGCACTTAAATCTCAGCATTTGCATTAAACACATATAAACATACATGTATATACACACATACATATATACTTATACATATTTAATTGAATGTCATCTTCAGGCATTCAAAGTCTAATTTTTAGCAAATTTCAGCTGAAGGGAGAATCACTCTTGTTTTGACTATTTCATGCATTCTTGTTCATTATGAATAACTCAAGGATGCTAAAAAATATATGCATTCATTCATTCATTCAACAATCCTTTACTGGATATCTCCACTGTCCCAGGCCCTGTGCTGGGCTGGTGTTAAAATTGAAGAAAAAACTTCTCACATCATAAACCTCAAGGGGAAGGCAGAGAAACACAGAAGCAAGGAGAGGCAGGGGGTGCTGGAGATGGAGATGGCACCCATGCTAATAAGTGGTGCTAGTAAATGTCTGGACACTGCCCTTAACCTAGTCTGTGAAGATTGGGAACATATTCTGTCTGAAGAAACCTAAGCCAGGCCTTTCCAACTCCGTAGAAAAAATGACAGTGGGTGGTGTGTTGTGGGGAGGATAGAATTCCACACCTTTGAAGTGAGAAGACAGGAAGTTGGGGAACCATGCTCCTGCATCCTGGGTGAAAAATTCAAGGTATTTTTTAGAAAGGTGTGAAATATGAGGCAGAAAGAAACTGGCTGATAAAAAACCTCCAAAGGCAAAGCAGGGAGTTTGGGCTTTGTCCCAAAGTCAGGGAGATGCCAAATGATTGCACCAAAGTGGTGTATGAGTGCAGTTGGGACATTTAGCAGTAATTCTCAAAAATTCACGTTCTTAGGAACATGTAGGACGTCTGCTGCAAGTGCAGATCCTTATTCAATTGTGTTGTGGTGAACCTGTGTCTGCATTTACAATGAGCTCTCAAAGTGGTGCACATGTTGCCGATTCTCAACTAACCCCAACTCTTTTAGGTTGCAAAGGATGGAGAACTGTCCACTTTAGAAGTAACCATGAGGGTAGTTTGTATCAGAGTAAGAGGGCTCTGGATACAAGGAAAGCATTAAGGAGGTAGAACAATCTGTTTGAGAAATTAATGACTGTCCTCTTTTCAAGGGTGATTGAGACAGTGATAATAAGTAAGAAAGCAAAAAAATACAATAAAAACATTGCATCATTTTATAGCTGCATGTACCAGAACTGATTAGGTGCAGTCATCAAATACCACCTGGAACCGCATCTGAAGTCAAGTTTGGGTTTAGGAACTTGTTTCAGCAGAGGGAGGGCATACACGGAGAACGATGAGCTACCTTGGAGAGGGGTTCAGATGGGCTGGTCAAGGGTTTGGGCTTAGACTGGGTTGTTTTAGAAGTGCTAAGAGGAGCAAGAACTTGTTCCTGGATTGGTTGCTCTCAGGATAATGGGATGTCAATAACCTTTAGCCAGAAAGTCACAGGACCAGAGCATGACTAGCATTCTTTTTGGTAAAAATAAGCAGTGGAAGAGAAGGGGATTTGGGGTCATTTTTAGTGGTTACATATTGTTCTTTTTTCTGTCTCATCCCATGCTGGCTGTGGGCTGCCTTCCTCTGATGTTGAAGTTCTTTCGATTATTTTTATGTGCAGCCAGATGCACCTTGACTTAGCCATTAATTAGCAGGCTAGTTCCAGCAGCCAGATATGAAGGCAGTTTTTTCTGTTCTTTCTCAGAACTTCCAGAATATGTACTCATATGTCCCATCTCCCAGGCCATCTGGTTCAAAAAAAATCTAGGTTATGCTAAGGAAGTAAAAGTGACACTTTCTCTGCAAATTCTCGTTATTATATTGAAAGAAATGGGGATACAGGAAAAGGTCCACTGTAACTCTACCCGTCTCTAAAATGACCATCCGTGTAAATACTTAGAACACCCAGAAATAATCCTGTTTCCTCTAGAGACAAGAGAATTAGGGAAAATGAGATAAATTAGCCAGGGGAAAACCCCGGCTGGAATTAACAGGTGACATTTATTAAAGGGGAATGTTCACACTAGTTCTTGAGGTCACTGGTTCCTAAACAGGCTGGAGAGGGAGTCTTTGGAGACTAAGACGAATTGCCAACAGCCACAGCTGGAAGGATACCCACAAGAAAAATCTTTCTCAGGCCCAGGCCCTAAACACAGGGCCTTGGACTCAGAAGAAAATAAATGGCGAGATGTATTTCTGGCACCCTAAAATAGAACCCTAAAAATTCCCATAAAAACTGACAAATCAAACGGTACCTAATTTTGAATATTACAACCATTATTATGCTTCATTTTTATGCAACATCTCTTTCTACGAGGATATACATTATGAACACAGCTTTCAAACTAACATGATTGGGCTGCCTGTGTTATTGGGTTTCAGGTGTTACTTCTAGCAGAGCAATTACAGTTTTCAAATTATAATAATAGAAAAGAACATAACAATTCATAAGGATATGCATTACATACAGACAAACTTTTCAAACAAATGCTTAAGAGATTTTCTAAAAGCATTGAGTAAACCATTTACAGAGCAATGACTTGTTTTAAAACCTTCAAATAATCATCAAAATGTGGTGTTCTGCATAGGTTATATGCATTAATCATTTAATCCTTTTACCAGTCCCAGGGTGTAGACCGTCTCATTTTTCATATGAGGAAACTAGGGTACAGAAGATTAAACGAATTGCTCAAGGTTGCAGTCTTAGAACATAAAATATCTAGTATTCGCAATCATATCGTTTTGCTTTTAAAAGCATGTGCTTGTCAACTATTCTCTAACACACACAGTTATTGGAGAAATGTATGCCTCCCTGTAGACATTTTGGGGAAGGAAAAAAAATCACTATAATCTCTCCGTGTCTTGAGAACAATGATAGCTTTAAATCTTAAAACTCGTCATGTACACACACAGACACACACATACACACTCATGAACACAGAATAGATTCAGAGTGCTTATAGATTTTGTTGAGTGCCCGTTTAAGACACAGTTTCTCAGTTTTACCTGTGATTTTACTTTACTTGTGATTTGTTTTTCTTTGTGCTCATTTTTGCTGAAATGGCACTTTAAAACCCTCGTTGTGCCTGCATCTCATCTGAATGCACACAGAGAGTGCATGGAACTTAGAAGATTAAGGTTAGACAGCACAAAGGAGATACAGGTGCCTACGGAAACATTGTGAATAATACTTAACATAGAAGAAAGCAGGCTTGGATTGCTACAGAATGTACCCCAAAATGCATTAAATAGGAATGGCTTTCAAAAGCAGCACTCTTTGAATGAGATGAAACCCCAGGACACCTGCTCCTAGCCAATGATGTCCATGGGCTGCCTAACGTGTGTGACCAGTGCACACACTTTGTGAAATATGTGACTATTATCATCACCCCACCATCTCCAATGCATTGTGTCATCCCCATCAGACCACAGGCAAAACCCCTTTTCTCCAGACTTGGGCAATGGGAGAAACCGTTATCTCCCTACTTGACTGCTTCAGAATCTCATTCCTCTGTCCTCAAATACCATTAGAAGAACATTCAGCAGCAGACCCAGGGCAGATCCCCACCTCCAAACCCAGCCACTTTGGTTTAATGTTGTCATTTAGGAAGAGTGATTCCACCTTAAAGATCTACCAAATATTTAAGTAAGAATACATGTAAGTGTGAAGATTTCATATACTTAAGTTTTCAATGTGCAGTATTTTTCATCCTGTCCTTCCCCACCTCTGAAATCTAAATTTCTATATGCTGGCTTGCTCCTGAGAGAAAAAGAAATTTAGCAGGATACACGGTCACTGTTTGTACCCTTTAGCCACAATTTTCTTATAAACTTAAGTGGAACCCATTATATAACAAGTTTTAACTTTGTTCTTCCATCCCAGGGAATTGTTTTTCAAACTCAATTAAGTGTATCTTATGCACTAGCAGAAACAAGGTACAAACTAATGTTTTAAGATGTGTCACCCTTAATTTAGGGGTATATATAAAATAGTTTGTAATATGGAGGGCTAACATTTTGTATTTTCAATTAATTATTTGAGTGACCAAGGAAAATAAGAATTTATAGCATGTCTGCATAAAAATACTCCAAATTATGTGAGTCTTTTATGAGCCATGTATGCTGGAGAAAAAAATACTAATATTTCCTTTTTAAAAAAATAAGAGTAAGCTGACAGTTATTGTCTAAAATGGACCCTGGAAATATTATTCCAATATTAAGCTAATAAGAAGAATGCATGGTTTTGACTTCTCTCATTTTGAAGCAATGGGCTTCAACTTCAAAATTATGCTATTTATGTAGGTGTTTACTGTAAAAACAATTCAGAGGAAACATGGCATTCACTTGTGAGCCATGTAAACGAAATCTCACAGCTACCTTGTCCTCTGCAGAGCTTTAACCCCTTGGATTTTCCATGAAAGCTAATTTAATAGAATGAGCATTCACCCTGCAGCCAAAACTTCTAGAACATATGGATTATCGTCTTGTTGTCTAGTCCAAGATACCATAGAAAGCCTTTTATTTAATTCTCTCATTTACCATGACATGTTTTATGGCCTATTTAAATTGACAAAAATATCAGCACCACATAATGCAATATTTCTATTAAATAGTGGCATAAATTTGACTTTTGGTGTATTAACCCACCATATAATTACTATAAACAGATACCACAGTAATCCCTTTAAAAAATCAATAGTGTACAGTTTGAGCCTATCCTAGTTTTATTCTTCATAGATGGGCAAATGTTCACACAATTGTACCCTGTAGCAGTTGTCCTGAATTGATAGGACTTGGGATAATAGTTCAATTTCATACCCTTTTTAAGTTATTGATCTTATTTCCTATCTTAATATAGAGGCATTTTTTGCATTTTAATTTTTTTTCCTTTCTTAGGTTTAGTAGTTTCCTTTCTTAGGTTTAGTGTATAATATTAAACCCCTTTTTTCCCCTCATTTTCTTTCCTTTTTTCTTCTTTTTTTAGACTAAGTCTCATTCTGTTGCCCAGGCTGGAGTGCAGTGGTGCAATCTTGGCTCACTGCAACCTCCGCCTCCCTCGTTCAAGGGATTCTCCCGTTTCAGCCTCCCAAGTAACTGGGATTACAGGGACACGCCACCATGCCTGGCTAATTTTTGTATTTTTTAGTAGAGATGGGTTTTCACCATGTTGACCAGGCTGGTCTTGAACTCCTGACCTCAAGTGATCCGCCCACCTTGGACTCACAAAGTGCTGGGATTACAGGCGTGAGCCACCGTTGCCTGGCCTTTTTCTCATTTTCTTCTACATTGGTATAGTCTGTGGGCTACTCAGCAAGAAAAACTCAATGTTTTCCTTACAAAATAATAATAATAGTAGAAGTGATTATGGTGATTATTATGATGATAATACTATAGATCAATGACAGCTTCCCACCATAAAAATAAAAAGGGAAATCAGAATGGGCATGTTTAAAGTATAGATGAAGGCAGAGACATTTGACAATGTGAAATTGGGAAGCACTGTAGAAGCAGGATCAAGTGAAAGGCAAGACAACATGATCTGGAAGAAACTGTATTCCCCAGAGAGGAAGAGGAAGGGAAACGCAGAAAGAGGGTTCTCCCTGGGAAGGGAGTATTCCAGGTTGTCCTAAAATTCCCCGTTACAGGAGCACGTTGTCTGCATAGCAACCTTTGTCTGATGAGTCTCTTTTCCTTGCAATCAAAAATCCAGGATAAGCCATGAGTATCGACACAAAAGTTATTCATGACTCAAGAGCTGGTTGGATGTTCATAGATTTTACAACTCTTCTCTTCCCCCTATATTTTATCCCTGTTGCTGCAAGGTGTTGAAGCACTTTATCAAGAATACCATTAGCTCTGGTGAAAGGCACATGAGAGGAGAAATTAGAAATAAGTGAATGATAGGAGTATTCCATCTCGTCCGTCCACGTAGCACATTTTCCTTTAAACAAATCTTCTTTAAACCAGTTTTCCTTTAAATAAGTCTCACTTGATATTCTAATTCCATGAACATCACACCTACATCTTTCTCCACTGGGCTTCAGATCAATTTCTTCAGTCTATTACACATCCCATTTGGGATAAGCTTCCTTATGTTTATTTCCAAACTGCAATAACAAAATCACCTGAGAAGGTGGTTGACACTTCATTATTAACCCAATTCTGCAGTTGGTTTTAGTGATTGCTCCCTAAGACCAATGGAGGGTCAAAATGACATGAAGGCAAGGAAGTTCCCACCTGTTTTCTTCTAATAGCAAGACCAGTTTAAAAACAGCAAGGTAGCTTCTTTCAACCAGCTGATTCGGATTGGAGCAGACAGTTAATTTATTGGAATGAACATATGTCAGCAGCACTCTGAAAAGACCAGCACCCAACAGAAAGCTTCATGTGGTTTGAGTTCTGAACAAACACCTCTTAGGTGCAAGTGAAAAATATTTCTATTTGTTGCCAGCCCATTGCAAAGACAACAATAGAAAAAGATCAGTGGAAATTATAGTTTCTAAATGGGAAGTGTTTATGCAGAATGCCTATTTGTATTATGCATTATCTGAATCTAAAACCAGCTGCTAGCCTGCCCACTTTGTAGGGAATACAAACACCATGAGATCTGTACTGTGCCCAATGGGGAAAGGGGAGAAAATGCATCTCATAGCAGCTCCTCAATGACCCTTTATTTAGGATTGAGCTAATTGAGGAAACTACTTTCCGGCCTAAAACATGAAGCATAAATGCATTGTTTCTTGGTGGAATGGATGATGACATTACTAGCTGGTCTTTCCTAAGATGAGTCTGCTAAGGAATAAGTGATAAGGCATTTTCTGAAAGAATTGTAAATAAAGGCAGCATATTTGAGGTCATATATTTTTACTACCCGATCATACATTGATAATAAAAAATAAATAAGTGTAGGTAAAGTCTTCCTTTGTCAACAGTGGGAATAAATCCACGCTCTACCTGGGAGGGGAAAGGCTTGCAGCACTGTGCTAAAGGGCTTGGTTACATTCACCGGTAAAGCGTGCATCTAAATAGTAGCAAAACATCTGCTTGCCAAGGACCAGAATCAGCTAGCTCGGGTTATTCTCCTCCACTAGCAGCGGAAGCTCAAGTTACCCTACAGCAGACCCCCAATCTCTATATGCTTATCTGCTCACCAGGGAGAGCGTTTGGCCGGCTTGCACCACGGGGTCCAGGTAAACATACAACAAAATTGCAGATTTGAGAATTTGTCATCAACTTATAAAATATCTCAAAGGATCCAGGGTTATGTGATTCATTGTCAAGTCTGCTTTTAAGTAGTATTTGAAGGAAGGAGGTGCCATAACTCTACGCTGCTGACTTCTAGGAACTCTGCTTAACACGTTGGCAGAATTTTTTTAAAAAAGTAATTATCTTTGTTCATTTGGCATCTTTACAGCAAGCACACAACTAGGGCCTGTGGGAATAAAACAGAAATAGAAGAGCATACCTTGTTTCTGTCCCGTAGGAGGAAAGAAACTGCCTGATGCACAGTAGGAAACTGTCCCGTAGGAGGAGAGAAACTGCGTGATGCACATCTAGAGTGCAGATGCGCCGTAAGGAAACAGGGAACAGAGAAAGTTTAGAAGATTATACTGGACTAAGTTTAGAGGAGGAGATAAACCAAACAAGGGTAAACTCAGGGTAGTGGGGAGGTGGGAATCTCAGACACGATGCGCATGGTCTTGAGGGAAGGAAAGAAAAACCACTGAAGTTTCATCCCCATAATTTTTCCCCCAAAATAAAAATTTAAAATTTAAAAGCCAGTCATGCACTCTGCTGACATACCTGATGAAGAGACTGACTTTGTTCTTCCCTAATCATTGAGTCAAGAAGTTTGTAACCCAGCTCCATTTGGCAGTCTGACCCTAGACTTTGTGGTGTTTTATTTTATGCATTTTCTTTTTAATGAGGAAACGGAGGCTCTGCCTGGAGACAAGGTAACTCATCACCCAAATTCACTTTCTTGGGCAATTTCCAAGTTACCACCAAGGCCACATCGTGATGTGGATAGACAAAAATATTTCTATCCACTTTGAGAATTACATTTTTTACTAGCTTGGTGTGGAGAGCAAGATGTCTTTCCCTCTTTCTTCTTTCTTTCTCCCTTCTGCACTTACTTCTCTGCTATTTCTTCCTCTTCCCGATAAACATCCTTATAATCTCCCTGGGAAGATGAAGAGATGACATTGAGAAATATATCATTATGGCAATTTTCCAAGAGTTTTATGGAACACAAAGTTACTGGAATTTGTTCAAGTTTTTATCAGTAAGAAGCCTTAACATATATTCATGTGTAATAGTGAGTAAAGCACAAGGTCATATAACATAGCATTCTAGTCTTGTGCTGGCTATCATGTGCATGTGTGTTCGTGTGTCTGCATGCATGTGTGTGTGAAAAAACTTATATTGTGTATAATATATAGATACATATTGTATGCATACATATCCAGTATACCTGTGTATATACACACACATACACTCAAAAATAATTATACATAAAGCTCTCTAGAGCATACGAACTTTTCTTTTGAAACACGATTGCATATTTGTTCTGACTGACTCTTGCAAATGCTACAAACGATATTTCAAAGTGAACCCTTACTTTCTTTGGGATTTCTTGGATGATCTTTGATAAGCACAATCTCAGGGAATTAGAAGCACAATCTTTTTCCTTTTTTAACTTTTAAAAATTAAACTTCTTGTTTAGAATACTTTTAGATTGACAGAAAAGTTGCGAAGATAGTACAGATTGTTCCCATATACCTTGCACCCAGGTTCTCCTATGTTTTAATTGTACACTGACAAATAACATTCATATTCACTTATGGGGTACAAAGCGGTGTTGTGATATATGCATTCAGTGTGGACTCATTGATCCAAGCTCATAAGCATATCTCTCACCCCAAAACTTACTATTTATCCCTCCTGTCTAGCTGAAATTTTGTATCCTTGGATTTATACCACCCCATTCCTCTTATCCATGCCCCCGGTAAGCACCACTCTATTTTATGTTTCCATGAGTTGGGCTTTTTCATAGACTCCACATGTAAGTGAGATCATGCAGTGTCTGTCTTTCTGTGTCTGGATTATTTCACTCAGCGTAACACCCTGTATGTTCATGCATGTTCTCGAAAATGACAGGATTTCCTTCTCTTTAAAGTCGGGATAGTGTTCCATTGTATAGACACACCACATTTTCTTTAGTCATTCATCTGTTGACATTGTTCATTTCAAAGTAAAGTAAGCCTACAATAATAAGGAAAACGAGGATATTTGGGATGTGTGACTAGTCTTTTAATACTAGCATCTTTTTGGCCTGTCTAGTGACATGAATGATGGCACTCTGCCTCTATCAAAGTCGTTAGTTCACACCCATGTAGCAAACTCTTCATGTTCATGTTATTCTCCCAGCTTCATAAGAGCCATTACTTGCAAATGTAAAAAATATATATACTATATGTATAGTAAAAGCATACATACTATATACAATATATACTATATAAATATATATCCCATATAAATATATACACTATATATAGTATATAGTATCTAAACATACTATATACACTTTATATATAGTGTCTAAATATACTACATATAGTCTACATACACAGTATCTAAATATACTATATATATAGTATATATTGTCAATTTGCCACAATGCAGTTACACTTACATCTATATTGTCTCTTGAAAGAAAAACCAATGAACAACTTCCACTTTCTACTTTAGATATTATTTTTATTGCCTAAGATTTTATGCACACATGCACACTTGAAGGAGTATATTATGTATGGCTAAGGATGTGTTTGTGTAAAATAAATACTATAAATATATAGTATGTGTGCCACACACACAGACACACACACATGCATGTATGTGTGTATGTGTAAGTAACATAATCTCGCCAATGACACAAACTGAATATGCTGCTAAGATTAATTGTACTAAAATCTGACTCTATAATAGAAAATTTTTCTGCCATAAGTAAACCAAATCAATGTGTTAATGAGTAGTCCCTGAGGTATCTACAATAGACAATAGAACATACAATTTTCCAAGAGTTTTATGGAACACAGTTACTGGATTTTTTCCCAATTTTCCTGATCAGCAGGAAGCCTTAAGATATATTCACTATAGTGTAACCTATTATACACACGTGGAGTATGTTTTCCTAAGCCATTAAAGATGCTTTATATGAAGTTTATGAGGAGCCTTTGAAAAGTGTGTCAGTATAAGCAAAGTACACATTTTGTGATAGGTGAAAAAGCTTCACATCTGAAGCCAGCCTGATGTGAATGCCAAGGTCCCACCCTTACCAGCTGTTTAATCATGAATAAATGACTTACTTTCTTCCTCTTTGCCCTCGTAGGGCTTTAGGATTAGCATATCATTAATACATGTACCACAGAACTTAAAATTAAAATTTAAAAAAGAATATCATATACATGATATGAATACTATAAATAGATTTAGGTATCCCTATTTATTTCCCGCATGTCCATTCATATTATAATTGGAAAGAAGTATTGCAGCAGAGAAATAAAATAACAGAAATAAAATAACAGAAAATAAAATAACAGAAATAAAATAAATGCCGCCACGTTCCATGAAGCAACGCGAGTGTCCCAGTAGATGGAGCTATCCGCTCTGCGTCAGGAGAGGCAGCAAGAATTTCAGGTGGAAATGGGGGAGGCTGAATGGATAATGGAGGGTGTGAGTAGGGAGTGTGTTGAAATAAGAAGTGACAACCCAAGTGGCATGACTTCCTATCGATCTTCCTGAAAACCCAATTAGGGCACTTCTCACTGTCATGCGTATGCGAGTAGAGCTGCATGACAGGTGAGCTTACTTTCAAGAGGAAGAGTCTATGGATCTGTAGAATTCCTTCCAGCTCCATGAACAGTTCTTTCCATTCCACTTCCCAGAGGAAACAGAAGCGCCAGTCCAACCTGGATTTTACTGTCAATCAGCAGGGAAATAGAACCTTTGACACCAGTATATGAATATATATTTTGTTAATATCCTTGGATTCATAGTAGGTCCTCTGGGAGGAATGGGGAGGAAAAATTCCAAAATATTTCATTGGAAAATTTCAACATCTCATCTCAAACTAGAACAATTTCCACTATGTTGTACACTGATTGGAGAATGATTATGTTTAGTGCTCGTAAACTCGGTTCTGGGAAAACATGATAGTCATTTCAAAATGATGGGAAGAGGCATACACAAATATATTATTCTCAACTTCCGCTCTTTATAGCATGGGAGACCCTGAATTGGAACATGTCTGGTTTTGCTTGTTTGTTAGTTTTTTTACAGAGAATGTATTTTATTTTATTTTATTTTTCAAATTTCAATAGGTTTTTGGGCAACAGGTGGTGTTTGGTTACACAATTAAGTTCTTTAGTGGTGATTTCTGAGATTTTGGTGCACCCACCACCCGAGCAGTGTACACTCTACCCAATGTATAGTCTTTTATCCCTCACCATCCACCTCCCGCCCTTTCCCTTGAGTCTCAAAAGTCCTTTTTTTTTTTTTTTTTTTTTGAGAAAGAATCTCACTCTGTCTACCAGGTTGGAGTGCAGTGACAAGATCTTGGCTCACTGCAACCTCCACCTCCCAGGTTTAAGTGATCCTCCTGCCTCTGTCTCCCGAGTAGCTGAGACTACAGATGCATGCCACCAAGCCCGGCTAATTTTTATGTCTTTAGTAGAGTCGGGGTTTCACCATGGTGGCTGGGCTGCTCTCAAACTCTTGACCTGAAGTGATCCGCCAACCTTAGCCTCCCAAAGTGCTGGGATTACAGACATGAGCCACCAGTGCAGCCCACTGTATCATTCCTATGTCTTTGCATCCTCATAGCTGAGCTTCCACTTATGAGTGAGAACATATGATATTTGGTTTTCCATTCTTGAGTTACTTCACTTAGAATAATGGTCTCCAATTTCATCCAAGTTGCTGCAAACGCCATTATTTCATTATTTTATTCCTTTTTATGGCTGAGTAGTATTTCATGGTGCATATATATATCACACTTTCTTTATCCACTCATTGATTGAAGGGCATTTGGGTTGGTTCCATATTTTTGGAATTGCAAATTGTGCTGCTATAAACATACATGTGCAAGTATCTTTTTCGTGTGATGACTTCTTTTCCTCTGAGTAGATACCCAGGAGTGGGGCTGCTAGATCAAATGGTAAATCTGCTTTTAGCTCTTAAAAGAATCTCCACACTGTTTTCCATAGGGATTGTTCTGGATTACTTCCAACCAACAGTGTAAAACTGTGCCCTTTTCACCGCATTCATGCCAACATCTATTATTTTTTTGTTATCATTATGGCCATTCTTGCAAGAGTAAGGTGGTATCACATTGTGGTTTTGATTTGCATTTCCCTGATCACTAGGGTGTTGAGCATGTTTTCATATGTTTGTTGGCCATTTGTATATCTTCTTTTGAGAACTGTCTACTCATGTACTTAGCCCACTTTTTGATGGATTTGTCTGTTTTGTATCACACAGAAGATCACGTCCAGTAAAAGCTCTGATGCTGATGTAGTCTCTATTACATTTCTCATTGGAAATTTCATTTGAAATTCTATTTCACCTTGAAATTTATTGTTTGATGTCAGTAAAAAATTTTATCCTAAGTTGGAATATGTCGACACTTGTAGTTCTTTAAAGAGGTACGGATTTTAAAGCTGAGAGACTAACATCATGAAGCATCAAATAATTTGTTCAGATGTTTGTTTTCTTAAACTTGGTCTCACCAAGGGTTGTTTATTTAGTGATGTTTACATGCCTGGCTGTTCCAAGCTTGTGGAACACATACAGTGTTAAATAGAAGAAGAGATTATAGGCTGGGCACAGTGGCTCATGCCTGTAATCCCAGCACTTTGGGAGGCCAAGGCGGGCGGGTCACCTGAGGTCAGGAGCTCGAGGCCAGCCTGGCCAACATGGTGAAACCTCATTTCTACTAAAAACACAAACATTAGATGGGTATGATGGTGTGTGCCTGTGGTCCCAGCTATGTAGGAGGCTGAGGTGGAAGGTCACTTGAACCCAGGAGGTAGAGGTTGCAGTGAGCTGAGATTGTGCCACTGCACTCCAGCCTGGTGAAAGAGTGAGACCCTGTTAAAAAAAAAAAAAAAAAAAAAGGATGTGAACAATCAGAAAAGGAAATAAAGAGGTAGCTTCAAACTGGTAAGGATTTTTAATTGCACAGGGTTTCATAATGCAGACTTGAAAAGGGATTGTCCAGGAAAAAGTGACATTGGAGCTGAATCCTAAAGGCTGAGAAGAAACCTACATTGTAGGGGGAAGGAAATGTTCAGATAGAAGAGGACCTATTAGGGTTGGCCAGGACCTTTGTGGGAATCCAAGGATGTTTCCATGGACTGGAATGTGGAGGGGATGGCAGCTTAAAAGGTGAAGTTGCAAAGCTGAGCCAGGACAATGACCTTATCATCCTGGTGAGAGATTGATGGATTATTTTAAGTCCACTGGGGAGCTACTGATTGAAACAGAATAGTGACCTAAGGCATATATCAACAGAGCTCCTCAAAGCTATGCAGAGGGAAGAAGGTGAGGGGAGAGGGCAAGACAGTCTGTGGGGAGATCAACTGAAGCTCCCAAATGAGTTTGCAAGGGGACTGTTCCCTGTCTTCAGATGAGACTTTAGCTGTGGGTCTCATATTGAGGGCAGCCTTCTGAGAGAGCCTGAGGCAGATGACCCGGCTAAACCATGCCCAGACTCCCAACACACAGAAACCATGAGATAATAAATGTATTGCCTTAGGTCACAAATTCCTGATGCAGTCCTAGAGAACAACTAGGTTGCAGGGGAACAGGTAGAATCTCAGGTTTAGCTGGGCAGGTGGCTACAAAAATGGGTTTGGAAAAATAAAGTCAAGCATTTAATCATTGAAGAGAGTAAATAAGAATTAGGGAATAGGTTTCAAGGATCAAAACTTTGTCCCATAATTTGGCTACAACATCTGAGTCTCTTGCATTTCCTTTCTCGTTTCTGTCCTATTTGGCTCACTGTGCAGACCACCTGCATATGCCAAACGCTAACTTCAAGGTCCTCTTGTCTCCAAATGCAGCCTTGTTGAATTCTGGTAGGCAGGAGAGACCTTCCTGCCCTTTCCTGTGGTGCCTGTTTCTGTTGCTCTTGACAAATTGAGGGATGCATCAGGATAGTTTTGATGCTAGAAAAAAGTAATAGGGTCCCTACCACTGGATGTGCGTCTTGTGGGTGAGTGATTGAGTCATATATGGGAACACTTTAGAAGGGGCTCGGTTGATATAGCTGCTATTGTTGTCAGGAAGAAGCTACCCTAGAGTATAAATCAGCAATTCACAATCTTCCTCTAATAAAATTACCATTAATTAGGTCTTTTCAATCAACAAGAGGTGTCATCCATTGATGGGGTTATAAATAAATTCTGGAACCAACTTACGCAAATAGTAATTTTGCTTCCCTAATCAAAACCTACTCAGGTCGGGGATAGCACTAAATAAAACATTAAATGCTCTCCTTTCTTCCTTTGATGTTCTACGTCTCTTGTTCATTACTGCAATAACAAGCTCAAATCAACCAACTACATGAGAATAACATAGAACTGAATTACGGTGAGTACGCTAAGCTTGGTCTTACCCATTAAATAGCGAAGGAGACTCTGTTCTCATTTATATTTCAGTGGGCTCTCTCTGTAGCTATCACAAATGTCATCCCTACCGTTTAGCACAAAAATAAGATGTTAAGGAGGTGGAAGAGGGCGGTTTCTTTCAGCTTACCACAGAAGGCGGAATGAGGAAAGTTGGTCTTAAATTTCAGCATACAGGAGAGTAAAGCTAGATTTCATTTAGAAACTTGGCATGTGTAAAGTTCTGGGAATGTTTATGTGGCAGAAACAAGGATAACCCTTCCATTTTCTCATCCCTATGAAGAAAAGACAAAAGATACACTATTGCTATTTCTTGTTAATTAAAATAACTTTTGAATGACATTTAACATTTCTAACACACAATATAGAAATGCAGAATATAAACATAATAAAGCAGAAGGAAAAGTTAATTGATGTTACAAAATAATTCGCCCTGGCTGGGAAGGGAGATGCAGGTGTAGTTTACAAGCATCTTTCAGGTATTCATATTTAATTTACACCCATCAAGTTATTTTTCTCCATCTGCTCAAGCCAGTAAGCACTTCCTCCAAAGAAACTTTAAAAGAATATGCACTCAGCAAGAGAAAGACAAATAGCTGTATTAAAAAAAAATAAGCAAAGTATTTAAATAGACATTTCTCCACAGAAGATATTAAGATAGCCACTAAACACATGGACGCATCATTAGTCATTTGGTAAAAGCAAATCAAAACCACAAGGAGGTCACACTCTACACCCAGGGTGGCTAAAATTAAATAGACGGTCCTTAACAAATGTTGACACGGATGTGCAGAAATTGAAGTCCTGATACACCGCTGATAAGAAAGTAACATGGGGCAGCTGCTTTAAAAAGCAGTTTGTCCCTTCCTCCAAATGTTAGACATGGAGTTACCCATGACCCATCCATTCCTCTCCTAGATACAGACACAAGAGAATGAAAATGTATGTCCACATAAAAACACGTATGTAAATGTTCAAGCAGCAGTATTCATAAGAGCTAGAAAGAGAAAACAAAGCATATGTCAACCAACTGATACAGGGATAAATAAAATATGATGTATCCATATTCCACACTGCATAATAAAGCATTATTCAGTAAGAAAAGGGGATGACAAATTGATCCATGCTAAAATATGGATGGACTTTGAAAACGTTGTGTTCTGTGAGAAAGACACAAAAGGCCACATATTGTATGATTCTATTAATTCAAAATCTGTAAACTATGCAAACCTATTAAGCCAGAAAGTATACTACTGATTTCCAGAGACTGGGAAGAAGCAGAAATAGGGACCTATTAGGTATGGGGTATCCTCTGGAATAATGAAAATATTAGGGGATTAAATTATGTTGGTGGTTGCACAGCAAAGGGAATACACAAAAATGCTAAGCTGTACATTTTATAAGGGTGAATTTTAATTTCTTGGAGATTGTCTTAATAAGGTTGTTGTTTTTATAAAAGTCCATATGGATTGAATTCACTCTCAGTAATAGTAACACTGAAAAGTGAGCCACTTTGTATCAAGCAAAAATTATAATATCCCATAGAAGAAACTGGATTTTTTAACATCAGCTAATTCTTGTAATGTTAAAGAGGATGATGCCGAACTGACATTATTCTTTCGAGGCTGACTAGATGAATTCCTCTCAATCCCTGTTCTTTCTTAGCTGCCCCCATTATAGAGGCTAGAAAAGCCAAAAAGCCCATTTCTTTGGCCTATTGGGAACTCGGTGGTTCATAAAGGCAATAGCATAACTACATTTATTTTTGTCTCCCTCTCCTTCTTTTCTGCCTGGAATATGGTCATGACACCTGAAGACACAGCAGACACTTTGTAGGCATTAAGCAGTCAGTATAAAGACAAAATCCAGTAGTCTAAGGATAGCAGGATAAAGGGCTACAAAGAGCATGAACCTTGCAATGGGCAAGTTTAAGCATCTGTATCTGCACTGGACTCCTTATTTTAGGCTACTTGGTATATGAGAAAACATACATTCCTATCAAGTTATTCTTGATATTTTTCTGATATTTGGAGCTACATGAACACATGATTTCTTCGACACTGATTAATCATGCACAAAATATTCCCAGAAAATTCAATATTTGTGGTTCAGTTTATAAGATATTTTATTATTTTCATGCATATACCATTCAAGACTAAATGAGCAAAGGACAGACTATTGACGGAACATATCTCAAAACAGTAAGAGCTATTTATGACAAACCCACAGCCAGCATCATACTGAATGGGCAAAAGCTGAAAGCATTCCCTTTGAAAACCGGCACAAGACAAAGATGCCCCCTCTCACCACTATTATTGAACATAGTATTGGAAGTTCTGGCCAGGACAGTGAGGCAAAAGAAATGTGGTGAGAAATTTGGCCGGGTGCATGGCTTATGCCTGTAATCCCAGCACTTTGGGAGGCCTAGGCGAGTGAATCACTTGAGGTTAGGAGTTTGACACCAGCCTGGCCAGCATGGCGAAATCCTGTCTCTACTAAAAATGCAAAAGAATTAGCCAGGTGTGGTGCCAGGCACCTGCAATCCCAGCTACTGAGGAGGCTGAGGCAGGAGAATCACTCGAATCCCAGAGGTGGAGGTTTCAGTGAGCCGAGATTGCTCCACTGCGCTCCAGCCTGGGCAACAGAGTGACACTTCATCTCAGAAAAGAAAAGAAATGGATGAGAAATGTATTCTTTTCATAAGTATCTATGCCTTGACTTAAAAAACTGAGTTCTGAACAAATACTGTTTTCTCTATTTGTAATAATTTTTTGCCTCTGTTCTCTGTGCATTTCTGTTGAGTAGGAATTTTTCTCCTATCAATTACCCTTGGGGAATGGGAGTCTACATCCTGTCTGTTTTCTGTAATCTTCTGTTTATTCTATTTCAGGCTTTACAGCTGATAGATGCACTTTGACAGGCTGCTGTGCTTCCCTCAAATATTGGGCAATTCCAGCACACTGATCATTCTTTATTGCAGAACACGGGGCAGCCTGCCTGGGCAGCTTAGTGTGTCCACTCTCTTGTGACTGGGGCAGTGGACAGAAAACTTGGGGGTGCCCATATCTCAGGTCCTGGGTTTGGGGGCTGCTATAGCCATAGCTCATCTTTGTCTTTTTTGTTTCCTTAAAGCTGTGAATACAAAGGAAAGAAAACGATGTGATGTGGATTTGTGTCCCTGCCCAAATCTCATGTCCAACTGGAGGAGGGGCTTGGTGGGAGGTGACTGGATTGGGGATGGATTTCCCCCTTGCTGCTCTCGTGACAGTGAGTGAGTTCTTACGAGATCTGATGACTCAAAAGTGTGTGGCACTTCACGCTTCACTCTCTCTCCTGCCACCATGAGAAGAAGGTGCTTGCTTCCCTTTCGCCTTCTGCCATGATTATTAGATTCCTGAGTCCTCCTAGTCGTGCTTGTTGTGAGAAGTTTTCTGTATTAATTCGTTTCCCACTGCTATCAAGAACTACCTGAGACTGAGTAATGTATGAAGGAAAGAGGTTTAATTGACTCACAGTTCTGTAGCGGGGACTACAGGCATGTGCCACCATGCCCAGCTAATTTTTGTAATTTTAGTAGAGATGGAGTTTCACCACATTGGCCAGGCTGGTCTCGTACGCCTGACCTCAAGTGATCCACCCGACTTGGCCTCCCAAAGTGCTGGGATTGCAGGCGTGAGCCATCACGCCCGGCCAATATTAGCTTTTTTACACCTCTGAAGTACTAGATATTGCGAGAGATGATGTAAGTCCTGAAGTAATAGAGCTCATCCTGGCTAATTTGTATTCAATATTTACATCTACAGTATTCAAAAGTTTTTACTGTGTTTATGATGGCAATTTGTTTCCTTGTGACTTAGATATTGCTTCAAGTTTCAAGGTGTAAAGAAGATGGATGATCCTAATGAGTACATCTTGAGCCTCATGGTAGATATTGCATTCAAGTCTACGATGAATATTAATTCAAATGCCAGAATTTACAGCTATTTAAACCTCCTATTTTCCCCAATATTAATATAGAACCCTAAGAGTTTCCATGCGTCCTTGGTGGCCAAGTTGGCGCCTAAAAGCTAGATTTGTTGATTGACTTTAGTGCCCTCTTCTGTATACTAAAAACTAATTTCAAAGCATAGTTAATTTGCAAAAATTCCACACATATTTATAATCTATTAGAACAAAACAGAAACTGTACACATCACAAAATCCACAGTTAGAAAATAGCTATGAATTGTGCCAATTTCAGTGCAAGCTTATACATTACAGATTAAATGACAAATTAAAAAAATATCCCTTTAGTTAAGGAAATATTCGTTGTTGAGCGAGCATGAGAAAGCCCAGTGACTGGGAATGCTATTTTCTTACTGGATATTTATGTGAAAAATGTAAGTAGCATCAGATGAACAGCTCAAACTTTGAGGAAATCATCACTGGCAGAGCAAGAAACAATATACTTTGACATTCTAAAAAATTATGCTGTGAGGAGTCACTCCTTCCTGCCAAAGAAAATATGATGCACACATTGGATATACAATGGACCCTTGAACAAAACAGGTTTGAATTGCATAGGTATACATACATACAGTTTTTCTTCCACTTCTACTACCCCAGAGACAGCACGACCAAACCCTCCTCTTCCTCCTCCTCAGCTTGCTCAACCTGAAGATGATGAGGATGAAGACTTTTCAGATGATTCACTTCCACTTAAAGACTTTTCTCTAGCTTACATTCTTTTCAGAACACAATATATAATACATATAGCATGAAAATATGTGTGAATCAACTGTTGTCCTTTTCAGTAAGGCTCTGGTCAACAGTAAGCTATTAGTAGTTAAATGTTTGAGGAGTCAAAAGTTATATGTGGATTTTTAACTGCACAGAGGGGCTGTGCTCCTAACCTCCATGTTGTTCAAGAATCAACTGTATAATGAAATCGTTACAACAGTATGAATGAGTCCACTCTTTGGGAGTCCCTGAAACCTATTCACCTCGCAAATATGTGTACTCATGTAGACCTTTTACTGCAACTCAAGTCTACTATTCTCTTAGGTTCTCAGGCAGACTTTACAATAACAAAGTCAACTTAAAAGGGAAAAAATTACCCAAAAGTCTGCAAATATCAGAAGTAGTGGAGACAGAAAAATTCTCTAGATTCTTGGTAGTTCACTCAAGGAATACTGTGGGATTCTGTACTTCAGATGAGCAGTTTGCTTCAAAACACATGGAAATGTGTTCAGCACAAAGGCTTTAAGGTTTGCATATAAAGTTTCATGAGCTGCCATGTGGCAAATCCATACAACACTAGGAAAACCAAGAAGCTCATACACTATAGAAAATATTAATTGTTTAATAAAATGATTATCATAATGGTGATGATGGTGATGGTGTTGATGGCCATTATGTTGATGATGGTGATAGTGATGATAATGATGATGGTGATAGTGATGATAATGATGATGGTGATGATAGTGACAGTGATGATGGTGATGATGATAGTGACGGTGATGATGATCGTGATGGTGATGATGATGGTCATGGTGATAATGATGTTGATAATGGTGGGGGTGATGTTGATTTATCATGGGGCTGTCCATATATACTGGTATGGTTTGGTCATGTTCTCACCCAAATCTCATCTTGAATTGAAGCTTCCCTAATTCCCACATGTTGTGGGAGGAAACTGTTGGGAGATAATTGAACCATGGGGGCAGTTTCCCCCATACTGTTCTCATGGTAGTGAATAAGTCTCATGAGATCTGATGGTTTTATCAGGGGAAACCCCTTTCACTTGGTTCTTATATTGTTTCTTGTCTTCTGCTATGTAAGACGTGCCTTTTGCTTTCCACCATGATTGTGAGGCCTCCACAGCCATGTGGAACTATGAGTTCATTAAATCTCCTTTTCTTTATAAGTCACCCAGTCTCAGGTATGTCTCTATCAGCAGCGTGAAAAAGAACTAATACACGGACAAAATGGGAGAAGAGATAAAATGAATAGAAAGGAAGAGCAAAGAGAAATTTAGAAAAAGAAAAGAAAGAGTAGAATGAAAGAGGGAGGACCCTACACTGTAGAATATTGGTTGGTACCCAGGAGAGAGCCACCCTGCTAGCAATTGCATAAACTCATCTCTTATGGCACCCCCCTAATAAATATGTTGTATGTCATGACCATTTTTCAGAGATTCTGACCTAACATACAACCCTTGATTAAGATTATAGAAAATAAGTATAAGAAGATGAGGACCCTCTCAAAAATAAATTCAATTTGTAGGGTCATCAATTGTAACAACTGTGTAATCAAAGTACCGCTCTGGTGGGGGATGTTGATAATGGGAAAAGCTATGTATGTGTGGGGGCAAGGGCACCTTCCTCTCGATTTTCCTGTGAGTCTAAAACTGCTGTAAATATTAAAGCCTCAAAAATAAATGCATTTTTAAAATATTTACCTTAAGTGACAAGTATTGCACCTATATCTTTTCTTATTTTTTTCTCTTTTCTTTTATTTATATATTTATTTATTTATTTATTTATTTATTTATTTATTTGACAGAGTCTCACTCTATTGCCCAAGCTGGAGTGCAGTGGTGTGATCATGATCACAGCTCACTGCAACCTCCACCTCCTGGGCTCAAGTGATTCTCCTGCCTCAGTTTTCCAAGTAGCTGGGACCACAGGCATGTGCCACCACGACCCACTATTATTATTTTTTTATATTTTTTTGTAGAGATGGGGTTTCATCATGTTGCCCAGGCTAGTCTTGAACTCCTGGACTCAAGTGATCCACTTGCCTACGCCTCCCAAAATGCTGGGATTACAGGCATGAGCCACTGCATACAGTCACACCTATAATTTTTCTATGCAAAACATAAATAGTAGTTTTCTATAATTCTAATAAAGAGTTTATTATTGCAACAATAGATACTAGCTGGGAGGATTCTTGCTCTTGCCTCACTTTTCCCTTACATCACAGGCATTCACAGCCTCGGGTGAAAGAGCACCACCAGAAATGTCTTACCATTGATCTAACATACTTCTACTCATTTTACAAATCAGCAGGTCCTTAAGATTCTGTCCCAAATGTTCAAAATTCTCTAGGATTTCAGGTGTATGGGTTTTACAGCCTGCAGTACATTTCTGCCAGAATGCATTACCTTTACTTCAAATTCATGTAAAATGGAACTCGTGAACATCAGTGGAAGCTGTAATCCTTTTCCCTTGGTGTTTACTGTAGGAACAGCCTTTGAACCACAAGCTGTGTTGATTTAACTCCTTTGGGCGGCTTTCTGGTGGAACCTTGAACTACCACCAGCTGCAGATCTCAGGTGTCTGAGTTTGCTTGTCTTAGGTTGGTAGACTTAATTCAGTCTTTGTTCTGCTTCTGTTTAATGGATGTAAAATGAGAGGCATAGAAATGTTGGCCTGGCCAGATTATTAGCTCAATCCTTGGTGAGAGGTGGGGAAAAGTGCCCTCATTAAATATTGCCACCAGATAAAAGCCAGTAGAATTCCAACAGGTAGATGGTTGATTCCAGAAAAGAACAACAAAAAAAATGTTCTCTAGAGTCCAAAACAACTTTCACGCCCTTATTTATTCCTGAAGCTCATGTGATCATCAATACTATCATGTATTTGATCATTATTCTTTGTTTCATGGAGGGACTTGGGGCGGTGAAAGTTTCAGTGAGGCTCAGGGATGACTGTATGGGTTTTCTGTTGTTTCTGTAACAAATTCCCAGAAACTTAATGTCTAAACAATGCAGGTATAGATCTTACTGTTCTGAAGTCCTGGAGGTCTCCCTGGGCTAAAATCAAGGCATTGGTAGTATGATGTTTCCTTCTGGAGGCTCTAGATAACTATCTGTTTCCTTGATCTTCCCGGCTTCTAGAAGTTTCCTGTATTTCTGGGCTCATGGTAGTCATCCCACTCCAGAACCAGCAATGATCAATAGAGTGTTTCTTACAAAACCATCTCTATTATGCTAACCCTTCTTCTGAATCTCTTCCACGTAGAAGGAACCTTGTAATTACATCGTGCACACCCAAATGATCCAGGAGAATCTCCATGGTTTAAGATCAGCTGAGTAACAACCTTATTCCCACCAACCACTTTAATTCCTCTCTGCTGGGCAATCTAATATATCCACAGCTTTCAAGGTTAGGATATGGATACCTTTCGGATACACCCATTCATTTACGTATATTCAATGTATGGAGGCTTTACTCTACACACCAAACTGACCACTCTTCTTATATCTTACCGATAAACAGACAGTGACTTTAAATTGACACAGCCATTTTTACATGGTTTTATCAAACCAGCCAGGCATAAATGTCCCTTGCATAAAAGAAAGGAGTCCAAGGTTTCCTCTCAAAATGCCCTGAAACCGCAACTACAGAAAGATCACCTGATGATTTCATCTCCCAAATTCCAGAGATCAAATGGAAGAAAAAAGCTGCTCACTTGGTAATTTGTAGCATTCTTATTTTTTATATTTCTAATCAAAGAAAACTAAAATCTAGCTTAGTAAAATCACATCAACTCAACGTATCTCGTAGTCTGCTACCACCTGGTCCAATCATTTGCATTTCATAGTCTACTTGGATTTTTTTATCATTAAATTGGGAGCCTATAATATTGATTTTACTGTAATAAGTGGAATACCAAAGAAGCAAGCCACAAGAGGAGTATTCTTCTGCAATAAATTATTAAGCAAGTGTCCTCATTATTAAGAAACAGATAAGGGAAAGATGGGGGAAGCCACATAATGAATAAAAACCTGAGAAAATTCCAAGACTCTGCCTCATGTCATAGGAACACTGAAGAGTGAATCCTGGGTCTTCTTAGTTTGAATACAGAAAGACAGTTTTTCACATGGACACGTATGTCAGTCACTGCCTAATGGTCTCTCTGGAGGAAATATCTCCCAGACAGTTCTGAGTCTTTTTGTACTTTCACGTGGAGATCACAATAGCATAAGGACAGATTTCTCAAGAGAGTTACAGAAGTGGGGTGTTAAACCAAAAACACAAACAAATATTCAAACAAACACATACGCATGCACATGCATACACACAGAGAAGATTGATCATGGCACATAGAAACAGTTTAAGGGTAAATGCAATCCAATGAGTTGATGTGCCTCACCCATACCATCAGCTACAACAAAATATTGATTGACTTTTCTAGTAAAAGTAGTACATTTTGGAATGGTAGATATTTCAGGAAGAAACTAATTTAATAATGTGTTCTCAATAATTTCCTAAGGAGATGCCTATTGGGGCTTATTTAAGAGAGTTTGACATTGGGGAAATTCTTTTATTTTTTTATCTACATCTAAGCTCACAAACTGTCACCTTGCAAGAAATAAAATTTTGCAAATGATGATCCATTCTTCTAAAGACGCTATTACTTAGTGGTTTATCAGTTCTGTCATAGGAAGTCAATGTCAGTCAAATACAACAGCCAGAGGACTGGGGGGACCTGTTCTGCGAGAAGACACTACATTGGGCTCCCTTCTCATTCAGTGGTTTCCAATACATGGAGAATACAGTTCAGCTTTTATAACATATTGTGGAAATTCAGAGAAATGCCCTCATCACTGGATCTTTTCAAATGTACTTCTGAATGATGATTTCAGAATGCACTTTAATCAGAATAGAAAAGACTTTTTCAGATGTTAGGGGAAGAGCGTGGAATACTCAGACATTGCCTAAGATGTTTCATGCCCCTTAGTAAGTGCTTTGCACTCATCTTTGTGGTCAACTGGGCTCAAATGCCTACCCCTTCTAAACAGTACAGCTATCCCTCATTCCAACACTAGCCCTTATAAAACAAAATGACATTGGCTTTCTCATTTTCCTTGTCTACTATATCAAGTCAGCAAACTAAGCCATCCATTTGTTTTTGTCAATAAAGTTTTATTGGAACACGACAACATTATCTATGGCTACCTACTCTACAATGTTAGAGTTGAGTAGTTTGCACAGAAAGCCATAGTGTTTGCTATCCAACCACTTTAAAAAATAGACAGAAATAAATTAGTCCATTCCTGCACTGCTGTAAAGAACTACCTGAGACTGGGTAATTTACAAAGAAAAGAGGTTTAATTAGCTCATGATTCCACAAGCTATACAGGAGGCATGGCTGGGGAGGCCTCGGGAAACTTACAATCATGGCAGAAAGTGAAGGGGAAGTAGGCACTCCTCACATGGCTAGAGGAGGAGGAAGAGAGAGAAGGGGAGTGCTATATACTTTTAAACAACCAGATCTCGTGAGAACTCACTCACTATCAGGAGAACAGCAAGGAGAAAATCTGACCCCATGATCCAGTCACCTCCCACCAGGCCCCTCCTTCAACACTGGGGATTACAATTTGACATGAGATTTGGGTGGGGACACAGGTTGTTCAGGAAGAGACAGAGAAAAGGCTGTAGGCATCAGAATGGCCATAACAGAAGTAGTTTGTAATTTGAGATACATTATTTTTTACCCTATTCTTTGGTTAGAAATGAGACTTACTCCTCAAAAGTAAATGTTACATGCAGTTTCTTAAGCACATGAGATGCTTTAGAAGTCTTTAAATAATTACCATTTGTTCTAGTTAATTCAATCTCTCTCTCTTTTTTTTTTTTTTTTCTGATTTGGGTTTAAGTAACCAAGGAATCAGGTCTTATACCTGTTTTCAGATGCTTTTTATTCTTCCCAAGGAATAAAAAAAATTTAAATATTAAAATTACAGTCATTTTCCCCCTAAGATTGCATTTATTTAAAGACTTACTATATTTCCACGATAAAAAAAAAAGTGCCTGTGTGTGTATGTGTGTGCGTATGTATGTATGTGTGTGTGTGTATGTGCATATGTGTGTATGTGGGTGCGTGTGTGTGTGTGTGTGTGTTTGTGTATGTGCGTGTGTGTCCTGTAGGTAACTCAGTATTTATAAGAGTTGATAAATCTATCAGGGTCAACGAGAGCAAATTACTTGTACATATGGTAGTATGAAATTATTTATGTTAGTTTGAGGTGTGTAAAATAAATCATTAACATTTACATATTTAATTTCAGCTTCAAATGATGCAGTTCTTTAAATAAGACTTGTAATCCCAAATGTTCATGCTTGTTATCTTTGTGAAGAACAGATTGAAATTTAACCATCTTCTTCCTAAATTTGTGGACTGACAGAAAAACTGCTCTTTTTAAAAAAGTAAACCAGAAATTATTTTAATGCTACCTTTTACATATGAAATTATAACATTAATAAAACTATTCTACGCCCTCTTAAAATCAGTTTCTGAATATAACTTGTTTACTCTGTCCCAATATAGGAATAGTTGTGAGTATGTAACCATTCTGTTTTGTACATCTTTTTCATGATTGGACCATCTAAAACCCGAAGTGTTCAGGCTGGTCATGGTGGCTCATGCCTGTAATGCCAGAACTTTGGGAGGTCAAAGCCTGTGGATCACTTGAGGCCAGGAGTTCGAGACCAGCCTGGCCAAAATTGTGAAACCTCATCTCTACTAAAAATACAAAAATTAGCTGGGCATGGTGGTGCATGCCTATAATCCAGCTACTCGGGAGGCCGAGGCAGGAGAATCACTTGAACCCCGGGGTGGAGGTTGCAGTGAGCAGAGATCAGCCTGGGCAACAGAGTGAGGCTCTGTCTCAATAAATAAATAAATAAATAAATAAATACCATAAGTGTTCAATTGTATCCATTCTATAATTTGGCAAAAGTTTTTGTCTTATTTAAAATTTACACTTACTTTTTGAGCAGTCTGAACCTTTGATGGGATTTATCAGAAGAAGATAATTTGATTTTACAGAAATGTTTGCTACTGTCTGAAAACAGAAATCACTGGGCTTTATTTTGAGAGCTGACAGATGGGTTTCCTATATCACAAGATTTTTTTTCTGACATTTCTCAAAATATCAGCAAGAGTAAGCAGAATATCATCATTTAAGTAGCAATTTTTGACATCCTTTTAGTCACAGATACTTTTGAGTAACTGATCAAAATTATTGGCCTCATCCAGAACAATGAACACACACATCTTTTCAGAATTTGAGGGGATTTTGTATGCATATACAGGTCACTGGTTAAGAATGCCTCCTTCAAAAAGTAAATTGTCCTTGGGAAATTAAGCTGCCTTTTATAATTTGAGAGGGACAGGAATTTAAAGAGATAACTATCAGCAAATATTCACAATGAAAATGATGAAAATGATATGTTACAAGTATGTCCTGAACTTCCATGCATAAAAGAAAATGAATCCAAGAATTAGAATTTATCATGACCTTAGTGTTCACGCAGATGTTATAAGAATAGTAAGCATCTTCACATTCTTGAACCTCATTGTTTAAAGGTGATCATTTCTTAGGTAGAAATGGGTGACTGCCAACAAAAATGGATTGTTCAATCAGTTTCCCTTGTGAGTAACAGAGTGGCAATTTGTCTTCTGTTGCTGTTGTTAGATTTTAGACTCTCCACCAGGTTCTATTTAAGAGTGTTCAACCAATGGGTAAAATACATATTTTAAGTAATATCAAGAGGATTCAATGTTACTTTTGACAATTTTAATTTAATGTCCAATTCCTTGAGTTACTATTTACAACAATTTCTTACAATAATAGAAGCATATACAGCTAGATGACACAGTTTTAATTGGATAGGTCAGCATGATGCTTAAACATGAAGATCAGCCAGATGCAGTGGCTCACGACTGTAATTCCAGCACTTTGGGAGGCTGCGGCGGGCAGATCACTTGAGGTCAGGAGTTCGAGACCAGCCTGGCCAACATAGTGAAACCCCGTCTCTACTAAAAAAAACACAAAATCTAGCTGGGTGTGGTGGTGGGGGAGCCTGTAATCCCAGCTACTCGGGAGGCTGAGGCAGGAGAATTACTTGAACCCGGGAGGTGGAGGTTGCAGAGCTGAGATTGTGCCATTGCACTGCAGCCTGGGTGACAGAGTGAGACTCCTTCTCAAAAAAAAAAAAAGAAGAAGAAGAAGATCATTCCCAAGTCATCTTGGGGTTAAATACCACACTGTACAATCGTTGATGTTCATGATTTTGACCCCAAGTTTCAAGAATAAGTAAAATTAAGCAAAACTAAATGCCCATCAATGAAATACTTCTCAGGAATTAAGCAAACAAAAATTAATGCTACCAATTCAAGAATAGCATAAATGAACCTCAAAAAAAAAATTAATCACTGCCAGAAGCCAGACACAAAAGAATACAGAGTGTGTGCTTCCCTAACATGAAGTTCAAGATCATTCAAGACTGATGTCATAATAGGAAGTTCAAGATCAGTCAAGAGAAGTGGTTGGCTTGATGAATGGCATTTGTTGGAAATAGGCATGAAGAACTTCCCTGGGAGGGCAGAGGTGTTTTATATCTTGTTCTTAGTGATGCTTACTTGGATAGAACAGTTTTTTACCAAAGTGCATTAAGCTGCATACTTATGGAGTATATATTCTTTTCTGTATACATTTTACCTTAGTGAGATACTATTTGTAAAGACAACAAGCTAAGTTAGCCTCTGATAAAAATGTTTCTCTAAAAGGAACAATTTTACAGGATTTTAATATGGCTTATGCAATACATTTCGTGTATCAAATAATACCCTATGTCGTTAGTGTGCCTAACAACACAATTTGGGAAACTCTTATTTAAATGGTATTCAGTATTTAAAGAAGACATCAAATTATAGCCTATTTGTCGTCATTTGCTAAAATGAATGTTTCCCTTTAAAATGGTTAGATTTCGAAAAACTGCCTTGGGTGGCATAGCTCACTGATCAGTGATTCCGAAGAAATGACACATTACTACGGAAAGTTGAAGAAGTGGAGATTTTGAATTTCACTGTTAGAAACATAAAGCTGATTCTCAAAAGTTAATGTCAGTGAGTGGAAAGATATTATAACATTTGTTTATTTTCTTCATTTATATTCTTAACAGGTACACATAATAAACTGATAATTTTTTTAAAATCCAGTTGCTTATTTTCTTAATGATGCTAAGAAAATCGTTTCTTAAATGTATTTTTCTCTCTTAAAATGTATTAAAGCCATCACACACTCCAGGACACGAGGGAACCTACCAATTTTTCAGAGGAGCCCTGGTAAGTACACACATACAAAGCTATGATGCAATTGCTGTGAAAAAGAAAAAAGAATTGCTAAGCTACTTTAATGATCTCACCTACGAAATCATGACAGGCCAGGAAAAAATCATTTTTCTGTTTGGTACACATCTTCAATAATGTCAGTTATTTGGGAGAACGGAATGTAAAGCTTTCAACTCATTAGAAACAACATAACCTTGAGGATTTCCTGAGTGTATTTTAAAAATGAGAACTCTGTGCTATTATGGGTTAAATCAGTAGTGGTTCACTTTTAAGCATACTCATTTCATGAAAATTTATGAGGGTGGATTTTTCCTCCTTAAACTCTTGGTACATACTAAATCTACAAACTTCGGTGCTTCCAAATGAGACCAAACTGCTTTGCTACACATTCTAAGCAAAGGAATGTGTGATGAAGATTGTGGCAGACCCCTTTAACTTAATGATTTTTTGCATCACCGCAAGCCTCTTGTCTCAATAGATTTTTCTCTGCCATTTGTAACTAGGGCTGTAACTCCATTTTGTCTTCCCCTGGTAAACAGGTCTGATACATATACCTTGAAGCAAGGCAGGAGTCTATTCTCCTTAGAGTCAAAACACCCAGTGAACTCAGAAATGACTAGTGATATCAAATTTGTCATTATAACTGAAAAATAAACTTTAAATATTGAGATTTGTTTTAGTATCAAATTAGGATGCAGTAAAATATAGAAAGCTGACATGACTTGAATAAAAACAGCTAGTAACTTAATGGAATTTGAATCTACAATTAAACTTGCTTCCCTGAATTGCCACTAATTAATTTGCTCTATCCTTTGCCTACGGGCCGAAACCAAACACCACAGTTGTTATTTCTATTTTTGTTCCTAACGACTAAAACTCACAGCGGAGCAAGCCAATAGATAAAATAAAATATTTTATAAATCGTTTGGAGAAAATTATAACCCATTGAAGAATGGAAACTTCCCTTAAAATAATGTTAAGGCTCAGATGGATTTTTTTTCATATTTGCAAGCTAATTCTCGTCTGAAAATAAATCTCAAGTGCATTATAGTTTACATTTGCTTTTTAAATAGAATTTGCGCCAGATATTAAACCATTTGCTTCCCTGTTTTACTCTTTTTTTTTCTTTCATTGCTTTGTGCTTGAGAGAGAAAATTTTTTCCAGGTTTTATAAAGACATGCGATGTTGGATCAAAATATGTATTTTTTATTGAGATGTTACTTACACACAGAAAATGCATAGATTTAAAGGACTGTCTTTGATGCCTTTTGTCTATTGTATACATCCATATGACAATGAACCAATCGAGGATACAGAACTTTTTCATTACCTTAGAAAATCACGCCATGTACCTATTCTCCACCAATTAACTTCCACAGAGGAGACCTTTCTCTCACTTCTATTGCCCTGAAACTGTTTTTCTCTTCTTATATTCCTCAATAATAAGAAAATATTACCTATTTCTCTGTAGGTTTTTAACTAAATAAAACACTTGAGGTTCATTGTGACGTTGTTGTTGTCAGTAGCTTATTCATTTTTATTGCGGTTGGTATTCCCTTGAACAAATCCATCAGTTTCTCCTTCTTTTCAGATGCTGGGCATTTGGCTTGTTTCCATGTTTTGACTGTAACAAATAAAGGTTCTATAAACATTTGTGTATCTGTCTTTGTAGAACATATTTCAGACAGGCCGAATCTTCTGTAATTCCTCTTGTGATTTTTTTTCTATGACCACTGAGTTTTTAAAAATTATCTTAATTTTGAAAATATGTAGGGCTTTCTCTGTCTCCGTGTCTGTCTTTCTCCTCCTCTTTGTCTCTGTGTCTTTCTCCCAATCCTTCCCCCTTCTCTCTCTCTCACACATATACACATCTCTTGCTTTGTTTTATGCCGTGGGGTTTCTCTACGTGTTTGATTGCCGTTGATTTATAATTTAACATTCTTTTAGCTGGGGAATAGATTTGGTATGATTCCAATCCTTTGATAAGTTTCGAGACCTATTTTAAGGCGCAGCACATAGTCAATTTCAGTGAATGTGCACTTGCAAATCAGTGTACCTTCTGAAGTGGCCGGATATACTGTTCCATGATAGTCAATTAAGTAAATTCGGTTGATAAGATGATTGAAATCTTTCATACTTTTACTGAATGTTGGGTTACTGAGAGTGAGTGGATTTTTTTCCTATTCCTCCCATTACATCTATTTTTATTTTCTGTACTTTAAAGCTCTATTCTTAACATTTCTTGCAGTGCAAGCCTGCAGGAGAGAAATTCCTTCAGCAATTTACGGTTTTCATTCCATTGTTTTCTGCACACCCATGTTTAAGGGAGACTGCAACATCTCATTTATCTCACCGTTTTGCTCATGTAATGTGTCTTTTTATTCCCTCAGACTGTTTGAAGGTTTGTTTATAATTTCAGTTTTCATTAGATTGACTACGGAGTGCCCAGGTGCAGGTTTCTTTGTGTACATGCTGCCTGGGGATCTCACATTATTTGGGTAATGTATTTTATCAGCTTTAGGAAGGTATTGGCCATTTTGTTCTTCAATACTATTTGGCTGTTTTCTCAGTCTCATGTCTTTCTGACGCTCCAATTACACACACAACGTGTGATGTTGTCTATCAGTTGATATCTGCTCCTTTCTGTTTGTCTACTTTTTTACTTACAAATTTGGTATCAGTTTGGATGTTTTTTATGGACCTATGTCAAAGGTTACACAAACACACACACACAGTTTGCTTTCTCAGTTTCCTGTTGAGTAACTCTAATAAATATGTCATTTTTAATAACATAATTTTATTTCTGGTATAAAAATAATTATAGAAGAAATAATTATTTTATAAATAATATATAAATTCATAATTATACATAACAAAAAATTTTGGTGCCAGTTCATAGTTTTCACCTTTTTACTAAAATATCCACTCTTGTTTTCCTTCTTCTTCTACATGAATTCCTGTAACATAAATACCTTGTCTGATAATCCTAATATTTCTAGATCTACTTTTACTGATTATTTCCTCTCTTGTTCATGGGTTACACATTTATAATTCTTTGGAAGTCTTATTATGTTTGATTTGCATGTCAGATATTTTGCATAAAAGCATAGTAGAATGTGAAATATGTAATCTTTTTCTCCAGGAGAAAACCTGTCATTTTTTTTTTTTTATTTCAAGCCCCTAAAATGTGGGCTTGTGCCAATTTGACCTCTAGTTGAACTGCATTTATGCTTTCTACCGCTTTAGTTTAATTTTCTAGTGGTTTTAAACTTTTCAAAGACATGTTCTGGGCTTTCTTTTCAGCAGCCCTTGCAATCTTGGGCACTTGTATCATTTCATTTACTGGGTGGCTTCCCTTGTTTACCACCCAGCATTCATCTTTTAGGAGTTCTGTTAGCTTTCCAGTTCTGCTTCTATATTTTTGTTTTGGGGAGACCTTTTTCTCAACCGATCTCTTCCCCTAGTCTTTAGAGGGCAACTGCCTTGCAATCTGTGAAGGTCAAAGATGCTTTGAAGAATCTCTCTCAGCATTTTTCTGCTCCTGCCTTCAGAGACTGGCTTTATAGAACCAGGGGTGGGCCTGAGGACCTCGTAGGGATATATCTCAACTCCTGTGTCCTGTGCCCAGGCATGCATGCACTGCTCATACATTCTGGGAAGACCTAAGAGGGGGGAGTCTCCGGTACCTCTGGCGCAGACCCTCCTGGAACTCTAATCTGCCTTACCAGCCTATTTGGTTATGGAAAGTTTGTTATAATTTTGGATTCTAAAATAATTGCTACCCCTTTTCCTTCTTGTACTTCTTGCTCTAATCCATCAGGGAGAGGAAAAGCCATGGCCCATGTCTCCCTCACAAGGCAATCATCTCTTTTCTATTGATTGCAGTAAATTTCTTTACCTCCTGTGTTTATAATACATTTAATTTGTATCATATCCAGTGTGTTTGGGTTGATAGGATGAGCGTGCTATTCTCTCATTACTTTCTATATTCTAATTGGAAGCAGAAGAAGCCCAGATATAAAATTTAAATTGAACGGCTACTAAAAAAGAACTGAAGGCAGTTATTCACGTAACTAATAATTCTGAAATATGAAAATATATTTTGTATAAGTATGTAAATATACAAATAAAGAAGGCTGTACAAATTCAAATAGCACAGTTTATAAGTATGTATATTTTATATGCTTACATACACATATTTATTTATATAGTAAATACAGCATAGTGTACATATAGTGTGTGTATGTGTGTATATATATATATGGGTTTTTTTGTTTTTTTCTTTGAGATAGGGTCTCACTCCATCACCCAGGCTGAGGTGCAATGGCATGATCTCGGCTCACTGCAACCTCCACCTTCCAGGTTCGAGCAATTCTCGTGCCTCAGCCTCCCGAGTAGCTGGAATTACAGGTGTGTGCCACCACACTCAGCTAATTTTTGTATACACATGTAGTTTTTTTTTAGTAGAGACAGGGTTTCACCATGTTGGCCAGGCTGGTCTAAACTCCTGGCCTCAAGTAAATGACCCACTTCAGCCTCCCTAAGTGCTGGGACTACAGGTATGAGTCACTGTGTCTGGCCTATATATATTATATTTATATAGTATATACTATATAGCATTTATATAGTATATAGTATTTATATAGTGTATACTATACACATGTTTATATTCACTGTGTATTACACATTGTGTCAACATATATAGTATACATATAGCATATACTATATATAGTATATATAATGTAAATTTATACACACTATATATTTACACTATATATTTATACATACTGTATATTTATACACACTAAATATAGTATATGTTGTGTATATAAATATGTATATAGTATATATTGTATATAAATATGTATATAGTATATACTATATATGTGTGTGCATGTACTATATATAACTATATGTAATATATACATATATAAGTATAATTGTCTCTCAGTTTCTGCAGCGTACTAGTTCCAGGACCCCAGCAGATGTGAAAATCCGAGGACGCTCAAGTCCCTGTAATAAAAAGGCATAGTATTTTCCTGTAACCTATGCACATCCTGCTGTATACCTTAAATAATCTCCAGATTACTTACATTACCCATATAATGTAGATGCTATGTAAATAGTTGTTCTACTGTATTGTTTAGGGAATAATGACCAAAAAGTATGTACATGATCTCTACAGTTGTAATTATTTATGTTTTGCTTCCAAATAGTTTTGATCCTAGGTTAGTTTAATCCCTGGATACGGAGGGCCAACCGTGTGTGTGTGTGTGTGTGTGTATGTGTGTGTGTATATATATGTGTGTGTATATATATACACACACACACAAGCCAATAAGTATCTAGCTTTATACGTAGATTTACATGTGAATTCTATACTTACGTAATTATATATACATATGCATGCACACACATACAATGTCATACCTATGAATTTTCTTAAACCATTTGTATTAATGACATTAAGTAGGGTCCAACCACTGTGAACAATAACAGGAACCTTTTATTTGTAGTCAGTATTATATGACCTGGCAACAGAGAAGAAAAAGACTATATAGCTACTTAAGGTTTCCCACAATAGACACTTTAATTTCATAGCCCATTTTGTAACGTCTGAATATTCAGGCCTCCATAAAGTTATTTGAATGGGTTTTCTTGAACATGCCTATCTTAGGAACAGACTCAGTTCTTTGTAACCTCCAATGTTAAAAAGTTCAAATAATTATATTTTTACAATGATGGCATGTAGTACATTACACTCCACAAATTGCAGACTGTGTATGCAGAATTCAGATAAAATGCATTAGGGATATCCTACTGAAGAAGAATCTCTTGCAAATGATAGTGTCCAAGTCTCTCTGTGTTTAGTAGTTAGAAACCATACCTCCCAGGCTCAGAAATGAAGAAGGAGAAAAAGACATTTTCCCCAGAAACAGAGGTCGAACTGACTTCCCTGCCATGCTGTAGCCTCTTTTCTAACTTTCCTAATTGACCTTTGCATTCTATTATAACACAAACATTCTCTAATATCATTCCTTTCATTTGACCCCACTTGCTTAGCCAAACCGCAGTCTGTGTTGTAACTCCCACACCTGTTGCAGTTTAAAAAGCAGCTGTTATTATTTAGTTTGACCTTCTCAGAGATATCAAGTTAGGCTGGATTCAGCTGACTGGTTCTGCTAGTTGAGGTCAGGCTGCCGCAAGGCTTTGGCCAGGGTAAGTCAACTAAGTGGCTCTCTCCCTTCTTGGAGGCAGCTGGAAGGTGACTGGGGGCTTGTTGATCGAAGATGAACCCAGATGTGATTTGTCTTGGGTGACAGATAGGTGCAGATGGAAGGGATGGAGCAGTAATCTTCACATAGCTATAGGAGGAATTTATATTGGATGGACATGGATACAGAGAAGGGTGAAAAGCCATGATCTCTACTGTCATCAACCTCCCACACCTGGATGCCCTTTCAGGTCAGCTGGTACTCTTGACTAAGGCAAACTTTCTATTTTGCGACTCCTAAGCTAGCTTCTGTGTTCCAGCTCATCCCAGCTTTACCTGTGTATTCAAACCTCTCCCCAGTATATATTATATATTCCTATCAGCCTGCAAATGGGGCTTTCTGGTTTGCAAGTCTGAATTTGAAGGATAATCCTATAATCAGTAATTATGTACTTGTAGTTAAAATATGATTTAGAATAAGGTCATCAGGTGAATAATACTGGCTTGATGAAGGACACATAAATATGCTTAATAGTAAGAATTTTGGGGGAAAGGACACTGATGAGAGATACGTAATGCGTGCAATTATTCTTTAACTTTATGTAAAATTATAGATAATCTTCAAAATACAACATAAAGCACTATTAGTGTCAGGTTTCTACTTTAAAAAATCAGGTGCATAAGTTGTATGTGGATATGTGTATTTTTTTGTGTCTATACACATACACACACATATATGTATATACATATATGTATAAAACTGTATTGCAATGCCTCCAATAGGTGGCTATTTATTTGAAAGTAAAATCTATTAAAATTAAATACAAATTAAAAATCAGCTTCTTCATTTATACTTGCCACACTCAAGTACATAGTGGCCATCAGTTTATGCCTACCATACCAGGCTGTATCGTGGTAGAATATTTGTTTCTTCACAGAACATTTCCCTTGTTCTTTGATAGCCATTATATTCACAGACACTTTAATTATTCATAAGACAATCACATCTCTTCTTGGGGATTTAAATGACCAATATCTCCATGTTTATCAATCTGCCCTATGCTGAACTTACTTTAAAAAAGCAAATAGTAACAGAAAAGGATATTCCCATCGCGGATAATTTCCAAAGAAGAAATTACATTGAATAATTGAAAAGTGCAGCCTGTGTTGTGCTTTGGGTGAAAGTCAATAGGACTGGGCCTTGTCATTGGAAAATGACAATAGGTAAAATAGGCTCTGCCAATCAGTTCTGATATGCTCTGCCTTTAAACAGAACTGAAAAGAGAGAATGACGCTTTCTTAGTTGGACAACCCGAACCGTCGATCATTTTATGACTCGCAGTTCAAAACTATGAGTCTCCATTTTTAATTATGTCCGGGGATAATGGATTTGTTCTGTGTTCTCTTATGAAGAGTATTCTGTTTCTTGTGGATCATGCTTATCAAAGAGTATTTACTAAGGCAGAGTTGTTGCAAAAACAACTGAAGCTGGGCGGGATGCAGTGGCTCATGCCTGTAACCCCAGCACTTTGAGAGGCTAAGGCAGGAGGATACCCTTAGCAATCTTGAAGCCAGGAGTTTGAGACTAGCCTGGGCAACACAGCAAGACCACATCTCTACAAAAAAAAAAAAAAAAAAGAAATTAATTAGCCAGGTGAGGTGGTGTGTGCCTGTGTTGCTTTCTACTCAGGAGGCTGAAGCAGGAGGATTGTTTGAGCCCAGAAAGTCAAGGCTGCAGTGAGCTATGATCGCAGCACTGGACTCCAGACTGGGCAACAGTGCCAGATCCCATCCCTAAAACACACACACACACACACACACACACACACACACACACTGAAGCCACACCATATAAAGCTATATAGCTTGTGTAGCTTCACCGGCCTCCTCTTTGTGGCTAGCATTTAAATCTATTTGAGGACTGAGGGATGTTCTTCAAAATAACTTTTGTCTCCCACACATGGTCTGGCCTGCCTTCTGCCCCGATCATTTATTCAGTTGTTACCAAGTGACAGGTAAGCACTGGAGACCAGTTTCCAGTCAGCTCTGGCTGTGCCCAGGTAGAAGGAAAATCCAGCCAGATATGAGTGCTAATTTTGGTCTTTTATATCAGCTACTAGCTGAAGCTTTTCATACCCATGCAGGTCATCGAATGAAGATTATACATCACCGATCTCTTGTTTTTCCCAGGACAAATGCCTTCTTCCAAACTCAGGAGAATAGTTATTGAAGTCGTGATATAGTTTTCTAAACTCCCTTAAAATGCAGTTAGTTAAATTATTCTCTTGTAGGTTTTCCCATGTACGTTCTCATTTTCTCTTAAAACCACAATAGCTCATGTCATTCTAAAATGTGTGGTTTCGTTGATTCAAGTGTGCAGTGATTTAGAGACTCCTCTTAATTATTTAAAGTGATCTTGGTTTGATATCTAATATTGACAGATCTTGCCTTACAAAGTAAAGTTAAAGAATTGAGTCATTGACTGGAAATCTCTGCAAAATTAAAAATAGACTGGCATAGAGGAGAGCGTCCAGGAAGAAGCTGGTGTTTTTCTTAACAACAGTTACTTGGATTCAACCAGGGAAATGAGGAAAGAGACTGTGGTATCTATAACTTGTTTTCTCAGACAATGTTAAAGCCTAGCTCTTATATAAATGTTGTCCTTTTTTAGAACCTTAAAAACAACAGCTTTCAAACAATAGAGGAAGAAGTAACATCAGTATAATGATAGCTGACCACAACAGTCATGAAGTCATGAAAATATTCCACTTAGACGAGCTTCTTATATCTTTAACTGCACTAGAATGAATGCATAAGCCTTTTCTTCTTTCTTACGCCTGATATTGATAAGAACCAAAGTTATAATGGTCAACACATGTTTAAGAGCTAAAGAGATGTCATATGGATTATGCATACATTAATTTTCATAATGTATCTTGGAAACAAAGTGATGAATTCTGGTTCCGCCACTGTGTTTTCCTGCTTTGAAGTGGCTAATTATTTCGGCAAAGAGAAGTTTGATGTTCTCTCCACAAGGTACTCAGAAGAGAAAACGTCATGCCTTGAAAATGTGTATCATTAGTGATGGCTCTATTTGCCACCTTAGTAACCTTCCTGCCATGTAACTTCAGTTCTTGGTTTGATATCTAATATTGACAGATCTTGCCTTCCAAAGTAAAGTTAAAGAATTGAGTCATTGACTGGAAATCTCTGCAAAATTAAAAATAAACTTGCATAGAGGAGAGCGTCCAGGAAGAAGCTGGTGTTTTTCTTAACAACAGTTACTTGTTTAAAATAGGGTAGTCTAAAGGGGCTAGTCTGGGCCACTGTACTCCCGCCTGTGGTTGGGGTCAAAGCTACAGTTTGTGTCAAGCATATTTCATCTGTATTTATTCTGAAGCACAGACAACAGGGGCCATGGCATGTCACTGGAGGTGAAGGTAAACCTGTCAGCGCAGGCACATGTTAAACCTCCACTCACATCATATGGACTCATCTTCTATTGACCAAACACAATCGTATGTTCAAAGTCAAGAGGAAATAAATGCTTAGCAAGGAGTGCATATATTATTATTTCCAGAAAAGTGAAAAATTAGGACAAATTATTGAATCTTCCACATGCATCTTCTTGTGTGAGTTGGAAGATAAGGTGTTTACTGTTAGACAAGGATAAAACATTACACTTAAGTATGAAGAGACGGATGGATAGAGTGATCACTGTCGCATGGGCTTAACCATTGAGCCAACTGGTCTAAGTCAGATATGGGAGACAGAAATGACCAAGACAGTGGCACTGGCTTAAAGGAGTAGAGTTCCATGCATTTGAACATGATATCATGATGTAAGGTAACTAGAAAATGGATATCTATAAGAGAAGGGCACCAATTTGTACACAAGTATGGAAACCTGGAAGTAGATTGAGGTTTGGGAAGAGTAACTCAAGTCACAAGACCAGCCTTGGAATATGAAGTCTGCCGTCATCAAATAACACTTCTGAGACTCAGTGTCTTCCACCCAAATGTCCCAGAAAACAGTACAATCTAAGTAACGTGACTCTTTAAGATTCCCCTGACATAAGGCAGGATTAACTTTGATGAAGGAACTGGCAAATTATAGTGATGATACTGAGAATTCTACAGCTTAATGAATTTGTCAAAGTTACTTAGAGTCAACAGAAGATCCCAAATGTGAAACTCATTCCTCTTGATACCTTTAAACTGGGTAAAGGATACAATTAGGAACTCTTGATAATTCTAGAAAATTCCATTTCTTCTGCCTGTTGGAAATTTTCTTTACATGACCTTCAAGACAGAACATGAGTGGTTTATTATACATCTTCTGTTACATTGGGCTATAAACCTATGCTACACAAACTATTCTACTATAATTTGGTCCAAGCCATCCCATATCACTTTGTCATTTGATTACCAACCTTGCTACCTTGGACGATACAGTACTTGCTTACAGACCGGTGATAATAATGTTCTCCTGCAACAGATAGCTGCCTCTAATGTAGTTCCTTAAATATTTGCCCAAACTATTCAGAAACACTGGAATTTTTTTGTTATAATGTTCTGGAGTCTGGCTGGAGATTATTCAATCACTGTTGTCACCAACCTAAATCAATGTTGCATGCAGTGGAATAAATAACTTGGCATAATCAACTATTTCATGCATTTTTGTAAGAAGCTTGTCTAACTTCAACCATTTCTTCCACTTAAAAGTGACTTTGAAATTGAGCATCATTGCATAATTTTGTGACAGCTGACTTACATTTTTGAGGTCAGATATTTAGAAATAACTAACCTTGCATGAGGATGACAAGACATGTTATAAATGAAGACAGAAAAATGCCACCTTTCCCATTTTTAAAAAATTTCACGTGCCTCCTACACACCCAACAGCTAGTTACATTGTCTCATCTTCTCAGCACTTCTTTTTCCCCAGCATAGAAACAAATTGGAGATGATAGACAATGCTCTCTTGGCAAATTCCAAAAGGATGTGAAATTTCAATGTCACATATAGTCCAAGATCCCTATTTTCGTATGTTCATGGTATATAAAATTCCAAAAAGATGTGAAATTTCAATGTCATATATAGTCCAAGACCCCTATTTTCACGTGTTCATGATATAAATTTCAGCTGATAAAATCAGCATTAATAAATAGATTTATACAAGAAACTGAATATTTTCTAAAAATCACATTTCATTTGACTCTTACTGAATTGGGGCAAAGGGTGGTTGTTTGGAAGAAAGAAAATATGTATATATTTTCAGATGCCATGTCTTATTATTCTAAAAGTGTATCTTCCCATTGGAAAACAAATAAGTGGGAGAAAAGTCTATGTTGTATTGTAGCATAAAAAAATAATTATAGTCAAGTCAGGTAATTATTGCCATAAGATAGAAGTCTTCAACTGTAAGAGGAATCTTAGAAGGTATTTTATTCAACCCAGTTAATATACGCATGAGAAAGCTGAGAACAAGAATTGTGTTTTATTTTTACTCCCAGTTCTCACGTTTTTAATTTCCTAACTGTATTTTTCAAACAGATATGCATGGGAAATTCCACATCAAATTAAATAAATTAGTAAATACAGAAAAAACAAAGGAGAACAAGATTCTTCCCTGAAGTATATTGCAGGGATTTCATTAATCTCATGTATAATGTTAATCTATAAATCTTAGGAGATCCCTATGCCTCCTCCTACCTCTCTCCCTCAGAGCAGCTCCTGAAATGAGTGTTTTGGGCAATGCAATGGAGAAAGCGTTACGTACCACATGCCCCTAACTCTATCACGGCCCCCTCTGAACAGAGGCAGTTGTCAATGAGCTGATATTATTTGTTCCTCTTCAAGATGTGTCTCCAGATGGGTCCATCATTATGGATAGACAGAAAATGCCTGCAATCTACAATAATTTTTTATGTCAGGACTAATTGCATGGACTTCAAATATTTCACTAGGAAATCATATACCAATTCTAGAATATAATTTCTGCAGGTGTGCTTAACTCTTAATTTGCTTAAAAAACCCTGTTGTTTCTATAAAACTAATATAAAAATGGAACAAATTAAATAGGAAGAGGAATATATACCGTTTTAGAATGAAAAAGGAATTATATATTTATACATTCCTGTGGAAATACCTCATGATGTAGTGGGTGGCTATATTATATTTCATGGCTTATCGTGCTCTCTCTCTCTCTCTATATATATATACACACACACACACATATATACACACACATATATACACATATATACACATACGTATATTAATATATATTCATACATGCGTATATATTCATTGATTTATATACACAAATTTCTTTGCTATTTATATTCATAGCTATATGTGTATATCTATGTCTATCTATATATCTCTATAGATATCTATAGATACCCCAGTGCTATAATACATGTGTATAAATCTATCATCCTATTATCTATTCATATTACCTATCTATCTATCTATCTATCTAGTATTGCACAAATAAGGGAAAAGGGTTTGGGTTCAGATACTAACCTCATCAGCTCAACATCAATAGGGAGTTGGTCTCTATGCATTTAGTCTCCAAATCTCATTTTCTATCTTCAATACTGTCTTGGATCCAGATCCATCAATCTCATTAATCTATTCCTACTACTAGGTACCTTTACAATACCAGTACCTGTTGAGGAATAACACATTGTTTAATATACATGTTGTTAGAGTCCCAAAGAGAAAGGAGAGAAAATTTTTTTTTAATGGCATAAAAAACTGAGAACACAAATATTTGAGAAGAGACAAGTTAGTTACATCACACAAATATTGATGTCCCTGAAGAAAAGAACAAATAACAAAAATTACACTTTTAATAAAAAAATCCTTTTGGACATAACCAAAACTTAAAAACTGATAGATAACCAATACATATTAAGTCAAAATAAATATTATAATAAATATATATTGAAAATTCACAGTATTTACCAAGAAATACTGATAGAGCCATATAATCACTGAGAGTCCTCTTAGTAAAGTTATTAAAAGTTCAATACTAGAAAGCTAATCCACTATTCTCTTCAATGACACCTTTTAATCAGAAATCTATGGTAGTATGAAACTGTATTGGCTTGATGTCCAGTTTCTTCCTGTTCACCATGTGCTAAAAGCACTAATAACAAAACAAAAGCCTTAAATCAAAAATCGATTTGGTTTAGAAGGGGAAAGCATGTAACCCACGATGACGTAGAGAACTCTTAGTAAGTACCAGTTCATTGCGAGCACAGTGCTAATTTGAAAGAAGGAGAAAATTTTAAATAGTTCTATAAAATCGCTTACGTGATTTTGCCCACTTCTAATACATTTCATGATGGTGTCTGAGAACATAAATACGCGTCCAATTACGATAAATTCTTGGATGCTTTCTTCACAAAACTAAAGTTCCATAATCACACCCCCTTGAAATGGAAAATCAAGGTGTTGAGAGATGCCACTTACTCAACTTCCCTTTCGAAAGGACCCATAGTCCACTGAATTTTTGTCAAAATCCCAATTGCCAGGAAAATGTATGGAACTGTTATGATGGGTCAGATTTCCCTGAGAAGATATTGCAGTAGACTTTACCTATCTATGTAGCTTTTGTTTAGCTACAGTCATGACTCGTTTTTTGGAAGCAAGCTTAGTTAGGATCAATTATTCAAGCCAACGAGTTCCATCTAAAAAATGCACTTCAATAAATAATATCTCACAATACGTTCATGTTCCATTTATCTGGATGTGATTATGGGACTTTTGTGAAGGAAGAATCCGCAAAATTATTGTAATTGGATGCTTATTTACTTTCTCAGACACCGTCATGGAATTTACTAAACACGGACAAAATCACTTGAAGCAATTTTTAAAATCTTTTTTAAAATTCTGTACTTCATCTGAATTCTTTTTTCTGTGTGTGTGTACATATTCCTCTTGTTTAATTTCCATTTCACATTGGTTTTCCTATTAGTTCTGTTTCTGAATTTAATTAACATTTTACATGTCTTAATTTCTTTCCTAGATTTCAGTAATTTTGTCTTATTAGCACTTCAAAGTCAGACTCAGAACTCAAAGCAGAGGACTTAATTGCATGAGTAGTTAATTTCCTATTACAGACAAACTCATACATAGTAAGTGGTCTTTAACCTTTTAAATGTTCGCAGGAAAATTAGAGTGTGAATGTCTTAAAACCATTTTTACATATTAATTTTCTCCAAACTTCCATGAAATAATAAAAGAAGTTAAAATAATATATTTGCTTTCATTCAAATAAATTAAAACTTGATGCATTTGTTAATATGCTGAACTTCTTTAAGATTGTACCTCTATTTTCCTGAGACTTGGAAACCAAAGCTATTTATCCCAATTCAGGTTTGATGAGGTTTGCTACATTGCATTTTCATTTATTTGTCTTTTCTGGAAGAGATCTCAACAAAATTTTCTCCTTAAAATCATAGGCGATATATTCAATTTTAGGAATTTTCCTCAGTAAATGATGGAAATATTTCAGGTTTTCAATAAGGTCATTTACTACCATATAGTTTCTAAAGAGAATACTTCCACCTCCTTAATATCTAGCAATAGAGGACTGGATAAATTATTTGTAATGTATCTATATATTTCATCTATTACTTTGACAATACTGATTGTTGCTATTATTCATCAATTGAAAGAACACATATACAAATATGTGTGGAATATATAAATATTTTTAAAATCAGTATAATATGTATTTCTACTCACAGAGAACAACTGGTGGTATACAAAGCGAAATGTTAAGAGCAGTTATCTCTAGGCAGTAAAGAAAGGTTATTTTATTCTTTGGGAGTTTTGGTGCTTTGCAGTTTTTGTTTTGTTTTGTTTTGTTTTGTTTTTTTAAGAGACAGGGTCTCTTGCTCTATGTTGCAGGCTGGAGTGCAGTGGTGCAGTCATGGTTCACTGCAGCCTTGACCTCCTGGACTCCAGGGATCCTCTCTGGCCTTAGTCTCCCGACTAGCTGGTACTATAGATACACTGTTATTGTTATTATTGTAGATACAGTGTCTTGCTGTGTTGTCCAGGCTAGCTTTGTAAATTTTTTTGACAATGTTTATGTTTGCTTATGAGATGAAATAACATTAATAATAAGCATTTAAAAATGTACATTGTCACTATTTTGAACAGCTTCATGCTAGAAGATAGTTACAGAATTATGAGTCTGGAAACAGGATGGTAGGATGGTATAATTTATATATAATTATGGTAATATCCATTATTTTTTTCTTTTTTTATTTTTTTAGTATTTTCATAATCAACTTGCCTTTTCCTTCCAGGTCAATAATGACTGGAATGTGATGGAGAGGAAGAGACAGCACACAGTTGAAATTTTTCCTGATGAAAGGTAAAGAAAGAAAAATCAGGGTCATATCAGACTTAGATAAATCAGGGAGAAGAGGTACCAATTAACTTAATCTAGACGGCAAAGCTTATTAACATGAAAAATCACTCTCTTAGCTCATTTTGTTTCTTGCTTTCATTAATATTCCTTTGGACTTCATACCTTATACAGGCCTCCAGAATACCCTTTAAGTTGGCATTGAATGGCAGCCAGTGAATGATGGCCCATGATGTTTACTTTAAAAAATATCACAAAGACTTGGGAGAACCTGAAGTGTAGGATTTATGTTTTATGGATGCTGTGGTGGGAACTGTGGAGATGCTAACTGATTGCCTCTTCAGAGTGACACACTCATTCTTCATCTTCTGGAAGTTTCTACCACTGAATGCTCACAGATTCCTCCTTTTCTGGGAAATGCGTTAAACTGCAGCCTTCCCTAAGCTTACAAAACCCTCACTTGATGAACCTTGGCCAGTTATTGATTGGTGTGGGGTTTGAAGCCATTGACCACTTAACTTCAATTTAAGAAAATTCTGATGCACCATCCTAACTCCGGAGCTCCCTCACAGGTGGACTGACGTCTCTGTTGCAGCCATATTGCAGGACAGCTTCTCCTTCAGTCCAATCTCACTTTCCTTTCTTTTTTAGTTGCACTTGTATTTCCCAAAAACATTCTCCAGAAAGCTTTCTGCACACAACCCTCTGTCGCTGTCTGTTTCTAGGGAACCAGCTTTAAGACAATTGTTAAATATAAAATGTATTCAGAGCAGATGCAAGGCGTGGGAAAGTGTGTGGGTGTGGGGGGTTGGGTGGGTTACCCAAAGAATTAACGATGTAAAAATTGAGATGGAGTTAAGCAGTAGCAACACGTTAGGGTGCCTTTCCAACCATTCCCTGAAGCATCAGCACATTAACCTTGAGTAATTAGCACATCGCTAGTTAGGAAGAGGACACAGCAGAAGATAAAATGCCTTTAGGTTAGAAGCGTTCATAATATCACAAAAGCATGACTTTTTGGGTCATGGGATAATTTTGTGATGTTGGCCAGTAATAAGAGTAATTATTATTACTCTACCCACAGTTACAATTTATTCCGGGCTTAGGATATGCCAGACTCTTCTAGGTACTTTGCGAGCTTTTTGTCGGAAAAAAAACAAACAAACAAAAAAAAAACAAAAGTCTCTGAGGTAGGTACAATTATCACTTGCTTTTTTTAGAGGTGCAAAAACTGTGGTATAGAAAGATTAAGAAATTTCCCTTCAATTGCATAGACTCCAGTTTCAGGAAGATGCAATAGAGATTTGTCAGATAATTGGATAATTACAAAACATCATTAGGAGGTATGGTTGGCTATATTCACATAATGCTACTCTTAATATTATTGATTTATTGAGATTATGTTATGTGCCAAACACTGTACTAAGAACATTTCTATACATTTTTCGTTTAAGCTTCATCAACTATTTTTTAGCTTATGGAGAAACTGAGGTTTCATAGACTTGAGGACACTTTGTGTAGCTGCCTAAAGGAAAAATCAGAACTCCGGCATTCCAGCCCCAGAACTTGTGGGTTTGCACACTATTATAGTTCATCCACTTCCTTGGCAAAATCAAATCTGTAGACAGTGATTTCCTTGTTAGGTAATACTTTCAGTGTTGAGAGTTTTTGCCAGCGTCCATGGGTCTTCCCTTTGTCCGGGTGTTTGTCATGACTGATACAATTCATGCATGTTTGTCTTAACTTTAGAATTTCTAACAAGACACCTAGGAAATGAAATGTAACGCATATATAGACAGCTGAGTCATGCAATGTCTCAACTATCATTGAAATCAAATATTGCATTCTATTCCAATGGGATGATGCCATTATTTTGGAACTTTCGGTTGTGAAAAAAGACAAATATAAAGTGAACTTCCAAGGCACTGTCACATATGTCTGAAAGTTAGTATCCTATGCAGACTTTAATCTCCTAACCACCCCCACATCCAATTCCCATGCCCATTATCCCCAGTTTACTTTGAAGCACATCTCATATATCATGTTTCAAAAATTAAAATATGATATATTGCAGTATGGATGGACATAGATTTAAAAGGTCAGGATTCTTTCATTGAAGTAATTTTTCAAATTTACTATAAATCTTCTCCACGCCCTCCTCTTCCTCCTTCCCCTCTTTTTTCTTCTTTTCCTCCTCCTCACTGTTCTTTTTGTTCTTCTTTATTTACTCCCATTTCTTCTTTTCTTCTTCCTCTGCCTCATCCTCCTCATTCTTCTTTTCTCTTCCTCCTCTGCCTCATCCTCCTCATTCTTTTCTCTTCCTCCTCCTCCTCCTTCCCTCCTGTTTCTGCTTCTGCTTTTTATTTGTTTTTCTTCTTGTCTCTCTTCCTTTCCCAGCCTCCTCTTTCTCCATTATCTTCCTATTTTTCATCTTCTTCTTATAAATTTTGTTTGAATCAGTATCCTACAAGGTCCATACATCACATTTGTTTACTATGCCCCCATTTTTGTCTCCCTATTTTTTGGTGTTGAATAAAAACTGGGTCTCTGTGTTACTGACAGCAAATCCGTATGGGTCTGCAGCAACCTCAATTCTTGACTCCTCAGAAGAAAGAATTAGATTGAGAGGCATAAGGCAGAGAGAGAGAGAGAGAGAGAGAGAGAGAAATCAAGGCAAGTTCTAGAGCAGGAGTGAAAGTTTATTAAAAAGCTTTGGAGCAGAAATGAAAGAAAGTAAAGTACACTTGGAAGAGGGCCAAGCAGGTGACTTGAGAGATCAAGTCCACGGTTTGACCTTTTGACTTGGGGTCTTATATGTTGGCATGCTTCCATGCTCTTATGTCCCTTCTTTTCTTGATTTTTCCCTTTGGGTGGGCTGTCTGCATGCACAGTGGCCTGCCAGCTCTTGGGACGTGAGCATGTGCAGTGTGTTTCCTGAAGTTATATGCATGCTCACTTGAGGCATTCTTCCCTTACCAGTAGAATCATATACCAGTTAAACTCCACAATTTTGCGTCTTAATGCGCATGCTTGAGCCTACTCATCCAACTCCTGAGATCTTATCAGAAAGCTGCTGCTCACTCGTTTCAGGTGTTTCTGTTTATTGGAAGACTGCCTTTCCCTGGCGCTGGCTGTGACCAATTATTATTCTAGAGAGACAGTTATCAACCACCTGATCATTATCTGATGATGGGGGTTGGTTCTGGTGGTGGGGGGCCCTCTCCTGCCCTGCTCATGTCTGCCTGACTACCTACTATAACTCCTGGAGCCCTGTGGTGACATTCACTGTACTTCTTCATCCCTATAGTGCCTCCAAGCAGGAACTTGCATCTAGAATTTTTATCAGATTCAAGTCTTAATGTTTAGCAGCAGAACTGTCTCATAATTGGTGTTGAGTTCTTCCACCAGCAACTACATAATGCCTGTTTGTCTCTCTTTGGGGGAAGCTAAAAAGTTAATGATCATTGATGAGATTTGTCTTCATAAGGAGTTGCAAAATGGTGATAGCGTAATTATATACATCTTTCTTCGTTTGGTTAGAATTCTTCTTTAAAGTGAAATTTTCCTTCATCAACTGTATGGTTCCTAAGAATTCAAGACTATCCAAAACTATAGGATGGTGTTTGTAGGACACAACAGCTGACTTGAATGGACTCCCACTGGCTAAAGATGACACACTTTGACCATCAATAAGAATGATAATTTGAATGCATTTCAATACATCAAATTTGATAAAAGACATGAGTTCCCAATGATGTTAAAGATATGCACATTGATTGTCTTTAGAAAGTACTTGAGAATCATTTCATTACATTGCGAACTGAAAAATAAAACAAAAAGAAATCATGTGTCCTACTTTTCCTTAATAAACTCTTGATCAGATTAATCAATAACATTTTAAAAGATATATTTTTATGGAATCACTTATGAGACACATGTTGTATAAACACAGATCTTCAGTTTCCTGTATAAATCTTTAAGCCACTGATATATAGATATATAATGTTACTATAATGTGTTCATTATACAACAAAAAATGAGGAAAGAGACAATGCTGGATTTTGACATTGGCACATAAGCCACTGGGCTGTTTCTTGACATGCAACGACAACGGCTGGTCAATGTTGCATTTTGTGTGCCTGGAGGGAAGATATATATCCCACTTTATTGACTGGTGATGCATAGTACACATCTTTGAGTATAACTTCAGAAGAAATAAAAGATAATTTATCAAAGGATCTTAACTTCTCAATACCTGTGGTGTGAGTTATCTCCCAATGATTCTCATACCTCTAATATATGAGATAAATTCAACAAAATTGAGGTGAAATGAAAGGATCAAAGTAATTGTGACAAAGTTAGATACGTATAAAATAAATTATAATAACTATCTTAAAATTCAAAGAGAATGATTTCAGATCTCATGATTTTAACTTCCAACTTTGTTATGTAGTGAGATAGTTTCTAATTTTACTTAGACACAGAATTTTGTGTCTAAGACACAAAATGAGCCACAATGGTAATTTTAAGTTGGGACATCAATTAAAGGAAGCTTTCTTTAACACTAACGTATATTTTACATCAAAAAGAAAAGAATACAATGCTGGAAGTTTGGGAATATCACTGGAACACAAAAGTCCTGAAGGTCCACAGCCCCACAGGTTGTAAATCACAGGACATGGATAATTTAATAAGATTCCAGGCAGTGTTCCCAGGGTTCATCGTTTCTCTGCTCTCCACTGAAAACACAGTGAGAGGGGAAAAATTAGGTGGCATCAGTACAAAATATTATGCAAACACTGACTATTTAATCTACTTGTCACTATTGTGATGTGAGGCATTGCTGTTTGGTGGGAAAATAGATTTGGACCTTTAAATACCTATACATTTAAATAGCCATTTAGTTCTAGCATACAAAGCATCTTCCATATTAATAAGGTCACCAAAATGTTGATCTGAGCAGGAGCTACTGATGAAAGAAAAGAAAAAGCCCACTGATTCTGAAGAGTAGGCTCACAACTTCAACATATTTAGACATGGCAATTTGGGTCAACAGGAATATGTTTTTAAATGTATCAATTCTATCTTCTAAAGAACCAACATATGAATCACAATCCCTCAGGGTTAACAGCTGTATATTCCTGGGTTCAAAGACCAATCTTTGCCAGGCATGGTGTCTCACACCTGTAATCCCAGCACTTTGGGAGGCCAAGGCAGGAAGACCACCTGAGGTCAGGAGTTTGAGAGCAGCCTGGCCAACATGGTGAAACCCCACCTATACTAAAAATACAAAAATTAGCCAGGCATGGTGGTGTGCGCCTATAGTCTCAACTACTTGGGAGGCTGAGGCAGGAGAATCACTTGAACCTGGGAGAAAGAGGTTGCAGTGAGCCGAGATCATGCTACTGCACTCTAGCCTGGGTAACAGAGCGAGACTCCACCTCAAAAAAAAAAAAAAGAAAAAAGAAAAGCCCACCAATCTTGGCACTTACAAGCTGTGTATTCTTGACCTAGTTATTAATTCTACTTATTTTTGGGGGGCCACTCTGAGAATTAGAGCTAATGAAGCTAGCATTTTTGGCACAAAGGTGGGTATTTAATAAACACTAGCTCTTATTCTGAGATTAAGTCATGAGGCTGGCAAAGTTTTCAAAATGCATCCCCAAACATAGCTTTTATAGTCCCCTCCACTGCCATGCATTAGTTTAACCATGCATTTATTTATTCACACATTTATAAAATAAGTTTAAGCACTGCCCTGTATCTGAGCTTAGATATTATTAACAAATACATGTATTTTAGGAGAGAACATTCTATTGGGAGAGAAAGATGAAACATCTAACTGTGAATTAAAGGAGCTAGAGACTAGATTGGAGTGGAAGTGTGGATTCAAAATGGTGCATGTCAATGGGTGGACGTCTACTAACAACCCAGCCAAGGTTCAGTGTGGTGATAAATACTCAGTAAAAGATGGGTATTAATCCCAGGGATATGGGAGTCCAAAGCAGGAGGATCACTTGAGGCCAGGAGTTTGAGACCAGCCTGGGCAACATGGCAACACCCTGTCTCCACACGAAATTTTAACAAAAATTTGCTGGGCATGGTAGCATATGCCTGTAATCCCAGCTACTTGGAAGGCGGGGGTGGAAGGATCTCTTGAGCCCAGGAGGCCGAGGTTGCAGTAAGCCAAGACTGAGCCATTGCAATCCAGCCTGGAAAACACAGTGAGACCCTGACTCAAAAAATAATAACAAAAAATGGAGAGTTCTGGGTAACCTAAAGTCAGAAGTGATATCCCATCACTTCTCCTATATGCAATTTTTAGAAGCACATCACTAAGACCATCTCAAGCCAGTGAGATCTCTTGTACCTCCTCATTTTATTTCCAAGAAGTTGCCTGTTGCTTCACTCAAGGATCAGCAAAATAAATATGTGTTGGTTGACTAAATGAATGTAAATCTGGAATTAAGGCAGGATGCAAGTGCTGGTGTCTTTGGGATAATAATAACAATGAAAATGGTAATGATAACACTTATATAATACTTGTTAGCAGCCAGGCATTGTTCTAAACACTTTGTGTATTTACTCATCTAATCCTCACAGGAGTCCTGTAAGGGAGTTAGTATATTATTCACATTTTACAGATGAGAACAATGAGAAACAAAAAGGTTGAGTCACTGGCTTGAACTCACCCTACCAGCATGTCTTGAATACATGATTTGAACCCCAAGAGGTTTGGAGTCAATATCTGTAGACCTAAGCAATAGCAGGTCTCAGAAATAGGCAAGATGCTGAAATATTTTAATAGTAAATCAACAACTCAAAATATAAATGTTATTAGCTGCCTTAATATAAATACAACGCATAAATAACTGTTTCACTTGGAAGAATTTCCCCTTTAGAAAATTTAAAAGAAAACAAAACCAATCAAAGTCATACATACAAGGAACTCCCTGAAACTTTCCCTTCACACCTCCAAATGAGGCACGTCCACTGAAATCCTGTGGCATGTATTTCTCATATCCTTTGCTCCCCCTTTCTAACTATATCAATTTGTCCTCTCCTAGTACCTCTCAGAAGTTAATCTAGAACTCCTTTTGTCCTTTACGTGGGAGACAGAGAATTTTGTTGAGAAAGTAACAGAGTATCTAGTCAATCTTACAGAAAGTAGGGCAGATTGGCTTAAAGTTCAACCTTGAGTATCTGTCTGTGGTCTGTGTCCTGGGATTATCATTTTATGACTTCTACAGCATTAGTTAGTTACTTAAACTTCTGGAGTTTCAGTTTCCTCCATCTGAATGTTGCTCTGACATTTCGTTCTGCAAATGCACATATAAAACCCCCAGCTCCTAAACATAGAATGACCACATGACATAGCAATTCCACTCCAAAGGTATATACCCCAAAAGATTTAAAGACAGAAACTCAGATGCTTGTAAGCCAATGCCCATTGCAGCAGTATTCACAATGACTAGAAAAAATCTGCATATCTATAGACAGATGAATGGATAAACAAATTGTACTGTATATATACAGCAGAATATTATTCAGCCATAAAAGAAGGGAGCTCAGATTTCTTCTACAACATAAATGAGCCTTGATGACAAGCTAAATGAAATAAGCCAACCACAATAGGACACATATTGTTTGGTTCCACTTATATAAGGCACCTAGAGTAGTCAATTTTATAGAGACTGAAAGTAGAATGGTGGGTGCCAGGTGCTGGGGGGAGGGGAAAAATGAAGAGTTACTGTATTCTGGGTATAGAGTGATAAAACTGTTTTCAGAAATAGAAGGTGGTATTGTCTGCATCACAGTATGAATGTAATTAATGCCACCAAATTGCATACTTAAAAGTGGTTGAAATTGCTATATATACAATTAGCAATTTCAACCACTTATATATATACTTATTTATTTTATATTATTCAATATATTATATATTTACATAGTGTTATGTATTAATATATAATATAATGTATTATATTATGTATTAGTTATTTATATGCACATATAGATACATCTAAAATTAAAAAAAAAACCAGATCCACCTATGCATGTCATCAACTGTAGTTGTTAATGTTCTTTAATGTAGGTGGACAGTCCACATAAGATACTAAAAAAGCAGGGTGAAAGATGGCTAAGAAGAGCAATGAATTATTTAAATGAGTGTTAATTAAACATCTGGGTTAGAGATGTCATCCAACAATGGCTCATTTTGCTGTGGTCTTAAACAGTCAAGAGCATGATTCTTAAGGCGTAGAATACACTTGTTCTCCAGTGGCATCTCCTGGTCCACCTAAGCCCCTGGATTCATGACAGCAAGAGGAAGTGCAGCCAAGCAGGTGTGCTGAGAAGACATTGCATGAATAAATTGCAGTGTGTTGCTTATTTGGACCTTCTGTCATAAGGAAGACCAAACATGAAGGAGGGAAGTGAATTTAAAAGGCTCCAACTATGTTGTTGGGTCTTTTCCATAAACTTAAAAGTGACTTAAGAGGAGTCATGTTCATTGCTTCCTACATTGGCCGGGAACATTGGCACCTCTCTTTCTCCACTTTGACTGCACAATCGAATCACATAGAAAGATTTTGTAGAGCCTCATGTCTAAGCTCACCCGGGACCTGTTAAATCAGAGTCCTAGGGATTAGAATCCTGGCCTCAGTATTTTTAAAGCTTTACAAATGATGCTGGCCAGGCGTGGTGGCTCATGCCTGTAATTCCAGCAATTTGGGAGGCCGAGGTGGGTGGATTGCTTGAGCCCAGGAGTTCAAGACCAGCCTGCGCAACATAGTGTAAAACCCCATCTCTATTAAAAAAATAAAATAAATAAATAAAAATAGCAGGGTGTGGTGACAGAGGCCTGTAGTCCCAGCTACTTGGGAGGCTGAGGTGGGAAAATCACCTGAGCCCAGGAGGTCAAGGCTGCAGTGAGCTGTGATCGTGGCACTGCACTCCAGCCTGGGCAATGGGAGTGAGATCCGGTCTCAAAACAACAGCAGCAAGCAAATGATGCTATATGCAGCCATGGTTGAGAATTGCCATACTCAATGCCAATAGTGTCAAGTTAGTGGGTGATAATCTCCAAAGTTAATTAAATGTTTTAATTTAAAAATAATCTCAAAACCTGTTTATATGACACTAAATCCAGGCACATTTACTAGACTGCAAAACATCTTATTTTGCCGAAAGGCTGTGATCACTCCAAGATTGGCCAATTCCTTAATGTCAGGTTCCTGACCTATCTAAGTCATTAAAAAAAAGTCATTGCCCATTGCTAGCTTTTAGTATTGTTTTGTTTTGGAAGCTGGAGATTGGAAGCTGTTTAATTGGAAAATAGTGTGAGTTATATTTTATTGCAAGTATATGTGGCATAGTTTAGGGTTCAGATCTTAAATTTGTTATAACTCTTTAGAGTTTTATAAAAATCCAGGAATTTATTTCATCACAAAATACTGTTTGGTTTTGATTGATTTTTTATGCCTAATTTATCAGCATATGTTTCCTTAAGTGCTGTTGGATCCAACCAAATCACTCTTCACAGAGTCCCTTTACTTTTTATTGCTACATCCTGCCTGGGGGAGACTTAAGCACCATTCCAAGATGCTGTGGTCTGTAGAGATCCAAAGGGTAGGTCTACTCTTGATTTATTAGCTATAGCAGTACCTGAAATGATAAACTTCCCACCATAACTAAATTGGGCGCAGCTATTTTGCATCCCGTTATGCCTTTCGTTCAAACCAATGGATATACTAGATAAGGGGACTTTGGCAAGTTATATCACGCCATCAATCTCTGGTTCCAGTTTTTTATCTGTAAAAGGGAATAATTAAAGATATCACCCATGGCAGTACTGGGAAAATGAGAAAGGGAAGGTAGATAAAATACTTTTAGCACACTGCAAAGAGCAATGTAGAAAAAGCATTTCAATTTTGCCTCACACTGGTTCCTGTTTATTTAATTGTGTGATACACTGGCAAGTGAAATCAAATTAGGAAGTGAGTTTAGACCATTCACAGTACTCTGCATTGACTCTCCCTCCATAATAGCTTCTAAGCAGAGTCCAAGAATAGCTTCTACTTTCTAATAAGCATAATATGGCCCGGAGAAATCAAATTTTATTAAAAAGTATAAAGTAGAGCAAATTATTTTATTGCTAGAACCGATATGATTGCTGTACTGTGAAGACCAAGCAATACAGACACTGACACAATCCTTGCAAAGTTTTATTGTTGTTGTTGCTCAGGGCATTGATATTTCTGAGAAAGCCCATGCCTAGCATACTGGATATTCAGGGGCTGAATTTCTCCCTAGTATTTTGCTATCAGGGTGATGATCTCAAATGCTTGTATCCCATTCCCCTCAAAATGTGGGTATAGAAAAAATGAAGGTAACCATGAATATATACATTCCTATTGTCCACTGTTATAAAATTTAAGTGCCAGTATTTTAATAGAATAGAATAGAGGCCAATTTCATTCATATTCAAAAAGAGAGATGAAATTTTTCTACATAGAGCAAGTAACAATAAATTTGAACAGCATACACTTATTCATCAAAGGAGACACCTTATCAGAGGACAAAGTCCCTCCACTCATAAAATGTACCATTTGTCTAACTTTGTACATTGGACTTTTGCTTCCAGAGAGCAGAAAAATCATACACTGTAGATTTTTCTTTTCCTCTCCCACATCAAATCCTCATGTATGTCAGACACTTCAGGACATAAAATGTTTCAAATACCATGCTGGAAAATAATAAAAGTTGTCCTTGGTGGATTAAAAAGGACTCTGACATATGGAAAGCAGATACCTTTTGTTTTGAATTTTGTTCTATAAGAACAGACACTGTCAAAAGAGGCCACGGTAATTCAGGTATTCCGTCTATACACGAAGCAGAAGGTAAGCCAGAAAAATGCAGCAGGGAGGTCAAGGTGCAGACAGAAAGGAAAGAATAATGAGAAGCAGGCGCACTTGCCTCCAGGTAGGAGCCATAAATGTGGATGCTTGGAAAGGAGAGTGATAGCAGAGACCAAGGTGGATGGCAGCGCACAGAAAAGGTGGTTAGCTCTCATGCTCAGATGAACCAGCCCCACTGGGCTTGACACCTCCAACCTGTATCCTTGCAGGCTGAATAGAAGAGGGAAACAGACAGGCAGAGGGAAAAGGAAAGGGAGAAAAATGAGAGGGAAGAGGGGAACAAAGAGGACAAGAAGCAGAAGGAAAGACAGGGAGGGAGAAAGAAAGAGAAAGAGATGAAAGAGAGAAGAGAGAGATAAATGAAAGAGAGGAGAGAGAGAGGCAGCGAGACAGAGGAGAGAGAGGAAAAGAGGGAGAAAAGACAGAGAGGAAGAGAGAGGAGAGAAGGGGAGAGAGATAGAGAGAGGAGGAGGAGAAAAGAAAGAGGAAGGAGAGAGGGGAGAGAGGGAGGGAGAAAGACAACACCACCTACATCCTGTCTCCATCCAGGATGAATAGAAAAGGAAGAGAGATTGACAGAGAGACAGAGGGAAAAAGGAGAGAGAGAGAGAGAGAGACAGAGAGAGAGAGAGAGGAAGAAGAAGAAGGAGAAGAAGAAGGAGGAGAAGAAGAAGAAGGAGGAGGAGAAAGGGAAGAAGGAAGAGAAGAAGAGAAGGAGGAAGAAGAGGAAGAGGAGGGCAGACAAAGAGAGCAGAGGTGGTCTAATGGAATTCACACACTTAGTGTACAGTGTAAATAGCCACACGCTGACTGAAAGTGAATAGATAAAAGAGAGAAGCAAATTCAACTAACTCAAAAGAACATTGAACCTTGGAAGCACAGATAATTGAGCAAGTTACAAAGTTTATTGGGAGTATACGAATGATCCTCAAGTGTGTGATGTGATGTTGCCTTCCTTAAATAACATTTTTAAGTATCATCTAAAGATTTAAAAATTTGTCTTTAGCAAAATATATATATATATATATATATATATTAGAATTGGGTAACTAATAAAAATATATACAGTTGAAGAAGGGGTAAAATGGAGTGTAAGTTTTTGCTG
>NW_012101098.1:474243-491618 GCF_000951045.1 Mandrillus leucophaeus
ATATATATATATATATATATATATTAGAAGGTTGGGTAACTAATAAAAATATATACAGTTGAAGAAGGGGTAAAATGGAGTGTAAGTTTTTGCTGAAGAACATTCTCTGAATTCAGCCCAGAAGGCATGAATTTGAAAAGTAGAAGCATAAAGAGATACACATTAAATACACAGTTTGCAAAATATCTGCATTAATAGTTCTAGAAGGAGATACTAGAAAGCACAGTGGTAGTCAATAATTAGAGAATCAAATAATATACACTTCTGTAGAAGAAAAACATAAAGAATGGACTTAGTGCCCAGTTTGATAAATAGCTAAGTAAATAAGTACATCACACGTATTATTGTGGAATTTCAGAAGTAGTAGAAAAACAACAACAACAAAATACCAAAAGATCCTCATATGGGAAAATTATCTATAAAACCACAGAATCATCATTAGATTTATTTTCTGTGATGCTAGCTTAAATATGTTTTAAACAATTAAGGGAAAATAAAATATGGCAATGATAGTCCTTGTTTTTTCAAATTATTGTTAGTATTAAATAGGTTGATAATTTAAAGTATTTTAGTTTCCTGCCACAGAATAAATCAGAGTGAATTCTCTGTCTCTCTCTCTCTCTCTCACACACACACACATGCACACACACACACAGACACACACACACTTTACTTAAAATAGTAGTAAAAACACTTTACTTAAAATTGAGGTTGTTAACAGATCTAAAATGATCTGTTAAAAACCTCAATATGAAAAACATTGAATACATAACAATAATGAAAGAAGAGATGATGTTGTAATCTTGAAGATAGAGAAACTCGTCTTTTAAAAGGCTGCAACAAACAAAAGCTACTCATGAAAATATTGAATCATTTGGTTACCTCAACATTAAAAACTCACAACAAACTACAGTTATGTGTTACTTAACAACAGGGATATGTTCTGGGAAATGTGTCAGGCAATTTCATCATCTTCGTGTGAACAGCACAGAGTGTACTTACACAAATCTCAGTGGTATAGCCTACTACACACCTTGCCTACATGGTACAGCCTATTGCCCCGAGGCTACAAACCTATGCAAAATGTTACTATACTGAATATTGTAGGCAACAATAACACAGTGGTAAATATTTGTGTATCTAAACACAGAAAAGGTACAGTAGAAACATGGTTTTATAATCTCATGGGAACAGTGTGGAATTGTGGCTCATCAATGACTGAAATATTGTTATGCAGTACATGACTGTATATCCAGAATCTGTGTTTAAAAACCTCCTCACAATACAAAGAAAGTCACTAATGAAAAAATTATCAAAAGATATGATCAATTTATTCAGGATTACAAAAATACAAATTAAATACTAAATCCTACTTAACCTTATTATTAATAAGGGAAGCACAGTTTTCTCTCATCAGATTAGCACACATTTCAAAAGTATGATAAAATCAGACCTGGAGTAGGGAATTAGTGCTTGGTGTGAATGTAAATTTGCTGATATTTTTGAGGTTAATTTGGTGGAAGCTATTATAGTTAAACAAAATCAGTCCCTCTGATTCAGCAATTCTATTTCTCATGGCCCATTTTAGAAAAACATGCATCAAGAAGCAAGTGCAAGGATGTGTTTCATGGCTTTGCTTCTAACAGTGCATGGCTTGGAATGACATAGACACCCACAGGAAGGACAAAGGCAAAATACAACATGGTAGGGAACTTTATACAGCAGATAAAATGATAACACACGCTTATATACAGTGGTGGAGAAGAATTTTAGGAGTTATGTTAGGAAATAAGTTGTTGCAGAATAAACGCAATTTTGCATATGACACATAAAAAAAACCAGTAATCACAGAATTACTTTAGTGTTTCTTTTTTTTCTCAATGTACTTTATAGATTCACAGACCTCCGTATTTCTTTGGTGTGAATTTTTGATAGGAGATAGATAGATAATATATTAGATAAGTAGATAGATAGATGATAGATAGACAGAGACAGATGATAGATTAGATAGGTAGATAGATGATAGATAGATGATAGGATGCATAGATAGATAGAGAGTGGATGGTTGCATGAATAGATGGATGGGTGAATAGACAGATGTTAAAGATAGAGAGAGAGATATACTGCTAGGTAATAGATATAGAGATAAATATTAGATACATAGATATGTAGATAATAGAATTAGAGTATATGTATAATTGGATAAATATATGTATAGATAGATGTTAAAGATGGATGGAAAGATGTACAGAAAGATAAAAAGTATGTATGGATATATACATTCAATAGATGGTTAGGTAGATATTCATAACTACAGAAATGCTGCTCTAGCATGAGACATATCAAATCGATGATGGTGTTTACTTTTAGAGAGAGAATTATAATTGGACATGATGATTCAGTGTGCCTTAGAATTATCTATATTTTTGGGCCTTTCACAAACAGAATTGGTCCACGTATTACTTGTGAAATTAAAAGTTAACTTTGTTAAAGATTATACTTGATCAAATCCACCATGAAAAAAAAAACTTACTTCAAATCCATGAGGATTTATGTGCTGCGTAAGCAAAACTTAGGAACTCTACAATGGAGAGAGACCGAATCTGTTAGACTGGGATCTGCAGAGAAACAGAACCAAAGAAGTTTCTTTGAAGGCATGGGTTCATGTGACTGTAGCAGCTGGCACATCCAAAAGCTATAGGGCAAGGCTGTGGGCTGGGGATTCAGGCATGAATTGATACTGCAGTCTTGAGGCAGAATTTCTTATTATTCACAAAACCTGTTTTTGCTCTTAAGGACTTTCAACTATTATTGGATGAGACTCACTCCCATTATCCTCTTAAAGTCAACCGATTGTGGTTGCTAATGACATCCGCAAAAGTCCTTCACAGCCACACCTATATTAGTGTTTGATTAAGGAGCTGAGTGCTATGGCTGAGCCAAGTTGACACAGAAAGCTAACGTTTCAGGCAGCACACTCCTGCTCCAACAAAGCACAGATGATTGCACATTGGGGCATACAAAATTAGACTCTCCATAGCGCCAAGACCATCTGATTCCCTTTGTTTCCATTTTCTTCTCTTTAAACACACCTGCAATTACAGCATCAACACTCCAGTCATTTTGAAGATGTGGAAAATTCATGGAAGGACATTTTGTTGGGTGTGCACCTCTCCTCTAGGTTCAATTTCTGTGTGAGTTCTGTCTTCCTTTCCACTCACTTTGACACCTGAGGAAGTGCAGGGGGATGAACAAAGTCGGTTTTCTAGACTTGCAACCTGGGAGTCAGAACCAGGTCCCTGGAAGACTCACTAAGATATGAGCACCTTTGATGTGCATCCTTGGATGCCAACCGTGCTGACTAACACTTCAATTACAACATGCTTCAAGAAACTCACTTATATCACCACTTGAGACAAGAAGGCAGATTATTTCCCGCTACTAAGTAGTCAAAATTTACTTGTTAAAATTGAAATTTTAATATTCCCAGAAAAACTCCTTTGATACTTTAGCAATTAATTCCCTGAACTCTTTCTTTTTTTTTGACTCTGTGCTTTTACATAATTACACATATACCCAGTGCATGTGTGATCCTCCTCGTCTCAGTTCTGAATTACTATTTATTCTGCAACCCCATGACACCACTTTTTGTGCATACCTGCCGCTTTGAAATTTCTCTAGAGTAGGCAAATGACACACCACAATTCCACATTTTATCACTAGATTTCTGAGAATACCCAGGTCATTTAGAGACAGACCCTACCACTCAATTTTTATATTTTTTAAAAATGGTGAAATTTGAAGTATTTTTTCTTAGTTTGCATTGATACTTTTATAATAAGAGTATTTCTCTTCTTAGACATACTACCTGATGTTGACCTATTTATGTTTCACCCGTGAACAAGAGTCAAGATTAATTTTTCAAATTTTGACAATTTCATAAAATAGATATATATCAGTGCAATAATGTTTCCTTTTTAAAGGGCAAGAAACAAATCCTTTTGCATATATATATTGAGGAGAGTCAAGATCACTTGATGACTATCTGGAGGCAAAACCCCTTATCTGAGGCATTCAAGAAGAAATTTATAAGTGACTAGAATTTCTGTACATCTTTAGAATGCATGCATGTCGAAACCCACTGTGCAACCTTTGCTGACGACATCAAGGCACCAAAATGTCTACGTAACAAATATGGCTCAAATTATCCTTTAGCTCCTGGTCCAAGGTCTGTAAGTAACCCTAGGGAAAAATCCACCACGGTGCACTGGGTCCTCCCTTGCCGAAGCTCACCCCTCTTCACTCTGCTGTGGTGTTCTTTCTGTCTAGTACAACTTTCTTTTTCAAACCTATACTGTTGTCTGTAAATTCTTTTTACCACCTGTGAGCCAACCACTCTGCTACAGGAGCCTCTGACACTTTGCACGGGCATATATAAAACATTTTAAAATATATGTGTGTGTGCATGAAAAAAATGCTCATCATCACTGGCCATCAGAGAAATGCAAATCAAAACCACAATGAGATACCATCTCACACCAGTTAGAATGGAGATCATTAAAAAGTCAGGAAACAACAGGTGCTGGAGAGGATGTGGAGAAACACTTTTACACTGTTGGTGGGACTGTAAACTAGTTCAACCATTGAAGACAGTGTGGCAGTTCCTCAAGGATCTAGAACTAGAAATACCATTTGACCCAGGCATTCCATTACTGGGCGTATACCCAAAGGATTATAAATCATGCTGTTATAAAGACACATGCACACATATGTTTATTGCGGCACTATTCACAATAGCAAAGACTTGGAACCAACCAAATGTGCATCAATGACAGACTGGATTAAGGAAATGTGGCACATATACACCATGGAATACTATGCAGCCATAAAAAAGAATGAGTTCATGTCCTTTGTAGGGACATGGATGAAGCTGGAAACCACCATTCTGAGCAAACTATTGCAAGGACAGAAAACCAAACACCTCATGTTCTCACTCATAGGTGGTAACTGAACGATGAGATCACTTGGACACAGGGCGGGGAACATCACACACCAGGACCTGCTGTGGGGTGGGGGCAGGGGGGAGGGATAGCATTAGGAGATATACCTAATGTAAATGATGAGTTAATGGGTGCAGCACACCAACATGGCACATGTATGCATATGCAACAAACCTGCATGTTGTGCACATGTACCCTAGAACTTAAAGTATAATAAAAAAAGAAAAATATATATATAAAAAAATAAAATATATGTGTGTGTGTATAAAACTGAAAACTATGAAACACATGGTGTCTAGAGTATACCAACTCTAGTGGATACTGTTGTTATCCATTTCAGATTCAGTCCCTTCACAGGGATATCACATCTAGTCACTAGCACCTGTGAGTATTGGCTGCTAATCACACACAGCTTTGTTCTTTTCCAGAACTGTATCCTTCAAGTTTCTCCAGCCTTGATGCTGTTGACATTTGAAGTTGGTAATTTCTTGTGATGGAGGCTGTCTTCTGCATTAGGGGATGTTTAGTAGCCTCCTTGGACTCCACCCACTAAATGCCAATAGTGAAACCACCTTTGCAAAATTATAACGGAGGAAATTATGACAGAGAAAGAAATCAGACCTAACTGACTCCATCTTGCTTCTAATATTTAAGTTGTCCTTGTTTGTTCCTGGGCATAGGCTGAGCTAACTTTGGGAAGGAATTCAGTTCATTGTTTGACTCTGAAACAAAATTGATAATAGCCCTTTCCCAAAAAGACCCCCTTCTTGCCTGGGGACCAGTCTGCCTTCGCAGAACTAACAAATTAGCTACAAGATTAGAAGTCACAGTTTAGGGCTCATGCAGCCTCTGACTCCAAGAGTCTGACCCTCACCACACTGCTCCTGGGGATAACATCACTATTGTCAAACCAAGATCAGTGCTGGAGGTATTTGGCAGACCCTGAACTGGATGGATCAGCTGACACCACCCAGACTGGTAATCTGGCTCAACCAGTTCTGCCATCCCACCCAGGAACAGAAAATAGCAAGAAAACCTCACTTCAACCTCCTATGATTCCATCTCCAGCCTGACCAATCAGCACTCTCCACTCCGCAAGCCCCTGCCCCCGAAATTATCCTTAAGAACTCCGATCCCTGAATGCTCAGGGAGACTGATTTGAGTAATAATAAAACTCTGGTCTCCAGCACAGCAGCTCTGCGTGAATTACTATTTCTTTATTGCAATTCTCCTGTCTTGATAAATCGACTCTGTCTAGGCAGCAGATAAGGTGAACCCATTGGGTAGTTACAATAGCATCCCCAGTTGGGAAAAGCAAAACCATCTCCAGACATTGCCACATGTCCACTGATAGGCAAAATCACCCCTTGTTTAGAAATATCACCCTAGGCTGATGAGAGCCAAATTACCTGGGAATGTCAAAGAGGTTACACAGCCCTCTCCTGGGTGATCCCATTCCAAGTCCTCTTCTTTCTCTTCCTGCTCCTCCTCCTCCTCTTCCTCCTTCTCCCCCTCCTCTTCCTCCTCCTACTCTTCCTTCTCCTCCTCCTCCCCTACCTCAATGAGGGCAGCTCTGTGGGGCTTTTTAAATTGAAGACCTCCCTGTAGGATCGGCAGAACTAGACTCCAGCTGAAGTTACAAGTTAACTAAACTTCTTCCCCTGCCCTATCTGCTTCCTTATCCTAGAGTAAAGAGCAGGATAAGCTTTAGCAAATTCAACCAAGACAGCAAAATATTTTAGTGTGTTTATATTTCTCCTGGTCCTGGTCCTCCTCCTCCTCCTCCTCATCCTCATGTTCCTCCTCCTCCTCCCATCCCCCAATAAGGCCAATTCTGTGGTGCTCTTCCCACTCAAAACCTCCGTGTAGAATCAGCACGAAGCTAGATTCCAGCTAAAGGTACACCTTTGCTAAATTTCTCCTCTGCCCTATTCTGCTTTTCTTGCTTACTCTCATAAATTTTTCTTTTGAACACATACTACTCTCAACAAGTCACCTGCACAAGAACGCCTTACCCTTGGGTCTGCTGCTCCAGAATTCAGCCCAAGATAGAAAAGTATTTCAATATTTTTATATTCCTCCTCCTCCTCCTCCTCTTCTTTCTTTTGCTCCCCTTTCTCCTCCTCCTCTTCCTCTTCTTCTTTCTTCTGCTCCTCTTCTTCCTCCTCCTCATCTTAATAGATGCTATGCACCAGGTATTGCATGAGATATTTCACGTATCTTCATCCTTATCTTCCATTTCTATCCATTAGTACGTGGGGCTTCACAAGGGTTAAGAAACTTGCCTGCTGTGTTATGGCTGATTAGTGACAAATAGGGGGTGCATTAGGCATATGTTTAAAAATAATTCTAGACATAAACACTGCAAAACAGCTTTGCCAGCTCCAAAGTGCTCTACCCACGAACCTTTCATTTTGCCTTCTGACAAGGGAGCACAGATTTAGCTAAAATGAATGACACGCTGTTTCCCACAAGCATGCAATGATGTTTATCATCATCGCTGTTTTGATTGAAATGCTGTGCAAAGATGATTTCTAAAGACAAACATCTGTTTGGAGCACAGAAGCAAAAATACCTGGAACATGTATTGTATTATAGAGGCGTTATTGTGTGGGTATGTACCTGTGTGTGTGTGTGTTGGACACTTGCAGTATGCATTGAAAACTTAGTAAGGTATAAGAGGTCAAGCCTGAATATGTTTGTTTGTTGACAGAATTCAAGTCCCACTTGGTGCCCATTTTTCCACACTCAAAAACGACAATGTGGTTGTTTATAGAGAAGGCACCCAGTAATTAGTTTTGTAGGCTGAGCCAAATTTTGGGTTTGCGTGATTATTTGCTGGAGGTCTGAAGGTACAAAATATATCATTACATTTGGGCTCTCGGCCACCTAATTTAATTCACCCATGCAGAAGTTGTCTTGCTCGAATCAGAAAATAAATGAAGCTCAAGTCACCTTCTTGCCCTTGTGTTGTTTATTTGAAGGGTCATCTCTAACTTTTTGATCCGTGAACATCTAGAGTAACAGACACGCTAAATTTCTGAGGGAAGCAAGCTTTTTATATTTCTAAATTCTAAACAACCTCTCATACACATTTGTCTCTGTTCTTGGACCAACATATTTGTGTCTGTTTTCTGCCACATTTGATCTGATACTATTATATCTGTATTTTGAGAAACGTAACTTTTTTTACAATGGGAGATAGAGTTACAAGATAAACCCATTGTAACTCCTGCCATTATTTCAAGGATAGAGCATTCTAGGTTCAAATCATCTAATCTAGAATATCATTTCTCTTGGTCAAAATTGGACGGAACCTCGTTAGCCTCAAGATATGTATTAGTCCTGCCAGGCAACACCGGCAGTCTGAAAAGATTGCATTTCATTTACTGAATGGTGGCCTCTGCCAGCCTTGCCTGGGAGAATCATTTAGCACTGCCTCATAAATAAATGCAGACTGCCACTTTCCCCAGGGCAGCCTCTGTGGAAGGACTGAACTTCGGCAACAGCAGCTGAGCTCACTGTCTGCTGAGTCTCTGCAATTTGGGGGGCTCCTAGATGAGTCCCCAGCTTGTTTGCTCTTTCCAGAGTGCCTGAAGAGGAGTACATTTCTCTGCCTCCAGAAGCTGGGTTACTCTCCGCATGTCCACCTCAATTTCAAAGACCACTGAGTGCCTGTCAGTCGGAGGTGACCTCAGAACCCTCCAGACGACTTCTGGTTCCCTATAGTTAGGTGAGATTCTTTCAAGCCCTAACTTTGGTAGAAATTTTTCTATACCACTCACATGCTAAGGAAATAGATAATTATTTTGAAAATAAATTTTCCGTGTATAGCTGATATCTGTATAGCTAGTATATATGTAGCTAATTATGTATAATTTTATATAGCAAATTTATTTTAAAAATAGCTAATATATATGTAATTATATGTAACTAATATATGTAGCTAATATATAAGTAATTACATATAGCTAATATATACATAATTATACATAGCTAATATGTGTAATTATAGCTTATATATGTGATTTTATATGTAGCTAATATATATGCAAATATATAGAGCTAATATATGTAATCATATATAGGTAAGATATATGTAATTATATATAGCTAATGTATATATAATTATATATACCTTATATATGTAATTTTATATATAGCTAATACATATGTAACTATATGTAGCTAATATATGTGATTATATATAATTTATTATATAAAGCTAATATGTATGTAGCTAAATATATGTAATTTTATGTAGCTAATACATAAAAATATATAAAGCTAATATATATGTAATTATATATAGCTAATATATGTAATTATATATAGTTAATATGTATATAATTATACATAACTATTATATATGTAGTTAACATGTATGTAATTATACATAGCTAATATATGTAGCTTCTATATATACTATATAATTACATAGTATAATTACATATTTATTATGTAATATATAAATACTTAAATATATGTTATATTAAATATATATTATTTTATGTTATAATTGTTAGAATATACATAAAAGATCAGAGAGGTAATATATTTAACTGATATTCCAAGAATTATATAACCTGTTGTACATTTAAAACTTGTCTTTCATTAAGCAAAAAGATGTGAGGTCTTTTTCCAGAACATCGTTTGTGGTTTTTCAGATGGACAGACACTGAGGAAATCGTTTCTCACTAGGTGGGCAGATGGAATCAGGAATGTAGAGAGGGCGTGGCAGCCTGACCAGAAAATATGATGGCATCAGTTCAACGCATCCCAAAAACTCACTTAAAAGCCAAAGGCAGGCCGGGAATGGTGGCTCACGCCTATAATCCCAGCACTTTGGGAGGCCGAGGCAGGTGGATCACCTGAGGTCGGGAGTTCAAGACCAGCCTGACCAACATAGAGAAACCCCATCTCTACTAAAATTACAAAATTAGCTGGGTGTGGTGGCACATGCCTGTAATCCCAGCTACTCGGGAGGAGGCTGAGGCAGGAGAATGACTTGAACCTGGGAGGCAGAGGCTACGGGGGGCCAAGATCGCGCCATTGCACTCCAGACTGGGCAACAAGAGTGAAACTCCGTCTCAAAAAAAAAAAAAAAATACCAAAGGCAAACAAATCATCTGACATCTGCAAAGAAAAGTGCAAGTCCCTATGTTTTGTTTTGTTTTTCATTCTATTTCCAGAGGTTCTTCTTTCCCGTCTTCCCTTCCCTCTCATCTTTTTTTTTCCCATCTTTCCTTCCTCTCACTCTGCTTGAAAAAAAAAGAATTTTTGCTCACTCGGCATAGTTTCGTGTGATTTTTAGCTGCTATGCAAAATTATTCAGAATAAGCAAAAGTCCCTTTTTTTTTGCTCATAATGAAAACATAATTATGACCCTTTGATAGTTATTTGATTGTAATGATGGTAAGGGAAAGAATGTAAAGGAATATCAAAACACTTTTCGAGAAGCCTGGGATAAACTTTACATTTTCCATATTCAACTTAAGACAGCTTATAGGAGAACATTTTTGATAATAAACGTTAACTTCTTTGCAAGGAAAATATCCATTTTTTATTTGTTTTGCTTTAATAGTGTTCATGTTCACTTTCATGTTTTTGCACTCTGGAGCCACGGCGGGTTGTGCGTTGTATTTCAAGCAGACAACTCTTCTAAAGGGATGTATAAGTGCTATGGAATCTTGAATGCAGGATCCAAAACCTGCCTGATGGGAGACAGCTGGCACCTTGAGCAATGCGTGCATGTATTTTGTCTCTAGATAAACTAAGGTCCACAGACCAGTGCCATTAGCCAACAATTTGAGTATCCTTGAAATCCATTTGAATGCCCAGCACACACATTTTTTTTTAAACTTCCATTTTTATTTTGTATTCAGGAGTACATGTGGGAGTTTGTTACCTGGGTATATGGTGTGATGCTGAGGTTTGCGGCATGATTGAATCTGTCACCCAGGTACTGGGCATAGTACCCAATAGGTAGTTTTTCAACCCTTGTCCCCCTCCCTCCCTGACCTCTAGTAGACCACAGTTTATATTGTTCCCATCTTTGTTTCCCTGCATACCCAATGTTTAGCTCCAGCATATAAGTGAGAACATGTGATACTTGATTTTCTGTTTCTGCATTACTTGACTTAGGATAATGGCCTCCAGTTGCATCCACGTTGCTGCAGAGGATATAATTTTGTTCTTTTTTATGGCTGCATAGTATTCCATGGTATAGCTGTACCACATTTTCTTTATCCAAACCACAGGTGATGTGCACCTACATTGATTCCATGTCTTTGCTATTGTGAATAGCAGCATACACATTTATACAGGGTTCCAAGAGGATCGTGTGCCATTTTTGTTTCCAGAGCTAGGCAGAGGAGCAGGATGGGGGAAACAGGAATATAACAGTCTATGAAGAAGGAGAAAGTATATTTTTATCTAGCCGTGAAAAAAACACATCTCAAAGCCATCGATCCCCGAACTCCGTATGTTTGCTAACATCACATCCCTTAGATAAAGGAAATTTTAAAAAATGTTTAAAATATTGCTATTAGAGTCAGGCTGAATAAATATATCACCAAGAAAGAAAAGTTATACTGTCTTCTATCCTGCCCTCTAGGAGGAATTCATACCTTAGAACATAAAACAAGACAGCGACACCTTTCAATTTACTTTGGGGTTCCAAGACAGGGACTTTATAAAATATACTCTCAAACAAATAGAGCTTCCTGCCTTCAGGAGACATTTTGGCTCTCTCAGAGCCTGTCTCCAATATTTATGAATGACCCTGAAGCTCATTGCGGAGAGATTGGTAAGTCTCTCTTTGAGAATTACTGAGAGCACACCCCCAGCAGGTAATACCTAGGACCATTCCTGGTAGTTCTGCTTATTGGTTAAATCCATCTGCATGGCTTCCCTTGGGTCATTTAGTTAAAGAAATGCCTTTAATTTCTTCATGAAGTAAAATAAATATATCATGGATAACATATTGCGGGATCTAGCCAACAGCCCTCAATGCAATGGGGCTCTCTCTTTGTTCCCAGGTGGATCGGCAGGTCGAGAAATAATAGACACACACAAGATAGTGAAAGCTGGGTCCAGGGGGGTCACCGCCTTCTGGTCCCATGGTGCTGCCAATGCACTGGATATACCAGCATTTATTATTAAGTTTAGTAAGGGCGGGGGTAGGTTAGTGTGGGATTTAGGGTCATTTGATTATGAAGTGAGATGGTCACATAGGGATGAAGTAATTCTTTAACATAACATCTGTATGCAGAAGTACAGCATACAGAGGTAAGAATTTAAAATATAGTATGTGCTACTCGGGAGGCTGAGGCAGGAGAATGGCGGGAACCCGGGAGGCGGAGCTTGCAGTGAGCTGAGATCCGGCCACAGCACGCCAGCCTGGGTGACAGAGTGAGACTCCGTCTCAAAAAAAATAAAAATAAAAATAAAAATAAAAATATAGTATGTGCATCAGTAATTTCTAACAGAGCCTTAAAACAGTAACATGGTCTTTCCATAACCTATGATTAGTAAGATATTAATCAGCAGTAACAACTGCAGCAAAAGCTGGTTCCAAACAATCTATAGAAACAGGATGAGAAGCTACACAACCGGTTAGACCAGAAATTCTCAGAAGGGAGTATACCTTAACCCTAAAGAGGCCTAGAAAAGTCATGGCAAGATGAGGGCGTTTATAGCCCTATCTTATCCATATGGACAGGTGCCCCTCATGCGTCCGTTTATAGGCTCTCCACAAGGGTCACATTCCATTCCCAGAGCTATGAACATCTGCTTTTCTGAGATAGGAATCTTGGTGATGTGAAACCTCCCTGACTGCAGGTCCATTCATAGGCTCTCTGCAGGAGGAAGCACATCATGTGCTGCTGGCTCATTCTGGCAGTCCAATCTGGCATTGTCTTTACACAGTCCTGCATGCAATTTTGTATCTACAATAATCAGGAGCATTTCATCTTTTATTCCGTAGCAACAGTTTCAGGGGGTCTCCCTACATTAACAGATAATAAATATTTGAATGTGGTAACTGAAGATTAAACATACTCTCACAATTTGAGTTCAATATTGCTATATTACAGAGATAGCATCGATGGAAAACTTCTAAACCGATAAGGAAACCCTGGGGTACACACGGATGTTTGATATTTCTCCCTTCAATATTGCGTACTGCACTGGATCAAAAATGTGAATGTACCAGCAATATTTTTTTCTCCATTGGATTTTATGGCAAGTCAAATGAATATAACAGGTAAGTCAGGATATACACAGTAAAAACATTTCTGTGCAGGTTTTTTTGTGCACATAAGTTTTCAATTCAGTTGGGTTAATAACAGAAGCATGACTGCCGGATTATATGGTATGATTACAATTAGTTTTGTAATAAATGACCAAACTTTCTTCCTAAATGACTTTACTCACCAGTAAAGAGTGATAATTTGTGTTTCTCTGTATCCTTGTCAGCATTTGGTATTATAGAAATTTGGTATTTTAGTCATTCTAGTAGGTGTGTAGCGGTATCACATTGTTGATTCAATTTGCAATTCCCTAATGAAAACTGTTGTTGAACATCTTTTCATATGCTCATTTGCCATCTGTATACCTTAGCTGTTGTCTATTTAAATGCTTTGTTCAGTTTTTAAATTAGAATAGTTTGTTCTCTTATTTTAAGAGCTCCGTGTTAAGAGCTCTTTGCGTATGCTGGCTACAGATCTTTTATCAGACATGTATTTTGGGTATATTTTATTCCACAACCTGAGTTTCAAGTTTTATCAGTGTATTTCATATTGTAGAAGTTTTTAACTTGAATAAAGTCCAAAATTTTCTGTCTTTCATAGATTGTGCTTTTAGAGTTAATTAACTTGATTGTGGTAGTCATTTTACATTATATTTAGATATGTATGCATATACATATGTGTGTGTGCATATATACACAAGTATGTGTGTGCATGTGTGTGTGTGTATTATATGGGTTGTGTATGTGTATTTGCAAATGAGATTATTTTATTTTTGCAGAGAATCCCCAAGACGTAACAACAAAAATGCCTCTGGGAATTAATAAGTGTCTGTACAAAGATAGCAGGACACAAGGTTAATATACAAAACTCAGCTGATTGCCTGTAGACAGGAATAAGCCACTAGACATTAAAGAAACAATTAAAGGTGTCTTTGAGAAATGGCTGACTCTAGGGCTGGGGCCCCAGGGCTGGGGGCAGAAAATACACATAATTGTGTGTGTATAAATTTAAGGTGTGTAGTGTGATGCTTATATAAGAATCACATTGCACACAATTTTATTCATAAATTATATCTCAATAAATATGGGGAGGGGGGGACTCAACAGAACAAAAGTACCTCATGAGCAAACCAAAGACATGGAGATTTTTTTTCCTACTTTTTTCTAGAAGTTTTACAGCTTTTCATGTTACATTGAAGTTCCTGGTCCATATTGTGTTAATTTTTGTAAAAGGTGTAAGGTTTTTGTCTAGTTTCAGTTTCCAGCAAAGGTACATTCCATTTTTTTCAGCATCATTTGTTGAAACGGCCACATATCCCTCCATTGACTGCCTTTGCACCTTTGACAAAGATTAGTTGGTCATATTCACATTAATCTATTTCTTGGCTCTCTGTTCTGTTTCATTGTATATGTGTGCATTTTTTTAATAATACTATGGTCTCTCAGTGGTTGTAGCCTTACACTGCTTAAAACTGGGTCATCTGACATCTCCAACTTTGTTCATCTTCTTCAGCTTTGTGTTGGCTATTCTGGGTCTTTTGCCATTCCATTTAAACTTCATAAACATTTTGTCCCGTCTACAAAATAGCTTGCTGGTATTGAGATTGAGAAAACATTTAACTTACACATAACATTAGAAAGAATGGCTATCTTAATTGTACTGAGTTTTCAAAAACATGAACATAAAATTTCTCTCCATTTCCTCAGATCTTCTTTGATTACTTTCATCAGAGTTTTCAACTTTTCCACATACAGATCCTGTACAGATATTATTAGATTTATTCCTAAAATATTTGTCTTTTGGTGATATTGTCAGTAGGATCTGGGCTTAATTTGTGTATTTCCTGCCCCAACTCTAGAATCAGCCATTTCTCAAAGACCCCTTTAATTGTTTCTTTAATGCCTAGTTTCTCATGCCTGTCAATAGGTAATCAACAAATTTTTGTATATTAACCTTGTGTCCTATAGCCTTTGTATAGACACTTATTAATTCTCAGAGGTATTTTTGTTGTTACATCTTTGGGATTCTCTGCAAAAGACAAAAAAACTCATCTGCAAATAAAGGTGATTTGATTTTTTTCCTTACCAAACTGCATATGTTTTATCTTTTGTTTTTTGAGACGGAGTCTCTCTGTCGCCCAGGCTGGAGTGCAGTGGCACGATCTCGGCTCACTGCAAGCTCCGCCTCCCAGGTTTACCCCATTCTTCTACCTCAGCCTCCCAAGTAGCTGGGACTACAGGCACCTGCCACTACGCTTAGCTAATTTTTTGTATTTTTAGTAGAGACGGAGTTTCACTATGTTAGCCAGGATGATCTCGATCTCCTGACCTCGTGATCTGCCCACCTCGGCCTCCCAAAGTGGTGGGATTACAGGTGTGAGCCACTGCTCCTGGCCTTAACTTTTTTCCTAGCTAGGTAGGACTGGGCATTCAATACTATGTTATACAGGACTGTTGAGAAAAGTCATCTTCATGATTTTGGTAACATTATGAGAGGGAGAGAATCTAGCTTCTCACTGGATGTTAAGAATAGCTGTGTTTTTCTTGGATATTTTAAAATCAAGTTATGGAATCATCTCCTGATTCTAGTTAGCTAAGAATTTTTATAATAAATGAGTATTGAATTTTTGTCAAAAGCTTTATCTGCATCTAATTATAAGTTCAGATGATTTCTTTTTCCTTCCTTGGACCACTCATATGGTATATTACATTAATTAATTTTAAAATGTTGAACCTATTTTGCATACTACAAATTAAATGCCGACTGGTTGTGGAATATAATTATTTTATTTCTTTTCCCCTCCTTTTTCAGTCTTTGGTTTTAATTAAGCATTTTGTATGACTTCAATTTCTCTTTATTCTTCACACATTAATTCCACTTCTTTTAACAAATGTATTCTTTTACCTAGGATTTTTAATATACCTTTTAAATTAATTTACATCCCACCTCAAATATCACTGAATCACTTCCTGTATAGTTTGAGTAATTTATAATACAGTGTTCCCAATTTCTCTATCTTGTTCACTATAACATTGCCTTAGTTCATTTGATTGATCTGTATGCTACAATCACTCAATATATTATGATAATTACTATGAAGAAATAATTATCTATTATATCAATTAAGTATAGAAAAGTAAAAATACTTTATTCTACATTTTTTATTCCTTCTCTGAAGTTCCCTTTTTCCTTACTAGATCCAAGTTTCTGACCTATAGCATTTTTCTTCAACCTGAAGAACCTTTTCAAACATTTCTGGTGGGCCTGTCTGTGAAGAAAAATTATTTGAGTTTTTACTTTTATGAGAAAGTCTATTTCTTCTTCACTTTTTGAGGATAATGTTACTAGATACAGAATTCTAGGTTGATGGTTGTTTGGTTGTTTTCTTTCAACACTTTAAATATTTTACTCCATTCTCTTCTTGCTTGCATGGTTTTTGATGAGAAGTCCACTGTTTTGTTTGTTTTTTTAATACTCGGCTCACTGCAACTTCTGCCTCCCAGGTTCAAGTGATTCTCCTGCCTCAGCCTCCCGAGTAGTTGGGATTACAGGCGCCTGCCACTTCCCCCAACTAATGTTTGTATTTTTAATAGAAATGAGGTTTCACTATGTTGACTATGCTGGTCTCGAACTCTTTACCTAAAGTGATCTGCCCTCCTTGGCCTCCCAAAATGCTGAGATTACAGGCATAAGCTACCGTGCCTGGCCAATTCTTTTTAAAATTTATTTATGTTTTTATTTCCATAGGCTTTTGGGGAACAGGTGGTGTTTGATTATATGAGTAAGTTCTTTGGTGGTGATTTGTGAGATTTTGATGCACCCACCACCTGAGCAATATACACTGTACCCAATGTGTAGTCTTTTATTCCTCAATGTGTAGTCTTTTATCCCTCTCCCACCCTTTTCCCCAAGTCCCCAAAGTCCATTGCATCATTCTTATGCCTTTCTGTCCTCATAGCTTAGCTCCCACTTATGAGTAAGAACATACGATGTTTAGTTTTCCATTCCTGAGTTACTTCACTTAGAATGATGGTCTCCAATTCTATCTAGGTTGCTGTGAATGCCATTATTTCATTCCTTTTTATGACTGAATAGTATTCCATGGTGTGTGTGTGTGTGTGTG
>NW_012101098.1:496638-509299 GCF_000951045.1 Mandrillus leucophaeus
CTTCATGATTTTGGTAACATTATGAGAGGGAGAGAATCTAGCTTCTCACTGGATGTTAAGAATAGCTGTGTTTTTCTTGGATATTTTAAAATCAAGTTATGGAATCATCTCCTGATTCTAGTTAGCTAAGAATTTTTATAATAAATGAGTATTGAATTTTTGTCAAAAGCTTTATCTGCATCTAATTATAAGTTCAGATGATTTCTTTTTCCTTCCTTGGACCACTCATATGGTATATTACATTAATTAATTTTAAAATGTTGAACCTATTTTGCATACTACAAATTAAATGCCGACTGGTTGTGGAATATAATTATTTTATTTCTTTTCCCCTCCTTTTTCAGTCTTTGGTTTTAATTAAGCATTTTGTATGACTTCAATTTCTCTTTATTCTTCACACATTAATTCCACTTCTTTTAACAAATGTATTCTTTTACCTAGGATTTTTAATATACCTTTTAAATTAATTTACATCCCACCTCAAATATCACTGAATCACTTCCTGTATAGTTTGAGTAATTTATAATACAGTGTTCCCAATTTCTCTATCTTGTTCACTATAACATTGCCTTAGTTCATTTGATTGATCTGTATGCTACAATCACTCAATATATTATGATAATTACTATGAAGAAATAATTATCTATTATATCAATTAAGTATAGAAAAGTAAAAATACTTTATTCTACATTTTTTATTCCTTCTCTGAAGTTCCCTTTTTCCTTACTAGATCCAAGTTTCTGACCTATAGCATTTTTCTTCAACCTGAAGAACCTTTTCAAACATTTCTGGTGGGCCTGTCTGTGAAGAAAAATTATTTGAGTTTTTACTTTTATGAGAAAGTCTATTTCTTCTTCACTTTTTGAGGATAATGTTACTAGATACAGAATTCTAGGTTGATGGTTGTTTGGTTGTTTTCTTTCAACACTTTAAATATTTTACTCCATTCTCTTCTTGCTTGCATGGTTTTTGATGAGAAGTCCACTGTTTTGTTTGTTTTTTTAATACTCGGCTCACTGCAACTTCTGCCTCCCAGGTTCAAGTGATTCTCCTGCCTCAGCCTCCCGAGTAGTTGGGATTACAGGCGCCTGCCACTTCCCCCAACTAATGTTTGTATTTTTAATAGAAATGAGGTTTCACTATGTTGACTATGCTGGTCTCGAACTCTTTACCTAAAGTGATCTGCCCTCCTTGGCCTCCCAAAATGCTGAGATTACAGGCATAAGCTACCGTGCCTGGCCAATTCTTTTTAAAATTTATTTATGTTTTTATTTCCATAGGCTTTTGGGGAACAGGTGGTGTTTGATTATATGAGTAAGTTCTTTGGTGGTGATTTGTGAGATTTTGATGCACCCACCACCTGAGCAATATACACTGTACCCAATGTGTAGTCTTTTATTCCTCAATGTGTAGTCTTTTATCCCTCTCCCACCCTTTTCCCCAAGTCCCCAAAGTCCATTGCATCATTCTTATGCCTTTCTGTCCTCATAGCTTAGCTCCCACTTATGAGTAAGAACATACGATGTTTAGTTTTCCATTCCTGAGTTACTTCACTTAGAATGATGGTCTCCAATTCTATCTAGGTTGCTGTGAATGCCATTATTTCATTCCTTTTTATGACTGAATAGTATTCCATGGTGTGTGTGTGTGTGTGTGTGTGCGTGTGTGTGTGTGTGGTATCTCACAATTTCTTCATCCACTCATTGATTGATGGGCATTTGGGCCAGTTCCATAGTTTTGCAATTGCAAATTGTGCTGCTATAAACATGTGTGTGCAAGTATCTTTTTTTGTATAATGATGAGAAGTCCACTCTTAATTCTTGTCCTCATTTATGTATAGGGAAGGTGCTCATCAACCCCCTTCCCAGCTTTTTCCAAGATTTTCTTTGTTTCTGGTTTTCTGCAGTTTGAAAGCAAAATTCTTAGGTGTAACTGTTGGTATTCATCTTGCTTGGTGTTCTCTGAGGTTTCTAGACAATGATCAATGTCAGTCATTAATTCTAGAAAATTCTCAGCTATTCTTACCTCAAATATTTTTTCTATTCGATTCTCTTCTCCTTCTGATATTTCAATTATAAATAAATAAGTCACAATTTTTGTAATTATCCCACAGTTCTTGGTTATTCTGTTTTTGTTTATTTTATTTTTTTAATCTTTCAATTTGGGGTGTGTCATCACTGAAACTGGAAATCTTTCTTCAATTATTTCTAGCATGTTATTTTGTGTTGTGTCACAGTATTGAACCCTTCTAGGGTATCCCTAGTCTGTTTTAAGATGCTGGGTGAACGGATCATCCATGGGTTACATAAGCAAGCATGGAAACTGGGTCTCAATAAGATATGATTGATCATCTAGAAACAAACCAACACCTACACTTTGGGCATTCTGGAATTTTCTCTTCAGGAATTTATAGCTTTTATAATGAAAATGTTGCCAGTATAATATAAAATTCCATCAATGGAACAGTAGTAACAAAAAAAAAGAAAAAACGAAACAAGAACAACAACAACTTATGAAAACAACTGTCCTCAAGACACTGCTAATACCTTTTTTGAACAAATTCTGTTTTCCTTCCAGTGTAATATTTCTGCCATACCAGAGCACTGGGCTTGGATTAAATTAAACGGTTTACTGATTTAGTTAACTCACTAGAAAAGAGAAGAAGAGAAATTACCTTTATTGAGTTAACAGTTATATATCAAATAGCATACAGGACATACATTATCCAATGTTAGCCTCACTATATGATGGCAAAGGCTAGCATATATTATCATTTTCCCTGCTATCCACTAAGGCAGGACAAGAGTAGGTAACAGATTTCAAAGCCAGGGTTTCCCCTGTCACAGAACATAGGCCTCCTTTTAATCTCATCTTGGCTTTCTTTCTTCCTGCATATAATTAGGGCAGAGACCGCTTTTATTTTAATCATATCTTCATCCTTGGATCTCAGTAAGGACCTAGCACACATTAGACACTAGGTATGTCTTGCATACACAGACAGAGAGAGAGAGAAAAAAAATGGGAGGCCATGTCAGTTTGACTTTGATATGGTTTTGCTGCATCCCCATCCAAATCTCACCTTGAGTTGTAATAATCCCCACATGTCAAGGGCAGGGCCAGGTGGAGATAATTGAATCATAGGGGAAGTTTCCTTCATACTGTTCTCATGGTAGTGAATAAGTAGCATGAGATCTGATGGTTTTATAAATGGGAGTTCCCTTGCACAAGCTTTCTTGCCTGCCACCATGTAAGACATGACTTTGCTCTTCATTCACCTTCTGCCATCATTGTGAGGCCTCCCCAGCCATGTGGAACTATGAGTTAATTAAACCTCTTTCCTTTATAAATTACCCAGACTTGGGTATGTCTTTATTAGCAGGGTAAGAACAGACTAATACAGTCTTTGATGCTCGTACCCTTTTATTCGCAAGACGTGCACTGATACTTTGGAAACATTGCTTAACCTGCCTTATTCTAATTTTCTCTCCTCTACACTGATGGGATTAACTACAAGATTAACTGCAGGAACTCAGAAATCCCAGTTGCATTTATCTTCCTCCCTCAGCCCCATGTTGACACATGGATGTCAAAGAGCCTGAGAAGGAAGGAGGCTTGCTTTAGTGATGCTGAGTAAACAATGGGTGGATCTTTGGTACGTGATGTGTACACATCTTTATGAAGATGGGATTGATGGAAGAATAGAAGATTGAGACTATTAATGGACAGACATGGGTCAATGTTTGTAAAGTTTATATTGGGAGGTTAGTCTTGAACTCTGTGTGTGTATACGTGTAGTCTAATGTGTGTTTATGTATACAGTTGACCCTGGAACAATGCAAGGATTAGTGGCACCAACCTCGACACAGTCAAAAATCTGTGTACAACTTTTGACTTGCCCCAAACTTAACTACTAATAGCCTACAGTTGACCTGAAGCCTTACCCGTAACATAAACAACTGATTAACACATATTTTGTATGTTCTATCTATTATATACTGTATTCTTCCAATAAAGTAAGCTAGAGAAAAGGAAATATTAATAAGAAAATCATAATGAAGACAAAATGTATTTACTATTCTTAAGTGGAAGTGGGTCATCATAAATGTCTTCATCTCTGCCATCTTCATGTTGAGTAGGCTGAGGAGGAGGAGGTGAGAGAGGAAGGGGTTGGTCTTGCTGTCTCAGAGGAGGCAGAGGTGGAAGAAAATCCATGTATAAGTGCACTTGTGCAGTTCAAACCTGTGTTGTTGAACAGTTGACTGTATCTGAATGTGTATCTGTCCTCATGTTGCTACAAAATTCTCCAGAGAGTAGCACATCAATTTTAAGCAGAGGAAGGATAATATTGGCTGGGTCAGGAAAGTAAATATAGAACAAAAGTAAATGTTTTCATGGGATTTATGGAAACTAGGGCAAATGCTAAGAAAACTCACTAAATAGCCCTTTAGGAAAGCCTTGCCAACATTTTCCAAAATACTCTGAGTTAATTAGTCAAGGACACTCTAAGTCAGAATGGGCCACATGGAAAAAATGTTCTCTTGATAGAACATCTTACTCTTAACCACATGTGAACACATGACAGGTGAGCACAAACAATTTAGAAATAATCTACATCCATTAATTGTCTTCTCAAACCTGTGTTTATCTGCAAATGCTAGAGCTGAAAAAATGCATGACAGATTTTCATTTTCTTGATATGAGCAGCACATAATTGCAGAGTTCTGAAACAGAATTGTAGAAGGCTGTAAGGTTTTTGGAGGACGTATTGAAGGGAGGCTCCTAGGAGCCTAGAAGAGCCAGCTGCATAATATGCGGAAGCTTGGCCCTATCTCAACAGGAATGTCAGACAGGATAATTACTTCCCTGTAAGAAAGTGAAGTTGTTTAATTCCCAAGAGCCTGCTAAGTTATTTGTATCAGTGAGCTGTTTGAGAGTGCCATTAGTATCGGGAAGGCACTCTGATTTTTATCAGTCCTGTACATTTCTCTCATATCAGCTTCATAACCCAGCCCTTATCTCTGATCCGTGAACAGAGACTAACAAAGTCCCAGAGAACGACCAACAATGAAAACAATTTATATTCTTCGAAGAATGCAAAAGTATCTGATTATATCTGTACCCTCAGATAGAGGCTTAAATATAAAGTTTGTGAAATATTATAAATCTCCCTTAACTGCACCGTATTTATCAGTTTTAGATTGTTTTTTAAAATGGCCTCCTCAATAAAGGTTTTTATTAGGCAGATAATGACTTTCCGATGGGTATTTAATGGAATCGTTGACTATCCCTCAACTATAGACACGAAACATAAGAAGACCTTAAAAGCCCCAAACATACACTTAAATGATTTTTGTCCTAAAACGTTATAGATTAAAGAACAAAAACCAAAAAATAGCTAATCATCTTTGCCATAACTATTCCTGCCTGATGTATTCAAAAGCAATTTGCAGCCCTTGTAATTTATGGATTTCTCACAAAGAATAAAAGAAATTTAAAAAATATTTAAAAACCTTTACCCTAAAGCACATTTATATATAGGAGAGGCCCTATCTGAAGTTCGTCATAGGTATTTACTTTTATTTTGTCTTCCCAAGCACTCTAGAGTATTTGGTTCTTTCAGAAGTCATCAATATTATTATTGTCTAAAGACTTCAGAAAGCCAGATTGTCTCAAAAACTAACCATTTCTTCTTTGCTTGCCTGGGTATTTTCTAATTCCATCTTTAACCTTTCATACCAGTTAAAGCTGATTTATTTTTAACTTGCTTTCTTTGTTTTTCAGAGACTGAATTACGCTCACAAAAGAATAGCAGATAATATACGACAAGCACAAAGAAAAAAACATAGTCAGTGGTTGTATGATTACTTTCAGCAATACAAATGGCCATGGAAAGTAATTTAAGGCCGGGTGTGGTGGCTCAGGCCTGTAATCTCAGCACTTTGGGAAGCCCAGGCAGGCGGATCACTTGAGGTCAGGAGATCAAGACAAGCCTGGCCAACATGGTGAAACCCCATCTCTACTAAAAATACAAAAACTTAGCCTGGTGTGATGGTGTGCTAATCCCAGCTATTCGGGAGGCTGAGGCATGACAATCACTTGAACCCAGGAGGTGGAGGTTGCAATGAGCCAGGATCGTGCTACCACACTCCGGAGCAAGATTCAAAGAGCATTCTTGAAATTTTGAATTACTACTTCAGTTTTTCTTTCAAATGAATTGAAATTGATCAAGGTAACTGGATAATCCTAAGTCTCCAGTCTACTTCATGTTGTGTAATTGTTTTGAGACCTTTGTTTCTTGAAGTAGGCAAATAAACTAGTGACAATTAGACTGTTCACAGGTAAAGAGCCAAATAAATATGAAAATGTAGATATATATGATGTGTTTAAGCTCCAGCACATCAGGATAGTATTGTCACTGGTGATTCCCCAAGACCAAAAGCACAATGAAATGCATACCATACAGAGGTTTATACAACAGATATTTACGGAATGGATGAGTAAATGAATAAATAAAGACATCACTATTAAAACCAGAATCTTTTCTGGGCCAAAGAGTAATAATGTTCATTGTGAATTAAATGGAGAGAAAAAACTGCACACACACAAAGAAGATACAAAATGAAATGCACGTCACATCAGTTTTTCAATACAATATTGATGATGTCCTATATGTGCTTCTTGCATTATTTGAAGAAAACTGAACAACCAACTACATCAGTGCATCTTATTTAGTCCAAAATATTGATGACCTGATACCACTAGACACTCTAACATGGCTAGATGTTCCTTCAGTTACTACTTGAAATCTGATTGATTGCTTCATTTTACTTCCCAGTAAATCATAATCTGGGATGTGAGTTTTGATTCAATCTTGGCATAGCCAATATATTGCAAATTATAGAGATATGTTGATAAGATTTTGTCTTTTAAAATCTGTAAGGTATATTAATATCCTGTGGATGATATTTAAAACCACATTAGTAAACATAAATGAATTATTAAATATATTGATATAGTGCTGTTGAGCAATTTTATTTGATCAATATGTGTTCAAGATACATATGAGTAAAACTACAATCAAACCAAGCAATATGAGCCGGGTGCAGTGGCTCATGCCTGTAATCCCAGCACTTTGGGAGGGCGAGGTTGGGGGATCACCTGAGGTCAGGAGTTCAAGACCAGCCTTGTCAAGATGGTGAAACCCTGTATCTACTAAAAATACAAAAAATTAGCCAGGTGTGGTGGCGAGCACCTGTAATCCTAGCTACTCGGGAGGCTGAAGGAGAAGGATTGCTTGACCCCAGGAGGTGGAGGTTGCAGTGAGCCAAGATCATGCCATTGCACTCCAGCCTAGGCAACAAGAGCGAAACTCCATCTCAAAAAGAAAAACAACAACAAGAAAACTAAGTAATATGAAGAACTGCATGTCGGAAGTATCATTTTGTTTCTTCCCCCAAATAACACACAGTTATTTTGTTAAGAAATGTTTTAGATAATATTTTATTTTGAAAGGAAACATTTTCTACTAATTTAAAAAGTGGAGTGTCACAGAGGTCCTTGACAAAGCAAGCTCTCTGTAAGATAAAAATATAGGTGAGAAGAGACAATTGCTTGAATGATAATCATTATAAAAATAACCACAAATGCTCCATCACTAGATACCTGGTGATTTCTCAGATACTTAATAGTGATAACAGACCCATTAGATCAGTACCTTCAGTGATATTAGGATTCTTCTTCTTTTAGTAATCAGGAACTGGGACCCCTGACTCAAAGATGACTATGTAAGTTGGAAGCAGAAAGGAAGGATGGAAGGAGAGAAAGATGGGAGGAGGGAAGGGAGAGAAGGAAGAAGGGAAGGAAGGAAAGAAAGGAGAAGGGAAGGAGAAAAGGAAGGAGGGAAGGAAGGAAGGAGGAAGGAAGGGAGGGAGGGAGGGAAGAACAAGGGAGAGAGGGAGGGAGAGAGGAAGAAAGGAAGAGGTGGGGGAGGAAAGGGGAAGGGATTAAAAAAAAAGGAAAAAGGAAGGAGGAAGCAGCAGGGAAGGGAGAGAGGGATGAGGAAAGAAGACATGAGCAATAGATGTCCAGAAACAAATTTCTATCATATCTTGTTATACCCTGTGATATGGTTTGGCTGTGTCCCCACCCAAATCTCATCTTTAGTTGTAGTTCTCATAACCCCCAAGTGTCATGGGAGGGACTCCGTGGGAGGTAAATTAATCAGGGTGTTACCCCTATGCTGCTGTTCTTGTGATAGTGAGTGAGTTCTCATGAGATCTGATGGTTTTATAATGGGCTTTTCCCCCTTTTGCTCAGCATTTCTCCTTCTTGCCACCATGTGAAGAAGGACATGTTTGCTTCTCCTTCTGCCATGATTGTAAGTTTTCTGAGACCTTTCCAGCCATGGGGAGCTGTGAGTCAATTAAACCTCTTTCCTTCACAAATTACCCAGTCTCAGGTATGTGTATTAGCAGCGTGAGAATGGACTAATACACCATATCATCATTCTTGAGTAATGCAATGCACAAGTATTGGATAGTAACTTGGAATGACTTCAAGGTGTGCAGTATATGGGAAAAGTCTGGATTTTCTCACAAGATCTTCCCTTTGCTAGCTGTGTGACAGGGTGATTTCTGGGCACCTTTGTCTCCATTTGTGCATCAGTAAGTGGAGGTGGATGATCCTTCCCTCTCATACGTGATGTGTAGAGTAAGTGGGATATGTGCACGGTGCCCACAACGGGGTCTACCTTTTAGTTAGCCCCTTATTTCAGTCCCTTATGGTACTTTTTTTACATTTTAGAAATTGTCTTTGGTTGAACTTGAATATTATCCACTTCACGGCCTCCTTTTCCCTTCTCAGAGGGCACATTTCTTCTTCTGCCATATATTTATCTCTAAATAAAACTGCCCTTGTTTTAAACCCACATTGCTGGCAGTCAGGTCAGATAATGCAAAAATGGAGTAAAGTGTCAAAAAAAAAAAAAAACCCTCAATATAATTGTGGTTTTTTGTTAGTTTGTTTCTTAAAATGAATTTATTCTGTTTCATGAAATAAGTATTTCAGTTATAATGTCTCTTCCCCACATTTTTTGGATGTAATGTTTGAGGAAAGACTAGCTCCATCTCTGACACATAAATATTTCAAAATATATAATTAAATCATGTATTTTAATTATGCATTCATGCAAGGAAATATTCAGATTTGCCTCCAAACTAATGGTCTTCTTTTTGTTTTATTTTCTAATCCAGCCCAAAATGTTGAAATCATCTGAGATTAAACTTACACAGAAGCGTTTTTGAAAAGAATTTATATTGTTTACAATTTAATTCAGCTAATATTTGAGTAACTATGTTCAGAGTGCTGTGTTATGAGATATGTGGAGAAGAAGCCTACGTAGTTTCTGTCCTGCATGAGTTTACTTATAGTGAAGGCAGCATATACAAGTGATTAGTTAAAATTAATTGCAAAAATTGTTCTTCTATGCCAGAGATGGTAACGGGAAAGTAGTGATTCATTAAACCTTAGAAGATGTGGTTACACGTTTTTAGGGATAAGGCATTTTGTTTCAAAGTTAAAGGCTAATGAAAATTTTAATAGGCCCAAACTGTGGGAAAGAGATTCTAATCAAAACAATAGCATGAGACAAGACCTAAAACACCAATATTAAAAACTCATATACACAACATGCAATTATGTTTTATATTTGAGGAGCTGCAGAAGCAGAATTGTCAGCATTTGAGGTACAGAATAGAGGAAGAACTCTGGCTAGAATATTGAGCCTAGTTCTTAAAATATCTTCATTGGCATAATAAAGTAGCCTTATTTTGTAATAGAGAATGGTAATAACCACTATAATTACAATGACTAATCACTAAAATAATTTGTTTTGAAAAAAAGAAAAAAGATTTATCAAGAAAAAACAAAGTTAAATAAGAGATGATAAATCTAGAAATAAATTACATCTCTTATAAAAAAAAACCACAGATTTTATTTTAAAAAATTATATACCTTGTTAATCAGAATTAAATATAGTTTTGAAAAGTCAAAGGAAGAATTAATAAATTGAAATGAAGTGGTTTATAAAAGAGAAAATGCATTTTAAAGGAATTCACAAAAAAAAATAGAGGACAGAAAATAAATAGGCAAACTCTCAAGCAGATTAGAGACATATTAATAAAGATGTTGTGGGTGAGTTTGCAAAGACAGAGTAGTAACATAAGAAGAGTTAAAGGGAAACATGAGTTCTCTGTGCAAAACTGTACCCCAAACAATCAGACTCAAATATTCAAAAGTCAACAGAATAAATAAGAAGAGCTAAAATAAAGATACGTAAAATCAGCTACTGAAGAGAAAAAATAACTAATCATAAAGGAATGGCAATAAGACTGACAGCCAGTTTCTTATCAGCAACAATAGAACCCATATAAAACGAACTCATATTGTAAGGTGTTTTAAATAGAAACTTTCAACCTTTAAGAGTATGCTCACTTCAACTGCCTTTCAACAGTGGTAAAATAAGTAATTTGGGGACATACATAATTGAAACATTGGCAAAACAATCTCAATTTTACATAAAACCTATTAAAATATATACCTTATGTAAAAACAACAACACTCAGTAATAGGGAAACAATCCCCCTAAAATTTGTCAAAATATTTTTTTAAATGCAAGCCACCAAAACACTTCACTCAAAAACTTCACCAAAGCTTTTCAGGTAACTTAAAGTACACAAAGAAAAGATTCTTGGCAACAGTGGCGTTAGGGTGATTTGAAGCTGCCATTTTGTGAGGAAGCCCAAGCTACATGTGAAGGCTATCTACATGTAGATACTTCCATTGACAGTCCACTTGAGCCTAGTGTTCAATGTATTTCAGTCCAGGCACATGACATGTAAATAAAAAAGCCTCCCCAAAATTCTTTCTCCCAGCCATCTGAATTATGCAAAGCTCTTTGAAACTTACCACCTGAAGCCTCCAGACTCCATGGAACAGACAAGCGATTCCTGTACCTTGACTGAATTATAAAAGCCTGGCAATGGTTAGCATAATAAAATGGTTACTGTTCTGTGCTATGCAGTTCTGGAGTAGTTTGTTATACAGTGATAGAAACCTCATCAGTTGTTTAATAGTCGATGTCTGCCATTATAGAGAAGTGTGCATGGACATGCCATGATAGTGCAGGTGGTGTCAGTGGAAAATGGTCTATTTTAATCATACAAGACAGTAAAAGGTTTACATCCCAGTAGATTTAATTTTTTTAAGTTTACATGTAAGCATTATATAAGAACACACCTCCTTCTGTAGCCAAACAGTATGTGCTGTAGATGCCTTACTCATGAGTTGTGTGACTTGTCTTTAAGCCACTGCATCTCACCATGCTGTTTGCCGTAAAGACATCCTCCATGAAGCTAACAGATAACATAGGTCTTACTCCTAAGACTTAGCCTGCTAAAATAATGTATGCAACAGAGTTCTCCAGAGAAACAGAACCAATAGGATAAATAAAAAGATTTTTCATAAAGCACTGTCTCATGTGATTACGGAGGGTGAGAAATCCCATGATCTGCTGCTGTCTGCCAGCTGGAGACTCAGGAACACCAGAAGCACAGTTTGAAGCCTCAGAGTCAGAGACAATCGTGTAGATTCCAGTCTGAGTCTGATGATCTGTGAACCAGGAGCACGAAGGCCAGGAGAAGACCTGTGTCCCGGCTCAAGCCCCCAGGCAGAGGGGGAGCAAACCTAATATTCCTCTGTGGTTTTTGTTTTATTCAGGCCCCCAGTGGATTGCATGATGCCCACTAACCTTGGGTAGGGCAGTCTGCTTTATCTGAACCCGAACGCTCTTCTTGAAACCATTTCTTCAATGCTTGAAACTCTTCCTGAAACTCCCTGTGAGACATACTCAGACATGTTTCATCAGATATCAGGCCATCCTATGAACCCATCAAGGTAATACACAAAATTAGCCATCACAAATGATACAATTACTCAGCAGTGCTTGAAGAGGTTCCTATTAGTCTTAACTACTGGCCTTGTACAAAATTTTTTTTTAAATGGAAAAAAAGGCACTGCTAACTCTGGCATGAATAAATAAAGAGGAAAAGATGAAAGAGAATAGAATATATAAAAGAGATTTTTTAAAGTAACCTGAAGCATTTTGCTTAAAAAATCAAGACTTGGTTAAAACATTCAAGACATGATAAATGCATACTGATGGAGGAAAGTTGTTTCTTTTGTTTGTTTGTTTTTTGAGACAGGGTCTGGCTCTGTCACCCAGGCTAGAGTACAGTGGTGTGATTTCGGCTTACTGCAAGCTCTGCCTCCCAGGTTTGAGTGAGTCTCCTGCCTCAGCCTCCTGAGTAGCTAGGATTACAGGTTCCCACCACCACACCCAGCTAATTTTTGCATTTTAAGTAGAGACAGGGTTTCACCATGTTGCCCAGGCTGGTCTTGAACTCCTGACTTCAAGCGATCCACCTGCCTGGGCCTCCGAATGTGTTGCGATCACAGGCATGAACCATCATGCCCAGCCACCTGAGAGGTGTTTCTTAATGCACCCTTTGCAGAATGCATCTTGCATGGTTTTATCCATATTCTGGGTTATATCTCTTCCCTCCCTCCTTCCTTCCTTCCTTCCTTCCTTCCTTCCTTCCTTCCT
>NW_012101098.1:509379-523041 GCF_000951045.1 Mandrillus leucophaeus
CTTTCTTTTTCTTTCTTTCTTTCTCTCTCCTTCCTTCCTTCCTTCCTTCCTTCCTTCCTTCCTTCCTTCCTCCCTCCCTCCCTTCTCTCTCTCTCTCTCTCTCTCTTTCTTTTTGCCTTTAAAAACTTAGAATCGCCAAGATGGTAATGTGACCTCTGTTTACAACTTCACATTTAAAGTTGTGGTCTGACTTGAGAATACCTCTTAATTACCAAATATTCATGACTGTAAGGAGCTCATTTTTTCTCCACATGTTAATTATTTGGCATTCAGAAAGTGTATTTCAAGTAAGCTGTACATTTAATGTGTTATATTTGTTTTGATTTTCCAGGGGGAAAAATACATTTCCTCACGGGCAAAAAATTCATTTACATAGTGAGGTCTGTGCTTGTCAGAGTCTCAGAATTCAGAAAATGAAAAATCTCACAATATTTTTTTTTAAAAAAGCACAAAGTGAAAGCAGTCCCATTAATAATTCAGACAAAATTCAGTTGGCTTTACTTGAAAAGTCTTTCAGCATTTATGGAAAACAGATTTAAAGTCTGGCTGTAACTGTAGGGATAACAAGTGGTTTATCTGGACCATATAAACAGTAACTGAGATTGTATATCACCAACAGTGCCTTCAACAGATCGTTTTTCCCAATTCTACCATTGCTAATGCATTTTCTAAAAAATTAACCTGTGTTAGTTTTCTACATCTGTGTAATGATTTATCACAAACTTAACAGATTACAATAGCACACAGTCGTCATCTCACAATTTCCGTGGCTCAGTCATCTGACCACACTCACTTTTATCTGCTCATAATCAAACAAGGCAGAAATCAAGAAGTTAACGAAGGCTATGATCTCCTTGAGACTAGGGAGTTCTCTTCCATGTTCATTTATTGAAAGAATGTATTATATTTCCTTGCAGCTATGGAATTCATGGTTTCCTGCTTGTTTAAAGTCAGCAATTGACAGCCATTCCTCAGATGGATTCTTCTTTTAAGAGATTTTATCTTATTAAATCTGATTCCATTTACCTACTAAATGGATATTAGTAGAATAACAGCCATTAAATGAACTAAACCTAAACTGATTTACAGATTAGCTCACACCCTTTGAGATATTCTATTGGTGAGGAGTTTGTCACAGGTTCTCCCTGCACTCAGGCAGAGGGAATTATACAAAAAAGTGACCCTTTTTGGGGTCCTGTCAGGGTGTGCCCACCACATAAGCATTGCCTTCTTCGTAACTTTTTTTTGAAACTTAAATAAATTTAATATACAATGTATGGTTTAATTATTAAATTAGACCAACAGGATTAGTGAACTAGAATACTGAGATGAATAAATAAAAGAACTATAGAAAAACAAAATGATTCTTTTAAAAGGAAAATGCCCAGAAAAAATAAAAAACATCTTGCAGTCTTTAGTGGGCAGAGAATGGCATTTGCTATTAGAGACTCTTGGATTCAGACCATTCTTTATCACTTACACAACACAATTTTCCACGGGGATTTTCTCCATCTGTTTCAAATGTCCTCACTCTTCAGTTGTTTGTAATTTTCATTTCTATTGCATTTGGGTGTGAGGCTCTCCAGTTTTTGCAACTCAGTTTAAACAGGCAATCTTGTTTTATGGTTTAAACAGTCACCAATTTGGTATTTTATCATTCATTTATCCAGAACATGATTCCCAGGAATAATTTATTAGCTTTGATTTGAGAAGTACATTTGACCTGTGTGTGCTAGTGGGGGTGTCAGATTGTGTCACAGAGGGAGATTTTGACCTTGTTAAGGCTTTAATCTCTTTAAACCTCATTTTTCTCAACCGTAACAGTGGACTCATGCTCATCTTAGAAGTAGAGTGTGAGTGTATATAAACTAGTCTTATGCAAATATTTTGGTAACATTAAACATTTCATGAAGATATTTTTGTAAATTTAAGTATACTATAATATTGATGTTACTGCTAAGGACAATAGAAATAACTAGATCATCAAATCGAAGTAACATGAATTCTAGAACTTGCCCAGTTTTATTAGTAGTTTAAGGTATACAGATAATTATGAAGCACAGCTAAAATTGGAGATGGTTTGGGACGCCATCACTTGTCCCAAAGCAATTTCTTATCATATCAGCATATGGTCTAGCTGGATATATTTGGTTTCTGTCTTTGTTACATAAACTCACATCATTAGTATGGATGGGAGCAATTTTGTTTGTAAAATTTCTCCAATGTCTACTCATCTAATTACAGGGCCTACTTAAAATTTTCCATGTGGCCATGTGCTATAATTTCATAAAGTCCAGGTCCGCTTACCAGAAGTGATTCTAGCCAGGCTACGTACATCCTACTAAGAGCATTCCACATATGAGGACTCTCCCTCTGGCAAATAATAATAAGTGTTCAGGAGGTTTCTCCCTAGCATGTTTTCAAGGGAATTTGACCAGTTTACCTTCCTTCTTCCTTTACCAGGGGCTTCTATCTTCCCCATAAAGGAGAATAATGAATTGCAGAGGTGTTAATTCACCCCTTTCTTCCCTCTGTTGATAATGAGCAGTCAGACACAGTGGTTTTCAATAGGTGCTTCCCAAAGCCCTGGATGATATGTATAAGTTTCTCAGGTGGCAAATGTTGAGAAAATTAACGCGTGTGAAGACAGCGTTGGCATCCCTAACCCTTCCCTCAACTAAATCATTTTTTTCTATAGTCTTTTTACATATTAGACTCCTGCCCATGATTCTGACAGAACCAAGGGTTTTACAGCTCAAAAAGTCATGTATGTATCAATGTTTACAGAAAATAATAATTGATTTGGTTTGGCTGTGCCCCCACCCAAATCTCAACTTCAATTGTAGCTCCCATAATTCCCATGCGTTGTGAGAGGGACCCGGTGGGAGGTAAATGAGTCATAGGGGTGGGTTTTTCCCGTGCTGTTCTCATGATAGTGAATAAATCTCACGAGATCTGATGGTGTTATAAAGGGCAGTCCCCCTGGACATGCTCTCTTGCCTGCCACCATGTAAGACATGACTTTGCTCCTCCTTCACCTTCTGCCATGATTGTGAGGCCTCCTCAGCCATGTGGAACTGTGAGTCCATTAAACCTCTTTTTCTTTATAAAGTACCCAGTCTCAGGTGTGTCCTTATAGCAGTATGAAAACGGACTAATGCAATAATGTTTTCTCCTGTAACAAGGAATACCTAAGCATAAAAGGCACTGATGGAGTAAGACTCATTTTTGAGGACTATAGAAAGGAGAAACATTGTTCTCAACTGGGATACTTTCCTTTTTCTCATTTCTCTGCTCTTCAATTGAATTATGCAAATATTAAATTTATTTCACTGCTCAACTTAGCATGTTTCCCCATTGAGACATTATAGGCACTAGCGTAGTGCTTTTTCTCTCCTCTGAACAAAAAGACATACTGTTTTTTCTAATCTTTTGGTAGATATTATCCTACTATATCATGAGAACTTCTTTCTCATACTGATACTTTCATTCACCTTTTCCTATTTTCTCTCAGGAAAGTAGCATAGAAAGCATATTTTTCTCTCAAAAGTAGCAATTCCTGTGAGGGCAGAGATTACTTTTTGGCATGCACCATTTTTTCCTAAGTAATTCATTAAGGACATATTAGACTCATTAATGTTGACTTTAGTAGTTCCACATGTTGCTATGCTACTTTGAATACATGTGCCCCTACTTGGCTACATAGTTTTCTTATTGGCATATACTATTTGTACATATTTATGGGGCACATGTGATATTTTGTTGCATGCATAGAATGTGTAATTATCAAGTCAGGGTATTTGGGATATCTATCACCTTGAACGTTTATTATTTTTTGTGTTGGGAATGTTTCAAATCTTCTCTTCTAGCTATTTGAAATATGGACTACAATTGTTGCTAACTATAGTCACCCTGCTGTGCTGTGGAACACTAGCACATATTACTTCTATATAACTGTGTGTTTGTGCCCATCCACCAGCCTCTCTTCATCCCTCACCATGCCCAGCCTCTGGTAATCTTCATTCTACCCTCTACTTGCAAGAGGTCAACTTTTTTCAGCTCCCACATATGAATGAGAATAGGCAATATTTGTCTTTCTGTGCCTGACTTATTTTCTTTAACATAATGACCTCCAGTTCCACCCATCTTTCTGCAAATGACAACATTTCTTTCTTTTTAAAAACTGAGTAGCATTCTGTTGAGTATATATACCCCATTTTCCTTATCCATTTATCTGTTGGTCGACTCTTATGTTGATTCAGTATCTTTATTATTGTGAATAGTGCTGCAATAAACATGTGAGTGCAGGTATCCCTTTGAAGTGCTGACTTCTTTTTCTTTGAATAAATACCCAGTAATGGATTTGCTGGTTTATATGATAGTTCTATTTTTAGTTTTCTGAGAAAACTCCATGATGTTTTCCATAATGGCTGTACTATCTGCTAGCACATTGATAAACAACATATATTTTGTAGCAAGAATGTGTTTATTTTAGCATCAATTTCTATCATAAACTGTTTAGGCCAAAAGAGAAATGAAGGGAAATATATATATCTTGCTTTCATTCTTCCATAAATAGTGAAAAATATTCATTTCAGGAGAATGAAGCAAAGAGAAACAAAACCACTCCATATTTATTCACAGACAGCCCACGGTATATAATTTTGTCCATAGTTATAGAAAACTTCAGAATGCACAGTAAGATGTCACTTAGCCAGCAAGCAACCTTCCCTTACAGCTGTCCAACCTAGGGTCTGGCCACCCTCACCAGGATTTGAAAACACATGTCTTGCTTGATTGCCGTTAATACTGACTTAAGCTACCAAATCCACTTGGTTAAATCCCACAAACCCCCCCATGCTTTCTCAATAATGTTAAAGGGATTATTGTTGGCTACTGAGAGAGTTTTCTGAAATGCTTTCCAGCTGGTTTTCCGAAGAATACAAAACACCCTACAAATTCAGCAGGAAAAATCACCAAGACGTAAGGAACTGTAGCAGGCTTCGACCAAAGGTATGTATAACTTGGTTGAATTCATGTTCATGTTGCCAAAATCTTTTTCTAGATACTCAGCCTCCAAAATAACTCACAGTTCTAAGGCAGCGAAACAAGGTGGTTCTAAATGGTTGAGACCAGTAGCTTTCAGTAAAAGGGCATCTCAAACCACAGTAACAGGAACCTTCCCACAGAACCCCTATAGGAGCACTTGTCCCTTCCATTAATATAAAAGGAATCTCCTCTTGTTCCAATTATGTATCCAAAATATCATCCAGTCACTTCACAAATGCATTTATTCGCCTCTTCAATACCAGGTATTTTCTCTTATCCTTCATGCTTTTTCTATTCCTTTTCTAAAGTTTTTTTAAAATCACAATGTACACAGCTCATATTAGTTCAGTGTTTACACATCATTTATTATTCAGGACAATGTCATACATTTTTGATTAGTGATTTCCATTCCTTTTCTTTTTTTCACACTCGCAATCTGAGCTCTATTTTTTTTTAACATATTAGTCATTTTCTGATATTTCCCTTGAGGCTAAAACTGCATTTTCCAATTCTTATTTGCTAGGATTTCATTTTCTGCTGGTTTAGCTTCCCTTAAACCATAGAATAAAGTTTAATTTTTAAAACCTGACCTGTTTTTATGATTTCTTTTATCTCACCTGCTTAGTTGCATGCTATCTTAGAGGAACACACCTTGGGCTGAATTTTGCAGAAAAGGAGCAACTAGCTGGATAATTAGGAAGTAGAATCCTTTCTATCAAAAAGCAAAATTTAAAGGAAGTGATTCACATGCGGCAAGAATTGCAACTTACACAATTACTTGACACAGTAAAACATTGGGAAATGTGTCTAATGTATATCCCAGGAGCATTTCCCAATGCATATAAATGAGTTTAGGTACCAGACTCCACTTACATTTCTATTTTATTTATTTATTTTTTAATGATTATGCTCCTCAGTTCTGGTGAACACTGAACTAACTTACCTGGAAGGTAAAGATCTTACCTGGATTAGTTGTTGAAGATGCTGCAGCATTAACCCTGGTTTTCAGCAACAGGTGATGCTCTCTTTCATGAACTTTGTTCCCAGATGACATGAATTCTGCTCCTTTTTTTTTTTTTTTTGGTCAGGCTGTGGTTGCTATATTTTTAAAATTTATTTTACTTTATTATTATTTACTTATTTCAACAGCCTTTGGGGTGCACATGGTTTTTGGTTACATGGATGAATTATATAGTGGTGAAGTCTGAGATTTTAGTGCACCTGTCACCTAAATAGTGTACATTGTACCCGATATATAATTTTTTAGCCCTCACCCCCCTCATTTTTTTAGTTATGGTCTTCATTTTGTCAATCAAGTCTGGCAACTGGATCTGTGTCACACACACCTTCATTTGAACCTCTAAACTCTCTCATCTCCCAGGCACTGCAGTAATTCACATGTTAAGGAAAAGGGATAGTGATATTTAATTGATATCCACAAGAATCACTTAACTGACTCCACAATCTTCAATAGACTTTCCATTTTGTTCTTTTTTTGGGGAGAAGAGTGATATTTTTCTTTTTATGCTTTTATCTATTTATTTTCTTCCAACTTTTATTTTGGGTTCAGGGTTACGTGTGCAGGTTTGTTATATGGGTAAATTGAGTGTCAGAGGAATTTGGTGTACAAATTATTTCTCCAGGCAGGTAATTAGCACAGTATTCAATGGATGGTTTTTCAATCTTCTCCCTCCTCCCACCTCCCACCTCCCACCCTCAAGTAAGCCCCAGAACCTATTGTTTCCTTTTTTGTTTCCATGTGTACTCAATGTTTAGCTCCCACTTATAATTAAAAACGTGGCGTCTGGTTTTCTGTTTCTGTGTTAATTTGCTTAGAATAACGACCTCCAACTGCATCCATGTTGCTGCAAAGAACATGATTTTGTTCTTTTTTTATGGTTGCATAGTATTACATGATGCATATGTACCACATTTTCTTTATCCAGTCTACCATTGATGGGCATCTAGGTTGATTCCATGTCCTTGCGAGGGTGAATTGTGCTGCAGTGAACATACTCATGCATATATCTTTTTGGTAGAATGATTTATACTTCTTTGGGTATGTACCCAGTAATGAGATTGCTGGGTCAAACAATAGTTCTATTTTAAGTCCTTTGAGAAATCTCCAAACTGCTTTCCACAGTGGCTGCTGGTGGGAATGTAAACTCGTTCAGCTATTATATTATTTATATCTTCATATATTTTGTCTGCAAATTACTCACAGTTCCTTAAATAAATTGTTTATTGTCTGCCTTTCCAACTCATCCATAATTTGCATGAGAGGGACAAAATAAGTTTCTTCATCATTTCACTGTTGAAAATTAGATGAATTCTGCCCCTGTCTCTGAGGGCAAAATTAGGGCCAAAATCAGCTTGAATGAGCGCCTCAGAGCATCTGTCTGCCTCTGGGCAAAGATTGTGGCTAACTATGACTGGAAGCAGACTCAGCTCTACCCTGGCAAAGGCTGTAGTATGAGGACAGAAGACAGAAACATCTAATTCATGTCCTCCAAAATGTCATAATCAATGATCAATGAGTTGTTTGAAAAGATCAATAAAATTGATAAGCCTAGACTAGTGAAACAAATCAAGAAAAATAGAGAGAAAACACACACTATTAATAGGAAGGAAAGAGGAAGAAAGGAAAGAGGGGCCATCCCTACTGATCTCACAGACATTAAAAGGATAATAAGAGAAGATTATATTATGAACAACTCTATGCTCATGATTTTGATCGGGAGTCTCCAACTCTGGGGCCATGGACTGGTACAGGTCTGTGTCCCACTAGAAACTAGACTGCACAGCAAGAGGTGAGTGGTGGGCAAGTGATGGAGGCGTCATCTGTATTTACAGCCACTCCCCATCACTGGCATTACTGTCTGAACTCCATCTCCTGTCAGATCATCAGCAGCACTAGATTCTCATAGAAGCACGAATCATATTGTGAACAGTGGATGCAAGGAATCTAGGTTGCATGCTCTTTATAAGAATCTAATGCCCGATGATCTGTCACTGTCCCCCATCACCCCCAGATGGGGCTGTCTAGTTGCAGAAAAACAAGCTCAGGGCTCCCACTGGTTCTACATTACGGTGAGTTATATAATTATTCCACGTATATTATAATGTAACAATAATAGAAATAAAGTGCACAATAAATGTAATGTGCTTGAATTACCCCCAAACCGTCTCTAACCCTCCCCTGGCCCATGGGAAAATTGTCTTCCACAAAATCAGCCCTTGGTGTCAAAAAGGCTGGGGACCACTGATCTAGATGAACTAGATCAATTTTAAAAGACATAATCAACCAAAACTCACACAAGGAAGAATACTTAATAGGTTACACCTATTTGATAAATTACATCAATAATTAATGCGTTCCAAAAATTATAATCAGATTTCCTGACTTCTTGTAGCCCCCAACTGGGTTTGAATTTGGGAGGAGTTTAGGATGCTTAGGGAATGAACAGAAATAACATAATGCAAAAATGTTTTGTGGAAGCAAGGAGGGCACTGTATACCAGAAGCAAAAACAGAGTCATGGAGGTATGAAACCATGCAGAGAATGAAATAGGATAAAGTGAAGGCACAGCTTAAAGAGGGGAACTCTGAAAAATACAATGGGACAAGAAATACAATAGGGATTTTAGCAAATGCAAAAATGGGACACCCAGTTAGATTTGAATTTCACTAAACAATGAATAGTATAGTATGTTCTAAATAATACTTGGTACTTATTCTTGCTAAGAATATGTTTGCTCTTTATCTGAAATTCAAACTTAATTGGGTGACCTCTACGTTTTCTGGCAATGGTTGATGTATTTCTCTTTCCAAGCAATTGAAGCAAGGGTGAGACAAATTTTATTCTGAGGTTCAGTGACTGGGGAAGAGGACTGAGGGATGAAGGAAAGAGGTAAGAGAGGCTGTGGAGAAACATGATGCTTGTTGGCTGCCATGTTTGTATTTGTGTTGGAGATCGGCTCGTTCATTAGTTGAGTGGGAAATTTGTTTTAGTAAGGTGAGGATCCTCAGAAAAGTAAAACAAGTTTAAGTAATAGTCCTGGCATACACAAATGAAATTCCAAGAAGATTCCTCAAATCACCAGGAGTCCTAGATTGTGAAATCCATGGGTTAACACAACGATGTGAATGTCTCATAGAATCTCAGTTCAATTCAGCAAATGTTTATAAAGACCTCCTCTTTTGTTACTTTCTACATGCTTTTGAGAGAGAAGATAAATATGGATTTCTTATTCTTTAAAAAAAGAAAAGGAAAAAATAAATGAGAGAAAAACTGACAGCCTAGTGGGAAGAAAGCTGCAAAAACAGATAGTCAATAGAATGTGGTGATGTTTCCTTTGTAGGTACTTGCAGCAGGAGGCTGTCATATAGGAAAGTCGTTTGTTGTGAAGACTGAACATGGAAGGCTATAAACAGTGGAATGTGTCTGCTTTCCCTGCCTTCAGATATGCTCTTTTGAAGTTCTCTGTCTCGTCTCTGAATAATCACATGAGGCCAAGTCCTCAGCTTTCTGGTCACAATAACAATAATGTGCAGTCCTGTTTGCCTAGTTTAAAAAGTTCAGCCTCATATCCAGTTTAACACCCCCTAATTTCCCTTCCTAATTCTGAGCTGACTCACTTGCTGTGCTGGGGTGGGGAGATTAAAAAGGGGAGATAAATACATGGAATCTCTCACTGATCCACAACGCTGTCATCTTCCCTTGGCTAACAGAGGCTATTGAGGCACTTGGTATGGCGGCTCTTGCATGAGACACATTGGGGAGTTTTGGGGAAGGCCAAACCACACACTGTCTCCGGTGATCATGACAAATAGGATACCCAGACTTTCTTGTCACTTGAAATAGCCAAAGGGCAGCTTGCTCTATTGCTACCTGGTTTCACTCTTTCTTCACCTGGAAACTCTCCCTAGTTCCATACCTCCTGGCTTGTATTAGTAGGAGTACTCCAGAGAAATACAGACATAGAGCCAATAAAATATACACATATATATATATACACACATATATATATTTACACACACACATATATATGCGCATATATATATGGGTTTAGGTATATATATATCGGTTTATATATGAGCATATATATGAGTTTATATACATATGAATATATACGTGGGTATATATGAGTGTATATATATTGGAGTCTATACATATGAGTGTATATATATAATATGTATGGGATATATATCATACATAGATATATCTATGTACAGTTATATATATACATATATGGGTGTGGGAGTGCATATATATGAGTGTGTGTATATATATAATGTCTGAATTCCTATTGGTGAATAGTCACTGGACCATATATATATAGACAGAGACCTAGATGATAGATATGATAACTGTATCACATGTATACATATGTAAAAACCTCTTCATATGTATGCTTTTATATATCTTATTGGTTCTATAATACAGATTTAGACATATATAAAGAGAGTTGTCCTTTGGTATCTGTGAGGGATTGGTTTCAGGATCCTTCAAGGATACCAAAATCAATGACTACACAAATCCTTCCTATAAAATGATGTCGTGTTTGCATGTAACCTACACACATTCTCCAGCATACTTTAAATCATTTCTATATTACTTATGATCCCTGATACAATGTAAATGCTATGCAAGTGAGCATTATACTTCATTTTAAAAATTTATTATTGTTCTAATTGTTGTACTGCTATTATTTTTTTAAATGGTTTTAAAGCACGGTTGGTTGAACCCATGGATGCGAAGCCCACAGATAAAGAGGCCCTACTGTATTTGTTTTGCTTTGTTTTTTGAGACAGAGTCCCAGTCTGTTGCTCAGGCTGAAGTGCAGTGGCATGATCTCAGCTCACTGCAACCTCCATCCCCCAGGTTCATGTGATTCTCATGCCTCAGCCTCCCAAGTAGCTGAGATTACAGACAACGTGCCACCATGTCCGGCTAATTTTTGTTGTTGTTGTTTTTAGTAGAGATGAGGTTTCACCATGGTGGCCAGGCTGGTCTCGAACTCCTGGTCTGAAGTGATCCTCTTTCCTTAGCATCCCAAAATGTTGAGACCACAGGTGTGAGCCACTGCACCCAGCCAAGGTCCAGCTGTATTTGATATACAAGTAGATGATATCTCTATATACCTATGTAACTATCTATCTATGTATCTATCTATCTATCTATCTATCATCTATCTATCTATCATCTATCTATCTATCTACCTATCTACCTATTAATAGATTTATTGTGAGAAATTGGGTCACACAATTATGAGCTGAGAAGTCCCATGATCTGCCTTCTGCAAGCTAGAAACTCAAGAAAATCTCTGGTATAATCTGAACCAAGACTAAAGACCGGAAAACCCATGAGAACCAAGTGAAAATCTTAGCTCAAGGCTGGCAACAGCCTCATGTCCTAGCTCAAGCAGGTAGTCAGGGAGCGAAAAGAGAAAACTACTTCTTCCTCTCCCTCTTTGTTTTACTGAGACCCTCAACAGATTGGCTATTTCCCACCCACATTGGAAGAGGTCATCTACATTATCAATTCCATAGATGCACATGCCAATCTCATCCAGAAACACACTCACAGACACACCCATAATCATAAGCACCCTGTGGCCCAGTCAAGTTGACATAAAATTTACCATCACAGTGCCCTGCAAGGGAAAGGCATAAGATATGCTGATACATGCATAGGCAGGTGCCGCACAAGAAATGAGATGCCATTCTTCTTCCCTTGATGTGGAGTTCTCCAAATTCTCTGATTAATTATCTTCTTCCTCTCTTACTTGGCTTGGGAAGGGAAGGACGCTACCTGTTTTGGTGCAGAAGGAAAAGTCACAGTTCTCCTTACCAAACCAAGGGCTCCACCTCATCATCTTCTCTCCAAATCTGTTGCACTTTATTTATGTATTTATTTTATTTTATTTTAAACATTTCTTTAGAGACACGGTCTCATTCTGTCACCTGGGCTGGAGTGCACAATCATAGCTCACTGCAGCCTCAAACTCCTGAGCTCAAGTGATTCTCCCACATTAGCCTCCTGAGTTGCTAAGACCACAGATGCATACCACAGAATCCGACTAATTTTTTGTTTGTTTGTTTTTGGTAGAAAAGAGGGTCTCACTATGTTGCCCAGGCTGGTCTTGAACTCCTAACTTCAAGCAATTCCCCTGCCTCAGTTTCCCAAACTGCTGGGATTACAGGCAGGAGTCATTGCACCTGGCCCTCTCTTGCATTTTTAACTTGGGGCAGAAACAGTAGTAATGAGTGAAGTACAGGCTTGCAGGGGATAACCATTTCTCAACTCTGTGCCAAGAACAAATGTTTGAATTGGTTGAAAAGGATAATGGCATGATTTGATATGTACTGTGGGAAATCTATCTTGGTCTTCTGTGATGCTTTCTTTCCCATTTTTGGTCTATTTTTGAATGAATAAGATATTCTGTACTAGCCTATCAGATGTAAGCAATACATTTTTAGATTAAATTGGAGAAACAACTCATATCTTTGCAAAATTGTCTCTTCCTCTTCATGAAAATGGTTTAACACTTTGTCTTTTTACATTTATTTGTATATTCCTTGTATTAGATTCTCGTGGCAGCTGTTTTTAAAATGCTACATATTTGGTGACTTATAACTACAGGAATTATTATCTCACAGCTTTGGAGGCCACATGTCCAAAATCAAGGTGTGAGCAGGGCTATGCCCCCTCTGGAGGCTCCAGGGAATGATCCTTCCTTCCTCTTCCAGGTCTGGGTGGTTCAGCTGTCCCTTGGCTTGTGGCCAAGTCTCCCCTATCTCTGCTTCCGTCTCCAGGTAGCCTTTTCTCTTTTAAAAGGACACCTGTCATTGGATTTAGGGCCCACCTAGATGATCCAAGTTAATCTCATCTTCAGATCCTCACCATAATTGCATCTTCAAAGACGTTTTCTCAAATAAGCTCATAGTCACAGGCTCCCGAGATTATGATAGGGACATATCTTTTGGGGAGACACCATTCAATCTACTGCAGCCTTCAACAATGCTTCCTGACTTTCTTTTAAAATGTGTGTTTATTTTCTGCGTGTGCTCCATTCACCGAACTGATGACACAAATATTCCAAACAGCTTTTGGCCCTCCAATAAGGTAGCTTTCTGTACTCTTATGCCTAGTGGTACCCTGGAATCAGCTATCTTTTTACTTTCTTTACCAAGAATATCTTTATATGATGTCATTCATTAGGTCTCTGTAGAGACAGTTCCTCTCCTCCACAAACAAAGCAAACAAAATCTTCCTGCAACTCTCTATACTGGTTTGGAAATCCAGACCACCACCTTTTTTTTTTTAGATTGAGTCTCACTCTGTCGCCCAGGCTGGAGTGCAGCGGTGCAGTCTGGACTCATTGCAACCTCTACCTCCTAGGTTCAAGCAATTCTTCTGCCTCAGCCTCCAAGTAGCTGGGACTACAGGAGCCCCCCACCACTCCAGCTAATCTTTTTGGATTTTTAGAAGAGACAGGTTTCACCATGTTGGCCAGTCTGGTCTGGAACTCCTAACCTCAAGCGACTCCCCTGACTCAGCCTCCCAAAGTGCTAGGATTACAGGTGTGAGCAATCACTCCTGGCCTGCCC
>NW_012101098.1:523301-559476 GCF_000951045.1 Mandrillus leucophaeus
GGCTCAAGGGACCCTGCTACGTTGCCCAGGCTGGTCTTCACCGCCTGAGCTCAAATGATCCTCTCACCTCAGCCTCCCAAGTAGCTGAGATTACAGGCACACACACATCACCATGTCTGGCTATTGTTGTTGTTGTTTTCTGTTTTTATTTATTTATTCATTTATTTTATTTATTTATTTATTTATTTATTTTAGAGATGAGGTCTCACTATGTTGCCCAAGCTGCTCTTAATCTCCTGGCCTCAAGCAATCCTTCTGCCTTGGCCTCCCAAATTGCTGGGATTACAGGTGTACGTCACTGTACCTGGCCAATCATCACTTCTTAACCTGTTTCCTTCCCCCACTAGACTGTAAGTTCCCTGAGGGCTGGTGGACATCTTTTATACAATAATGCCTGCCCTCTCACTCAGGAACAGCCTTGTTACAAAATAGCACCACATATGCTACAAAGGAGCTATTGAATAAGGTAACAAGCGTCCTACTTTATTCTTTACATTTCTGATTTAATTTAGAGATATAAAATCCTGTTTCTAATGCAGTTTTTTTTTTTTTTCTTCTGACATGGTAGGCTGTTTCAGAGCTGTTTGCATACCCTGGATAAAGGCTCCATTCTTTTGTTCTGCATTAAAAAACAACAACATAAAAAGTGTCTTTCTCATCTTGAACAAGGTGATACTTGTCACCAGGCTGGTGGAGGGAAGTTCCCAAAGCCTCATTGCTTGACAGCCACTCGAACCTGGGCTGCAGGGCAGCTTGCCATGACAGCTTTGGGCGCTGTCTGTTCCAAGCAGCCGTTGCCTCATAGTTTTTAGCTGTCTTAGCTTCCTCCTACTCCGTCAGTCTGTTTCCCTACTTTTCTGAGCAGATCTAAAATAAATTTAAAAACAAGTTACTCTCAGATGCAGAGCATGCATACCTACCAGGGCTCATTTTCTTAGCCCCCACCTACAGCGTTATAGTTAGGGTCAAATTCTCTCTCACGATACACAGCACTGCTGGAAGCTTAGCAACTGATCCTGAAACCTGCACCTTCTCCCTGGATGTAGAAAAACAACCAGGTGTGCAGAAACAGGTGAGAGATGCTTTGGGCTGAGGACAGACCAGTGTTATGCTCTGGAGAGTTGGAAAATTTCTGTACATTTTATTTATTTGGGAGTTTATTTGTTGATATTTGTGTTTAACTTAGGAATTGGCACTGCATAAATGGTGAGAAGAATATATTTGCTCTCCTTAGGGGGAATTCTAAGGTGAAGTGTTGACACGCTACAGTCTGCTCTCCAGCCCGCTGGCCTGTTTTTTAAAATAAAGTTTTATTAGCACACAGTCAGGCACATACATTTGCATGTTGTCTGTAGATGCTTTTGCTTTACAATGTCAGAGTGGACCGCCTGGCCCACAAAGTTGAAAATATTGACTCTCTGTCCCTTATGGTAAATTGTGTTCATCTTTGTTCTATGTCATCAAATGAAGGTGGGATTGGCTATGATCAAAAACCTGTGTAGGTTTTTATGTTTCTGTCTCCCTTTCATTGTTTTCTTGGTCTGGAAAATAATTTGCTTCATTCTTCAGATTCTTTCCGATGCTGGAATTAACATCTCCATCATATTTTTAAAAGTTATTGACACTTTGCTCTCTCTTGCCTTCACATTATAAAATTGGAAAACATGAAGGCTTTGTTAGGCTTATACTGAGACCTGTATCTTCAATATATGGTATATGTGTTAGAAACATTTCTTTCTAAATTGAAACTTGTGGTTTCAGGGTAAGAGGGTTTCTTCTCTATGATATGTATTCCCAGATGTATTCTAGAAAAAGCAGGAAATTCTTTTTGCCAAATGTAATGGTGCCAGTAATGAAACAGCCAGGTGGGAGGGCTCTCTGGCAGCGCCTCCGGCCAACCTGTGCCCTGGGAAGCGCTCACAGTGGGGTGGAGACACAGAAGTTTGCAGGGGTTGCAGTGGGGAGGAGCTAGGCCCGGCACTTTCCTGGGTGGTACCTGGACTTCACACTGCAAGGCAGGAAGCACACGAGAGGACCTCTGGCCTTGTGGAGAGTCCCTGTTTCCCTTTTTTTTCCTTTTCACCCAATAAAACCCTGCTTTATTCACTCTTCAAATGGTCTGCGAGCGTAAATTTTCAGGGCCTTGTGACAAGGACCCTGTCTTTAGCTGAACTAAGGAAAAGTCCCACAACAATAACATGGAAGAGTTTCTGTAAAAAAGTGCAGAGATGGTTGGGATATACACGAAATGAAAGTGTACTGATTGATACAGGTATCCTGTAGTTAACGCAAAAATGGCCCTGGGTGTTTTGTGAAAGTTCAAGTTAGAGTTGTAGGGAAGCTATGGAAAAAATAGGTCAATTGGAAATGACCCTAATAATGATAGAAATCATGTATCTACCAGAAAAAGATAAAGAAGTGATGGTGAGGGGCAAGGATGAATCTTTTATTTTAGAACAGAATGTAATTTAAATGTAGAACACTTGAGATTCACAAAAATGCTCAAAGAAAAAAGTCAGCATTATCTTAACAGTCTAAAACTAACTAATATTAATTATTATGCAATTTAACAATGTATTTTAAGTGGTGTGATTGAGTAACTAAAGGGAATGGGGGTCATTTAAGGAACTTCAAAGCCAATAGTAAAAAAGATATTTAAAATTAAAGGCAAATATAGCTTAAAAATTAACTTAATGTCCAGTGTTTGTGTGTGTGTGTATGTATGAAAATCTGAATACCAGTATAATAAAACAGTGTGATGTGATTTGCATGAGAAATTCAAAAATAATTTGAATAGGAAATTAAATAGGACTTCACCTTTCCCTTGCAAACATGTTTTGAAGTCAAATTATGAACGATTTGGTCCTACAAGTGCCCTTCAGGGAAATTCTATTTGCTTTACAAGGTATTGAACATGATTCGATTTAATCACTCTCTGAAAAGGACAATTGCTTATAAAAACATATTTTGGAAATGATCATTATTTAGAGACTGATTTTTTAATAAAATAATAATATTTCACTTTTCCTGCAAGCCTATTGCCATGTCATGTATATAAATAATCATTATTTAGAGAGAGATTTTTTTGTAAAATAGTATTTCTCTTTTCCTGTAAGCCTATTGCCGTATTGTGTGTGTGTGTGTGTGTGTATATATATATATTTTTTTTTTTGAGACAGAGTCTCACTCTATCACCCAGTCTGGAGTGTAGTGGCACAGTCTCAGCTCACTACAACCTCCGCCTCCTGGGTTCAAGTGATTCTCCTGCCTCAGCCTCCCGAGTAGCTGGGATTACAGGTGTGCACCACCATGCCCAGCTAATTTTTGTATTTTATTTTTTAGTAGAGATGGGTTTTCGCCATGTTGGCCAGGCTGGTCTTGAACTCCTGACCTCAGATGATCCACCCACCTTGGCCTCTCAAAGTGGTGGGATTACAGGTGTGAGCCACCACTCCTGGCCACTTATTTATATTTTTATATTTATAATTAAGTAAACTTTTCTTGTCTAATGATTTTTTCCCTTGAGGGAACTATCCTCCTAAAAAATTAATATAATGACAAAATTTGTTTCCATTTTTTGATGATAACAGGACTTTAAATTGTATGACCATAATACAAGCATGGATAAGATGTGATATTTGGTGTGTCTGACATTCTTTCTCGTTTTTGCATTTAAGGGGCTCAAAGGTATACTGCAGAAATATGGTCTCAATCCCACATGTCCTTATTCCTGATAAAACTGACAAGCATAGAAGCTATCCCTATTAGACTGTCCTCTGTAAAAATAATAAGATATATGCACACTTAAAATGTGCCAGGCATGATCGTAAGCATTTAACATGTATTATGTCGTTTATTGGCCACAGGATGAGAAAAAAATTCCATTATTTTTCCTATTTTATAGCTGAGGAAACCGAGGCATAGCAAAATTAAGTAGGGTGTCTGTTCACGTGGGTAGTAAATGGCGGAGCAGAGAGGTAAACCCATTTTATGCTACTCCAGTTTCTTTGCTTTTAAATTCCTATATTTAGACCCAAACATATGCTCAGCACTGCACATAAGATAGTGCATGTGATAGGCATGTATTACCTTTGATATAGATGTGCATGTACAAGATGCAGATGCAGGAAGTCAAAATCACTCTATCGCTTGTCTCCAAGCCAGGAAGCCACGCCTGCACCTGAATGTAATTGCCTTTGGAAGCCCATGGTCTTTCCTTGATGCCACATTTTCTCCATATGAACGGATGTGTACACCACAGAGAGCTCTTACCAAGATCTGCAGACATTGACACAAAACACTTCACAATGGTGGAAATGGGCTTTCAGGCACGAAGCTACTCATTTGCTTTTGCACAATTCCCTTTATGAGCAAGAACATTCATTTACAAAGCAGCTTATCGAGCTACGTCTCTGGAGCAACAATAATGTGCATAGAGCTGAAAAAGATGTTCTCTTTGGCCCTGTTCTCAAGTTCAGGCTACTCAACCTTGCAGATATGAGCTCAGGACTGAGCACGTAGGACTATATGGAGTTTTGGGATGTCTGATACAGTTCTTTTTTCCTCTCCCCTTTTCATGGGCCTGTCAGTCTTTCATATGGCCTTAACAATCGTCACTTTTTAGGAGGGAGAAAAGGACTACATTTTCTAACATAATACTGGCCAAAAAATTGAACAGCATTTTAACACAAGACAGAGAGACTCACTTGGCTGTGTTTACAATTAATTTTCTCCTGGACAATGTAGACTGGTGTTATATGCCATATTTAGAAGTTAGCCATTTATGCTCTCATAATTTTATTCCTAACATAACTGAAGAAGTGGGATTTAGTAGCAGTGGGAATTATAGCCTCCCTCAAGAAGGTACAGAAAGCCATTGTTTAACATTTACTCTCTATGTTAAATTCTAATTTCACACTAAGAAAGTCAATTTATGAGGTGGAACGGAAGGGCAGCGTGCATCTAGCTTACAGAACAATAAAGTAGTTACTGTGGTAAAACAAATTAAGCTGAATATATTTAGTTAGATAGAGGGATCAAACATATGCAAATAAAATATTCCGTAAACAGGAAGATTTTGCTGTATTCTTAAGTTTCACCTCAAGCGTCTATGTTGATTAGCAGAATTACAAAAGGTCAACTGAACTGGTTGTGTAATAATAAAATTCAAGTAAATGATTTGGCCACGAAGGTCTTCCGTGATCTGCACTTAGAGTAGGAATACCATCACAGTACAGAGGGGGACAAAAATTACATAACTAAAAGGTTAAAGTAAAGAAGATGTAATAGATTTCTGTGCCTTCCTTCTACAAATACCATTGGGGGAAAAAAGGTCTGTGGAGAGGAATGTGAGAAGAATAACAGATTATGGAAAGGTCAATGGTACACTCAGAGAAGCTTTGTAGAGTGCCAGGAAATGTATCCTCCCCGCAAAAGGAAACCAACCAGAGCTATCTACCAATACCCCGATCCAGTGTGCATAGACCACATTCACAAGTGCACGTAGGCACAAGCTCCTGACTAATTTTGTCATAAAGCTATACTGTCGGCCTATGAGAATACATTTTTCCTAAAATGTTTACCTCTGTAAGATAAATACTCATTCATTCGTTTCAAATTTGTCTAAAATTATGCAAATGTTTGGTTATATTTTTGCACTGAAGTTTATTCTACTGGGTCAAATGGTCCCCTCCACAAATATATATATGTATAGACATACACACATACACACACACATATATATATACACATACACACACACACACACACACACACACACACACACACATATACCCACTCTGAACCTATAAAAGTAGCCACATTTGGAAATAGGATTTTTGCAGACATAATCAAATTAATATGCTATCATCCTGAATCAGGGTGACCCTAAATCCAATGACCAGGGTACTTCTAAGAGACAGAAGAGGAGACACAGACACAGAGGAGAAGGCCACCTGGAGATGGAGCCAGAGACTGGAGGGATGTGGCCACAAGCCCAGGACACCTGGAGCCCCCAGGAGCTGGGAGAGGCAGGAGGGATCCTCCCCTAGGGCCTCCAATGTGAGTGCAGCCCTGAGACACCTCGATTTCTGACTTTTGGTCTCCAGAATGTTTTGAGCATCTTTTTTTTTTTTTTAATTTCAGTTTTTAATCCCACTCAGTTTGTGGTACATTGTTATTGCAGCCCTGGGAAATGAAGACAGTTCTTCATAGAATGCTGGACCTATATAATGCTGAGTGACTTTGAGTCTGATTAAGAAATAGAAGTTTTTCAGCACGTACAAATTGATATAGGATTTAAATTGTTTCTTTTCCTGCCTTGGTGTTCCCTTTAGAAATATATTCAGGCAAATGCATTTGCCTGAATTAGATGCATTTCTAATAACTGATCTTTCCTGTGGGGGTGTTGTGAGCATTCAAATTCACATTTCGTGAGTCCCTCTGTGAAAACATAGCAAACAATTAGCCAAGAGATCTGGGAATAATATCGCAAAATCGTCACTGAATCTCTAAAGTCCCCTTAGAATGTAAAACTGAAAGTGGCATTGAAACCAATTTAATGGGGAAAGCAGCAATTCTCAAATTATTGTTTGCTTAAGAATCACTTGTACAATGCATTTAAAAGCAAACTATCACAAGGACAGAAAACTAAACACTGCATGTTCTCACTCATAGGTGGGAATTGAACAATGAGAACACATGGACACAGAGTGGGGAACATCACAGAATGGGGAAGTTCACACACTGGGGCCTGTCAAGGGCTGGGGGGCTGGGGGAGGGATAGCATTAGGAGAACTACCTAATGTAAATGATGAGTTGATGGGTGCAGCAAACCAACATGGCAGATGTATACCTATGTATCAAACCTGCATGTTGTGCACATGTACCCTAGAACTTTAAGTATAAAAAAAATTGCAGATTCTGAACCTGCATGGTGATTCTTATTCTGTAGGTCTGGGGTGGTCTCCAGCACCTGCATCTACATGAGGATGGAGGTGGTCCCAAAGAAGCCAGTCCAACAGGATATGATTCTAGAGCCACTTCATGCTTATATCTCCATCCTGACACTTCATTACAGCTCCTAGGAAAGTTAACCATAACCCCTGGGCCTCAGTTTCCTCATCTGTAAAATGAGAAAAATATTAATACTAACACCTTGTATTGATATCAAGATTATATGAAATTTGAAAACATACATATATATCCATCTATATACAATATAAAATTATATCAACTTTATAATGTAAATATAGGGTATAATTAACATTAATATAATATTCATGTTATATATAAATATGCAAGCATATATTGCAAATATGTAAATAAATGTGTATTACATATGAAAATTTGTATAAACATATGATGTATATTATATATATTTCTGAGCACAGTGTGGGTGTCCTATTGAATCTGGCATAAACAGCACTTTTTGTTTTAATTTTAATACTATTGTTTAAAGAGAACACTAGAACATCACAGAGAGTCTGTAATAAAAATCAGATTTTCTTCTTCCAATCCTGTCCTTTCAAATAACATCACCAACAAAGATATTTATTTTATAAGCTTTATTTTTCATGCTCCATATTTTTAGAACTGCCTCATTTTTATGTGCATTACTGTTTTAGAGGAAAACAATCACGCAATGCTGCTTACTGAACATTTGGTCATACAATTTAAGACCCTGGTTCATTGTTAAGCTATGTAACTTGAGTGTGGTGTTTTCCTTCAAAGGACAGCCATGTATGAAGGAGGCTATAGATGACGTTATAAATATAAGACACTATTATTGGTGATTTTTTAAAACAAATTGTATTTTGAAGCCAAGTCATTTCTGAGTGATATACTCCAGCATCCTGAATTATTTCATGCACAGAAAATCAGCCTTTGCACTTTTCGTACCCTGCACATACATCTCAAAGACACTCAATCACTCTGCAATTGGAAACCATACATGAGAGTAGAGAAAATTCATAGATATTTAATATTTGTGGAGCGCCCACAGCAGACGGGATAGAGATACATCATTCATAAGACAGACTGAATGCTGGTTCCCAGGAGAGTGATACCTTGGTGATGGAATAATGATAACTTGCCCAATAGCACTGATCCAAACATGCTTTATCTTCATCAAGGTTGTAATTAGAGCCAGGCAGGCGGTCCAAGGACTGTTTTGCCTTGGAGTGGACGGAGGCATTAGGTGGGGGATGAGATGGGGAGACTGGTCTACAAGCTATGATTATGCTGCCTGGGTTAAAATGCGTGAGAATCCACCTCCATGCTGTTTGCCTTAGACGCATGACTGAAGAGGCCAGAACAAATCAGCCTCCATCTCCCCGTCCTGAAGATGCCTGGCCATTCATTCTGTTCAGGAGAGGAGAGAGTATCTCCTTGTACAAAGCTTCCAACCCACAGTCAATCCTGCAAGGGCCCTTTCATCTTCTCACACTTTGCCATTTATTTTTTCCTTGCCTAGTAATTCAGTTCTACATTGTCCTAGCCAAATAGAGTGACATAACTATATGGCTAGTCATGCATGACATGACTATATGGCCAGACATGACTATATGGCTTAAAGACAGTTACATTTTTTCGTGTGTGTCTTTTTCTTTGTATTATTTCAGGAGTCATAACACTCATAGGTACAGAATGGCATGCAGAGTCATCTCTTGTCATCCTTAAAGGATGCACCATAGACAAAACTGATCTCAGCGAAGATATTCTAGAGTTAAGTCTGTATGAGTCAGCGAGAGCTTCTGTAAAAACTACCACAAACTCAGTGGCTTCCAACAACATCAATTTATCATGTTTCAGTTCTGGAGGTCAGAAATCTGACCTGGATCTCACCTGGCTGAAATCAAGGTATCAGGAGGACTGCACTCCCTGTAGAAGATCTAGGAAAACCACAAAACAAAACAAAACAAAACAAAAAACCTTTTGCCTCTTCAAGATCCTGGAAGCCACCCGCATTCCTTGGATTGCTGCAAGACAACTCTGAGCTCTTTTTCTGTCAAGATTCTCCATCTTTGACTCTGACCTCCTGCCTCCCTCTTATAAGGAAACATGTGATGACTTTGAGCTCACCTGGATAATGAAGGATCATTTCCCATTTTAGGATCCATAGTTTCATCCCACCTGCAAACTCCTTTTGGCCATGCAATGTAACTTAACTCACAGGCCCTGAGGACTAGGACTTGAGCATCTCTTGGCAGGGGAGTGGGGAGGTTGTTAATTTGCCTATCACAGTTCTGATCTCAGAACATGTAAGCAGCAACGCTGGGTACTTGGAGGCTCTCAATTTAATACAGGCTTGCACAGCAAAATGAGACCAAGTATTCAACAGTTACACTGTGAATAAGAGCAGTAAATACTGCAAGGCTGAATTAAAACACCAAATTAGACTTCTCACTTAACTTTGTCAGGGAGATTGAACTATTGTGGGGATATAGTTCTATGAACTAATATAAGCTAGGGTTGTAAATTTTCATACACAATGGGATTTAATTTTCATAGATATTGGGAAGGTGATCTTTATTTACATTTAAAATGGTGTATGGATGAATTAAGAATATAATATATGAATGATGGACAGGATTATTAGAAGCAATATTCCAAGGGCGATTGCCTTTGCAAATGATCATTCAGCTGTCCAGACATGGAAAATTGATGACCCCCTACTTACTGTGTGTGATAAGGGTCCCACAGTGCAATATATTTATAAGTATTTTCCTAACTGCCTTATGGATTTAAAAAATAACAAAGCAGTATCTATCATACTGGAAGGACTGTTTTAACATTATTGCATGAAGAAGAAGTTTAGAATGGGATTTAATAGCACATCATTCTAAGGTTAAAAACACCATGACCTCCAACAATTTTATATTAATACATCTGTTCCTGAGCCGTGAACTGTTTCAGCGCAAAATGAGAACGTAGTTACATCATTTCTAAGATAGCGGTAGACATTAAATGTGCTTATGACTGAACTTCTGGACACATTTATTTATTCATAAATGTTTAGTGGGCGCCTAATAACTATCAAATATCTATGTTAAGTATAAGGCATCAAAAGATGTAAAAAGCTGTAACACTGACCTTAAGATGCTCAGCACATACAGGATATGCCCAGAAGTAATCAGACAAGGGCTACACTGTGTTCCCAGTCTCATGGAAGCAGTACACATGAGCTGCTCTGTGGCAAACATTTCCTGGAGTCTGTTAGTTTCTTGGAACCAACACCCAGGTGTAGATTTAGAACCAAGGTACAGCAGCGGAGGATTCAGTGAAGAAAGGTATCCTAGCTTCTTAATTGAGAGACTAAGATCCTTACTACTCAAAATATGACCAAGGTACCAATTGTGTATCAGTTTTCAAGAGCTGCTGTAACAAAGGTTTATCAACTATGTGGCTGAAAACAACCGATCTTTATCCTCTCTCAGTTCTGGAGACCAGAAGTCTGAAATCACTTCCCCAGGAAGCTCTAGAGGATCCTTCCTGCCTTTTCTAGCTCCTCGTGGCTCCAGGTGTCCCTGGGCTGGTGGCCACATCTCTTGCCATCTTCCAATGGTCTTCACTCTGTGCGTGTCTGTATCCAACTCTCCCCTTCTTAAAAGGATGGTAGTCATTGGCTGTAGGGCTCATCCTAACCCATTATGACCTCATCCTTACTTACTTGATGATATCTGCAAAGGCCCTCTTTCCAAATAAGCCCATACTCACAGATACGTGAGGTTAGGTCTTCAACATATCTTTCAAAATATTTGAATACAATTTAACCCAAGACATGTGGCATCAGCATCGCCTCCAAGACTGTTAGAATTGCAGAAGCTCCAACTCCATCTCAGCCTGACGAGCAGAATATGCATTTATCAAATTCCCCAGGAGATTCCTAGGCATAGGAGTGTTTGTGGAACACTTCTCTAAAGGCAAGAGAGAATAGGACCAGTTGGTTTTTTGTTTATTTGTTTGTTTGTTTGTTTGAGACAGAGTTTCACTCTGTTGCCCAGGCTGGAATGCAGTGGCACCATCTCGGCTCACTGCAGCCTCAACTGCCCGGGCTCAAGTGATCCTCCTGCCTCAGGCTCCCAAGTAGCTGGGACTGCAGGCATGTACTACCACACTCAACTAATTTCTTTAATTGTCGAGACAGGGTCTCACTATGTTGTCCAGGCTGGTCTTGCTCTCCTGGGTTCAAGCAATCCTCCTGGCTTGGCCTCCCAAAGTACTGGAATTAGAGGCATGATCCACTGTGCCTGGCCAGGACCAGTTTTAAGATATGAAAATAGCTCATATGCTTGTGCTAGTGACATGGAAGTGAAGGTTCAAGAGAGGATGTTAGTCAGAGAGCAAGATTAAGAGGCAAGGAGAGGATAAATCCTGAAAGTCACAGAGCATATGGCTAGAGAGAGTTGATTTTTATTTGGCAGATGGGAGAACAGCACTGGGGGACTTTGCATCATGTGGATATCATGATCACAGTTGCCTTTCAAGAATGTGTGTGTGGCTGCCATGGGGGAAAACATATTATTTTGCTTTATTTTTAATTGGTAGAAACAAATTCTATATATTTATGGGGTTCAATGTGATGTTATGATATATATTGATATATCTACACACTTTGGAATGATTGGATCAAGACAATTAGCATTTCCTTCACTTTATATATGTATTTCTTGGTGGTAAGAATGTTTATAATCTCTTTTAACAATTTTGAAATATACAATGCATTATTATTAGCCATAGTCACCATACTGCACAGTAGATCACCAAAAGTTATTCCTCCTGTGTAACTTAAACTTTGTATCCTTTGAGTAACATCTCCCCCTCTCCCAATCCACTCCTTCTCCCAGCCCCTGGCAACCACCATTCTACTCTCTACTTCCATGCATTCAACTTTTTTAGCCCCCACATGTAAGTAATTTCATGTGGTATTTGTTTTTCTTTGTCTGGCTTATTTCACTTAAAAGAATGTCCTCCAGGTTTATCCATGTTGTTGCCAATGACAGGATTCCTTCTTTAAGGCTGAATAATAGCATTATTCACAATGGTAAAGATATGGAATTAACCTGCATTCATCAACAGATGAGTAGATAAAGGAAATGTTGTATATATACACAACGGAAGATCATTGCTATTTTAATATTTTTATATAAATTGTTTTATTATACAGACACCCAAGTACATACAAAAAGAAAAAAGAAAGAGGAGGGAAACTCCATAGACCTGTCATGGAGGTCTCATAATAAACACTTCCCAAACGTTTTTCCCCTTTATACCTCTGTTTCTGTTTTACTTGTTGTCTTAACAGACAGTTCCAGAGACTATACCTTCTTACCTGTAATCCTTTCAACATTCACCTCTTACAGATATGAATTGTATAAATAAACCCGATGCTACTATCACACCTGTAGTGAGTTTGATAGTGTCCCCCAAAGATATGTTCACTTGGAATCTACGTCTATGACCTCATTTAGGAAAAGACCTTCAAAGATGGAAATTAAGGATCCAAAGATTAGATCATGTTGTATTACCTAGAAGGGTCCCAAATCTAATGACAGGTGTCCTTATAAGACCCAGAGGATGAGATACAGGCACAGAAGAGAAGACCACATGGAGGCGAAGGCAGAGATTAGAGTGATGTGGCCACAGGACAAAAAATACCCAGCCACCAGTACCTCCCAGAGAGGCAGGAAACCAAGCCTCCCTCTGTGCCTCCGCAAGGAATCAGCCTTGCTCACACCTTGCTTTCCCACCCTGGCCTTCAGAACTATGAGAGCATAAATTTCTGTGGCTTTAAGCTCCCCACTTTGTGGAAATTTGTATGACATTCCCTAAAAGACTGATACAACATCTAAAAACATTCACATTCGTTCCTTAATAACATCATCTAACACTGCTTCTGTCCATGTTTCTCTGATTTTCTTTAAAAAATTGGCTTTTGTTAAATAGTTTGTTTCAATCGTATTCAGTTCGGCTTTGTAGAACCATCTTAAGAAGACACACAAAACTGCAAAATGTCATATTTTGAAGGGTGGCTAACTTTAGCCATGCACATAATAAACTCAGTTTCTGTAATTTCATAGAATAACTTGGACAGAAAATAGTTTGTTCAGATTTATATTAAACCTACAGGTAATCAATCCAAAAGGCATCCAAGACTTAGGATGTCTCTGGATACGCTAGGGTAAAACACAAAACCTAAGCAAAGTATCAAAAAAAAACCCAGACATGTGTGTGAACGGAAATAGCTCATCTAGGAAGAGTCAGTACAAAGATTTGTGTTTTTTTTTTTTTTCCGTTCCCCAAAAGACATCTGGGATAATCTATGCCCTGAGTAGAGGGTAGTACTGGATACGAATTTATTTCCCTGTTATTCCCCAACATAAAAGATCTTTTTGAAGCAGCCTCTGTTTTGAATCAAGATACTTAGGGGATCCATATACACCTTGTAGTTTGAGACATACTGCCTTAGTAGCTATTAGATTCTCAGTAAGGACTTATTGAACTCAACTGAGGTTTACTGTGCCAAATTTGGGGAGTAGGAAAATTAATCTCACTTGTCTTTTGTCCTCGGTGGAAGTAGCTCATGGGAATGAAATGTTTAGAGCCAAAGCTGATTTTCATCTTCTTTGGCTTTGGTACATAAACCTGGCTCTGACCTTCTTAGCTAAACACCTCAATTTGGGATAGCGTGGGCACTCCCTGTAGGGGTCACAGGTAGTGATTTTTCATGATTTTTACTTTCATTAACTTTCCCACTCTGCAATGAAGCTAATGAATGCACTGAATGAGAGGTAATTAATAAATGGTTTTGAGCTATCTGAGAGAGGTAATGAATTTCTTATATGTTCCTAATTTTCCCCTTCCTCATGGGCAGACTTGCTTACATAAAGATACTAATTTAAAACTGTGATTAAGAAGCCTAATGCCTCCGAGTGATGGATCATGGGAGATAAATTACTCAATATTCTCACATCTCACATTTGAATTTTGTACTCCATATCACACTTTCGATACTACCACAAATAGCTTCTCTGAAGGTCATCATGTGCTTTTTAATGTGTTAAAAGTACAACTGTAGTTAGGACTAGGTGCTTTTAAACATTCTGTGGGAAAAAAATCTTTAAAAAATTAGTTAAAATGATCCTTTGACTGCTCAAAATGTATTTCAATACCTTCAAATATTTGATATCAATATTTATACTGAATATGAATATGATTTTTAAATTATGTATTTATTAAAATGAGATTTCATTAGGATGTAGTTTTAAAATCATGTCATGGAGTTTTACTGCACAATTAAATCTTCAATACTAATATGTCTATATAATGTGTTAATAAGAATTAAGGATAACCATGACAATTGATTCTGATATTGTGGGTGGATAATGAATTCATTTTAAGTGGCATGCACCAATAATGAATACTTAAAATATTTCAAGTGATGTCTTCCCTGGAACTAGAGGAAGCAGGGATACTCATGCATTTAGGTAAATTCAAAACTGTAGGTGATTTTTGAGCAGAAATCCACTAACCCATTCCTCCAGATTTAACAGATTTAGATTAGATTGAGTTTAAACATAGTTTGTTCAATTTAAACAAACTTCACCTTGAGTAATGCTAAACAATTCTGCAACTTCATTTTCCAAACTGATCTCCAACCCTGGATTCTCTCAAGAGTTGCATTCATAAAGAATTTTATATTCTATATGCACAGAGCAAGGGGGAACTGAAAGGGGTCCGACTGCCACAGAAGTACCTGTACATGGTCCTTCATTTTTTATCTATTGCATATTAAAGCAAGGCTTCTTTCTTGGGATGCTCAAATGTTTCTAGTAAATGATGCTATCAGTTTCCAAGGAGATCACTGGCTGGCCGTGGCATTTCTCTTTTTGACCAGAGCTACACTTAAAAAGGGTATCTTCTGGTTCCATAAATCCATACAGGTATTGACCTTAGCTTCACGAAAATGTCACGATTATCTGTCAACCCTAACTCCTTTAGCATGATTCCTTGTTACCAAGGAAACCAACCAGGTCCATTATTACACTGTCTTTAGTAGAGTAGGAATAACCCAGTATGAAAGGAGCCCATCAATAGCTTCAGCTTGCAGTGAAGAAGTTAGGAAGACACCTTAAGACAATTTGGCCGAATCCTTTGGCTAAACTATCCAACCCATGTGATGCCTCTCCCCACTTGTGTCCCTAGCGACTCTTCCCAACAACGGCATAAAATGCACACAATAGAGGGACATTTTTATGCACTTTTGGAGGTGAACATGTTTAGCATCTTAATCTATCAATTCATAAATATCAATATCCCTGATTCCTGTAGTTACAGGGAAGACAGCCACTGGAAACATTTCACATATTCATTATTGGTGCATGTGAAATGTCATACTCGTTGTGTTACTAAAGTTTTTCTCACTTCAATAAAGGAGAAAAGCAATATTGTCTCATTGTTGCTTTCTCCCATTTCCTCATTTATTCCATTTGCATTTTTCCATGCATACTGCATGAGTGCCGTAGCACAGCATGTTTTAATTCAATAGAGAGTCATCCTTACATCAATAGTTTCTCAAAATTTCTAATCTTACACCTGACCTATTTTGAAAGCAAAATTTGCAAGCAGGAGAAACGTTGTTTAATTCATAGGTGTTTGTTGCATTCTGTAATTCTTCCATGATACATTATTTGAACATTAATTTTAAGAAAGCATCTGAATTTTAAAGTATCGTGAAATTCCAAAATATCATGAATACTCATGCAAACATTATTTTCAGTGGATCTTAAAAATATTAATAATTCAGCATTTTTTATGAACACATAGCAACTCTGATTCAGACAAGATGAAATGTTTTGAACTCATGTGTTTAGAGAGAACAGAAGGGAAACATCGAGTCTCAAGTGAAAGCCAGTCTGACATTGCCCTTGATTTAGAGTCACTGGACACAAACATAATTAGGGAAAAGGTTTGGGTTTTTTTTTTTTTCCTCACTACACACTTATGGAATTATACAAACCCAAACTGGTAAGGCACTCACTTTATTAAACCTTTTGTTCATGAGCTTAGGAACCACGGAAGCTGACTTTCCATACTTGTTATCAGTGGAACATAGAGAGGATGAGACACAATTCCTACCTCAAGGGATGGCTTTGAGGATTACACGAGGGAAAAGCTGTGAGCCCAGAGAAAAGTGTCTGCTGTCATGCTCTATTTTATAATTTATCCATTTTATGTTTTTGTCTGCTCCTTGGAGACACACACACACACACACACACACACACACACACACACAGAGTTATTGTTCTGATGCTGGTTAATTGGCTTATCCATCTTGAATATCAACATCATTCCTATAACATTGCAGGAAGTCTGCCCTCTATAGAGACCTTCTGATGAAAAATCTGGAAGATACATATTTTCCTGAGTACTTTATCATAGCTAGTAAAAGGAGTAGTACTCTAGGAACTTACAGTTCTGTAAATTTCCTAAAACTTCTGGAAATACACACTTAAAATGGTTCTATCATAAGATTTGCTAATTATAACTTATTAAAGATGTTTAAAGAACACTGATATTATTATACAGATAATTTGAGTGCAGCTTTACACACACAGAGAAATCTAAATGATAGACTAGACATTACATTTTTTATTTAAAAAATCCTTTCCTTTTTACAACTGATTAAGGGATCGGTTACCTTCTCTAAATCATTTGCAGCCAAGGAAGCAGATGGAGTTTCTGCCTTATCTATGATGAGTTTCTTCTGCTATTGTTTAAAACCTGGTAAGTTTCTTTAAGGTAATCTTCCTTGTTCCTGTCTCATGGTGACATGTTCTGGGATGTCATTTTCATGGAAATGACACTTAAGACAAGTTTTGGAAAACTCTTCCTTTCTACACATCTTAAGTACTATGTCTTCATTAGCATTGTTTCCTCAGAGCTTTGCATTCTCCAGTATGTCACATCAAATCTTGACCATTTCATCCTTATTATTGTAGAAATGAAATGATATCTCTAAAGGAAAAGAAAATGCTTGTCTACCTAGTATTATATGCCTAGTAAAAAATATTCTTCAGAAAGAAATTCTAAAGACTAGAGTGGAGAAAGAAAAAATAAAGAGGTGTAAAACAATACAGAGGAACATTGAAGATAAAGGTTGGATGATTGAAAACAAAACAAAAGAAAAAAACAGGAGTGAACACTCTTCAGCTAGCCTGACCAAGAAAAAAGGATTAGTGAGGGCCTCGTCTGAGAAGCAGACAATGCAACGGTCCAGAAATCAAACATGACTGAGTTAGAATATTCTATTTTGTAGCTTTTTTATGTGCTGGGGAGGAGTGGGAGAAGTGCATCTTTCTAGTAGGAAAATTGCCAATACATGGAACATCCCAGAAAACTTTGAATCCTTTTTAAAAATACTTCGTTAGTATAAGTGGCCTGAGGGTAAGGGCTATTACCTAAAAATACTGTCAGTGATCTCACAGTTGCATTTGTAATGCTTAACATAGAATCATATCTAGAATTTATGTTGGGGAGAAACATATGGACTTAGGTAACTGTTGGTCCATATTTTTTTGCAGAGGTTTGTCAGTGTATTAAGGCTACACTTATAAAGGTTCTGCCCATATTTATTTGAAATAGTTCATTAGGATTAGGTCCAGGAATCTCTCTTACTAAATTTATAGAATCTTTTAATCTCATACCTTCTTGACTTCACATTGCCCTTTTCCAGAATCAGAATTTTATAGCACCATCATTTCAGAAACTTAATTTTACAGAAAGAAAGTCCAATATATCTCAAAAAACAACTCTCAAAACGTTCTGTGACCCCACAAGCTCACTAAATAAATTCAATAATACAACTCTATTAAAAATTCCCAAATATTCGAAAGAGGTAGATGGGTGGATCTACTGAATAATAAGATATCTAGGGAAAGAGGAATGGTTCAAAATGAACCGTCCTATTTTTCATCAAAAGTTTTATGACTTTTTTTCTTTGAACAAAAAAAGCCATCTCAGCATCAGCAGCCATATTTATTGCTTTTTGTTAATCCCATTGTACCATTTCTGTGAAGACAAAATAAGTGTTAGACCAAAAAGGGAAATATGAAGGAGAAAGAGCATAGCTTATTTTTGTGCTTTATTCCTCTAGAAATGAGCTCTGGAGACACCTTCTGTTCGTCTCAAAAATATAAATTCAAACAAATACATCCCATTAATAATATAACTGTGGCTTCTGTTCCTAACTTTTTTTCCCTAAAACTTGGGGCAAAAATCAGCAATTATCAGAACTGACAAGAGTTTGCCTGTCTATACCTTTAAATTGGAAATCTTCATTTTAAATGCATAGTTATAAAGAAAGAAGGTTCCCCCAGCTCCTCCTTCCTCTTTTGTTTTTTAAATTATTTTAGTGAAACTATATCTATGGCAGGTGAGTGATAGGATGGAGTTTATGAAAACCATGCAGACACATTTTCCCTTCTAGGTTCTTAATAATTCTCAGTAAAAGGTTGAGCTCTTCTTGAGATATTTATGCTATTTGAAAAGATCTAAACTGATGTATTCCATTTATATTCTGTTCAGAATCATTTCTTTGTACGAAGGTTTAATTCTTTTTCCCTGAAATCGTTCAGACTTTCATTTCTTATTTTACACTTTACAAGAAAAATCCCTTAATCTCTCTTTAATGGAATTCTGTAACAGTAACCTACATCAATTTGAACCAGTTGCAAAATTTAGTTTCCAAGATTGTTTTATGTGCATTTACCATTTTTGAATTGAGAACACATCATATTTTATAAAATAAATACATATGGCAATAAGTGAATTGTATCTATTACTTGCTTATAAGTGTTTATATTCATATTTCTTTGTGCTGACATTTAAAAGTCACACACTATATATGTATATATCTGATTAAGTGAATTTATTTCAAATAGTGTCCTCATGACATTTAGACATTAAGTTGATACATACTATACAATCATTTTATTTTAGGTCAATTGATAAAGCAAGCCTTTATCAAGGCTTTATCAAGCAATTAATAAAGATAATTCATGTGCTTCCACATGTGAAAAAGAAGGATGCCTTAAAGTTATGTATGATATTAAAGAAGTTCCATTTAAAGAAAGAATGTAATATGTGTAACCATTACTGGAGAAGAAAATATACTGGATTTGTCTTTAAAACAGCTAGTGAAATGTTGCAAATGTAACATTAGTAAGATCCTCTTTTATTAGGTGCTAATTTGAATCTTCCTAACCTATGTAGGGAGATATATTACAAGATTATTTTCCCATCTTTTTGAAGACAAATCTTGAACATTGTCTATGATGCAATCGTTTTGCTGCTACATAAAGTGAATTACATTTTTTTCCTTTTCTTTTGTTCACTTGCAAATTGAATTCTGGTAATTTCACTCCAATAGCAGAAAATTCATACAGGGCCAGAATAAATGGTATTAGCACCACGGGCTCCATAAGAAAAACTTGAATTTGCTTTTTAATTTCTCTATTATTGTTTTGTGTCACTGAAGTTCCAGCTGAATTGGGAACTCTTTTGCCTGTATGATGCATGTTTTCAGGATATTTTCCTTTGTGTGGAACAGACAAGAGCACTTCCCTATGGTGTGCATTAATCCACTTTTTCCCATATGCTTTTTAAGAACGTGTAACAAAATGAACCTCCTTGACTTCTGTGATAAACCCCAGATGGGGAAAAGAAAAAGTACCTCTTTATTGCCCTGCAGTGAGAGGCATTGGAGACAACAGGGACACATTTTCCAAACGTAGGACATATAGTGGAAATAATGTGTTTTTTAGAATTTCATCATTTTAGACACTACATATTTATACATATTACTATAAATAAATACAGATGATATGCTATTCATGCACCCAATCATAGAAAAAGCTGTGTTAACTGTAGTCACCCTGTTGTGCTATTAAATACTAGATCTTATTATTTTATTTTAACTCCATTTTTGCACCCATTCATTATATATTTAAAGATAACTAAAAGAGTGAAACTGGAATGTTTCTAACACAAAGAAATGATAAATGCTTGAGGTGACGGATACCACAATTACCCTGCTCTGATTATTCCACGTTGTATGCCTGTGTCCAAAAGTCATATGTACCCCATCAATATATACACCTATTACGTACACATAAAAATTAAGTAATTAAAAATTAAAGAAATCTGTGTTAATGTTCAGTCGGTTTATTATTTTCTTTGCACTACTACATACACTTTAAATTAAAGCTAGGAACTTATGCAAATATCAATTTGACAACGTTTGGTTCCCCTGAATATAAGTTTCACTCTGTTTTCTAAATCAAAGTACAGAACATACAAGAAAACTAGTCTCACGTAACACAAACACACATATACACTATTATACAGGTAACACACACAAAACTCTCAGCCTTGTAAATAATTTCAGTATGTGGAAAGACAAATGCCTGAATACAGAGCACATCAGGAAGCATTAAGAAATTAAACCTGATGACAGATTTAATATAGACTTGTTTATATTAACTGTGTCAGAATAATAAACAGCCCTATGGGGGAATAAGTGTGGATCTAATTTCAGAACTATAGGATATTAGATATACTAGTGTGATATTGTAGTTACAGAAACTTTATTAATAAAAGCCTCAAATACAACTTTCATTTTATTCACTTATATAGATGGCCTCTCTCGGGGCATTGTGTGGATTGAGCCTTAAAGTGGCTGTCACTGGACTGTCTTCTGTTATTATTCACCAAGGACAATGGAGTTCAGAATGATAAGGGAGAAAATGCACCCGGAGCCTGTGTTCCACCCAGAGGGGCTAAGTCATATGGATCCTGCCATTGTAGCATCAGTAACTAGAGTACCTTGTGCAACTTTCTCTTTCCTGTGTCTCTACTTTTTTGCCTGCCATATTGGTCTTGCCTGTACCATTGGGCATATGCCTGCCATGGTTACTTGCTCATTTATTTGCAATGACCAAGACTGGGTAATTTTTAAAGACAAGAAGTATTAAACAGACTCACACTTCCACACGGCTGGGGAGGCCTCAGGAAACTCACAACCACAGCGGAAGGGGAATAGATGCATCTTACATGGTGGCAGGTGAGGAAGAGCATGTGTGAGAGAAGGAACTGTCAGACACTTATAAAACCATTAGATTTCATGAGAACTCACTCACTATCATGAGAACAGCATGGGGCACACCACCCCAATGATCCAATCCCCTCCCACTTGGTCTCTCCCTGGACATGTGGGGATGATGGGGATTATGATTCAAGATGAAATTTGGGTGGGGACACAAAGCCTACCCATATCAGGCAAAAAACTGTACATTTTCACAATTAACTCAGTAGTGAGGACTGAAGACAAAAATGAGACCCATTGTGTAACATCAGAATCTGGAAGATTCTTAGAAGACTTAAAGAAGGGAAATGTCCACTTTTAAAACAAACAACCCCATCAAAAAGTGGGCAAAGGATATGAACAGATACTTCTCAAAAGAAGGCATTTATGTGACCAAGAAACATATTAAAGAAAGCTCATCATCACTGGTCTTTAGAGAAATGCAAATCAAAACCACAATGAGATACCATCTCATGCCAGTATATATATATATATATGTTCTAGTAGTACTGTTCCTCTGGAGAACCCTGACTAATACAATGGACTTGAAATATTCCTAACACACAAAAAAATAAATGGTTAAGGTGAGGGATACCCCAATTTTCCTGATTTGATCATGACATATTGTATGTTTGTGCCAAAAAAAATCCCAAGTACTCCATGTATATATGTGTGTGTGTGTGTGTGTGTGTGTGTGTGTGTGTGTATATATATATATGCCTATTATGTACCTATAATAATTAAAAATGAAAAAATAAAACTTTCCACCTGTGTGTTATAAACATTAGTGAAAGAAAATGCACATCTTCCCAACATATGAAAACATTTCCTTTCTTTTTTATTAAAAAAATTTTTATTGTACTTTATTATACTTTAAAGTATTAAAAATATATACTTTATATAAAGTATAAATATATACTTTATATAAAGTATAAATATATACTTTATATAAAGTATAAATATATACTTTATTATATATATATAAAGGGGAGTTTATTAAGTATTAACTCATGTGATCACAAGGTCCCACAATAGGCCATCTGCAGGCTGAGGAGCAAGGAGAGCCAGTCTGAGTTCCAGAACTGAGGAACTCGGCGTCTGATGTTCAAGGGCAGGAAGCATCCAGCATGCGAGAAAGATGTAGGCTGGGAGGCTAGGCCAGTCTCTCCTTCCATGTTTTTCTTCCTGCTTATATTCTAGCTGCTCTGGCAGCTGCTTACTAGTGCCTTTCCCAGCCCACTGACTCAATGTTAACTTCCTTTGGCAACATCCTCACAGACACGCCCAGGATCAATACTTAGTATTCTTCAATCCAATCAAGTTGATACTCAGTATTAACCATCACATCTACTCGTTAGTTATTGTGAAACAGACAATAAAATATTATTAACTATAGCCACTCTATTGTGCTACCCAATGCTAGATACTATTCATTCTACCTAAATGTATTTTCTTGTACCCATTAACCATCCCCACTTTACACGCCATTGTTCTCTACCCTTCCCAGCCTCTGGTAACCATTATTTTACTCTACATGTCTATGAGTTTCATTTTTTAAACAGTTTTAGCTCCTACATATGAGTGAGAACATGCAAAATTTGTCTTTCTGGCCTAACTTATTTCATTTAACATAATGGAACCTCCATTATGTTAATGAAGACCTCCAGCTTCATCCTTGTTGCTGCGAATGACAGGATTTCATTTTTTATGGCTGAATAATATTCTGTTGTGTATGTATACCACATTTTCTTTATGTGTTCATTCATTGGTGGATACTCAGGTTGATTCCAAATCTTGGCTATTGCAAACAGTGTTGCAATAAACGTGGGAGTGCAGATATCCTTTCTACATACTAATTTCCTTTCTTTTGGACAAATACACAGTGATGGGATTGAACTCTATATTCTTCTCCATAATGGCTATACTAATTTACATTCAACTGTGGAAAGTTTTAGGGGATATTGATGTTGACATTGGTTTTAAGAAAGTTCATTGATTAATTAATTAATTTTTAAGGTTATTGCACAGAGGTGAGCAGGTGGTGTGCACAATTAGCCACAATCATCCCAGTCTTATTATTCTCCTGTGTTTTTGGGAAGGGAGATCTAGAGATTCTAGAACATGGTAACAACACACAGATATTCTCTACTTATTAATTCCTCTGACACCTGCTCTTCAAAGGAATGAGGTTGAGGGGATAAAAAAGAAACGTACCATAGACACATTTCCCTTTTTAAAAATGTGGCTTAGATTGGTGAGGAGGGGTTAAACTTTTTGCTATTAAAGGAAATGTATTCGTTTGTTAGGGCTGTCATAACAAAGTACCACACATTGACCAAGATTACAAAATAGAAATGTATTATCTCAAAGTTCTGGAGAACTTCTGGAGTTCTGGCCAACAGTCAAAGATTCAAGTGTCTGTCGGATTGGTTCTTTCTGAGGGCTCTGAGGAAGAATCCCTTCCCAGTCTCTTTTTTAGTGTCAGGCATTTTGCTGACGGTCTCTGGCATTGCTTGTCTTTTAGACACATCGCCTGGATTTTTGCCTTTATTCACATATGCTGTTCTCTTTCTGCGAATGTTTGTGTCCGAATCTCCTCTTTTTAGAAGGACTTAGTCATTTTGGACTTGGGGACCACTCTACTCTAATACAACCTCATATTAATGAATTATTCTTGCAATAACCATATTTCCAAATAAAGTCACATTCTGAGTCAGTTAGAATTAGGATTTTAACATATGGGTTTAGCTGCAGGAGACAGAATTCAACCCATAACAGAAGTTGTGAAAAAAATGGGAGTTTTGAACGGTTAGTAAATAGGACTAGTGTAGAAAGATTCTTATGTAATCATTTTGCAAAGTTGGTCATAGCCTACTGCTGATTATGGCTTTGATCTTTTTGACTAACGTCTATTTTTATTACATCCACATAAGGAATGTGGTTTGGGTTTTTGTGTTAGAAAACTGGGGAATATTAGTAAACTTTTATTGTATTCTATTTATTTATTTTTAATTAATATTATTTTTTACTGAAAAGCTGTAATTATATACACTTCTGGGTACAATGTGATATTTTTCTATATAAATATAATGTGGAAAGTATCCACAAGGATCTGAACTTTTATTATTATTATTATTATTACTATTATTATTATTGAGACAGGGTCTACCTTTGTAACCCAGGCTGGAGTGCAGTAACACGATATTGGCTCATTGCATCTTCTACCTCCCCGGTTCAAGTGATTCTCCTGCCTCAGCCTCCCATGTAGCTAGGACCACAGGTATGTGCCACCACGCCCAGCTAATTTTTTATTATTTGTAGAGGTGATGTCTTGTTATGTTGCCCAGGCTGGTCTTGAACTCCTGGGCTCAAGCAGCCTCCCAGAGTGCTGGGATTACAGGCTTGAGCCAGATCAGGCATGCCCGGCCTGATCTGGACTTTTAGAATCACAATTTTGATGAAAAGTTTAGAGAGTAAAGAGAAAATTGACAGTGTGAAACGATTGTGTTGCAAAAATAAAGGAGGTCCTGTGAGGTCTTATATGCCATTATTGTCCAATTAAATTTATGAGAAAAGTTATCAAAAAAGTGTATACAAGATAAACCAATGAATGAACTATGTGAGATGATGAATATGATGATTAGCTTGGCTGTGGCAATCATGTCACTATGTATATGTATACCGAAACATTATGATGTCTACCTTACATAGATACAGTTTTTAAAAAGATGAACCAATAAAAAAAATCCACTATAAAGCAAAATAAATACATACAAAAAGACGTGAGATCAAATCCTTTTTCTAGCTAGTTCCTAGTTATGGTTCAATTTTGTATGTCAGCTTGTACATCCATCTCCAGATCCCCACTGAAAACAATGATCTACATCTCACGCCACAGGGCTCTTGGGAAGTTCAAGTAAGACAATTTATATCTCAAAGTACATTATACACTGCTCAGTTGATTTGGCTACTTTCCAAAAGTCTGCCTGGTTTTCTGGGAAGGGAAGGCTGATTATTCCAGCGGGAATGGCAGGCTGTGATCGGAGCATTCCACGTGCATCCATTCTTGATGTCTGAAGATTCCAAAGGCACCTTGCACAGAGTAAGCCCTCAATAAATATTTGCTATTGTTCTTGTGCATGCCCCATGTATTGTTGGCTTAGCTGTGGCGCTTTCTGGTTTCCATGGCTACTCAAGAATTTTGAGGGACATAACAGAATCCTTGGTGACTTGAATCTGTAAAGAAAAGTACATGGAAATCTGGACAGATTGGGTGGTCTTTCTTTGATGAAGTATTTGTATTATATTAGTGAAATGAGTCCTGTGTTTTTTTGTTTTGTTTTTGCTTTTGTTTTTGTTTATGCTTGTATTCTTTACAACACACGTTTTTGTCATCTATATCCTGTACTCAATGGTAAGAAAGTTATGTTGGCATCATCCAATGTTTAAAAATGTTTTTTAAAAAGCTACCCAGAGACACCATTGCCCAAAGCTTGTAGATGCTCATCTTGAAATTTGCTTTGTTCCATAGTGACTGTTCACTGAAATTTAAAATCAGAAGTAGCCTGGGCAACGCAGCAAGACCTCATCTCTATAAAAACTATATATAAGAAGAACTGGGCATGTTGGTATGTTGGTATGTGTCTTGTGGTCCCAGCCACGTGGGAGGCTGAGGCAAGAGGATTGCTTGAGCCCAGGAATTTGAAGGTGCAGTAAGCTATGATTGTACCACTGCACTACAGCCCGGGTGACAGAACGAGTCCTTGTGTCTGAAACACAATTTTCTTAAATTTAAAAATCAGAACTTACCAAAGGAAGTGAACTGCAGATAATCTCATACATGACCCTTGGAGTGTGTTCTCTCTAGTAAACCAACCTGCAAGGTTTTATGCAAAGGGAAAGTATGACAACTAGAATGACAGATGAATTCTTTATGCATATTAGAGACATACCTCAAAGTGTTTGAGCAGGCATTTCAAAATTGTGGTATCCATCTCCCACTTTTCCCAACCCTTTAATTCTGACTGATACACAAGGCTCCGAAAATAGTGGATGAAATAGTCATTTCCCTCAAATTAGGAAAAATGACTTTGCCTGTTACACACACAAACACGGGTGCTAAAAGTGCATTTTTTCAAAGTAGGAAAAGGGAACACCTTTTTTAAAAAAGAAAACTGATGGTAAAATACACAGACAAAGAAGTTGGTCAAGGGAGGGAGGAAGAAAGGGTGGAAGGAAGAAAGAAAATAAACTAAGAAGAAAGAAGGAAGGAAGGAAAGAGGAAATAATGAGGAAGGAAGGAAGGAGAAAGGAGGAAGAAAAGGAGAAAAAAAGAAGCAAGTCTTAAAATTAGTTCCTGGAACTAGGATCTCAAAGAAAACACAGCCCAACACAATGCAATGCAGCAAAACAACCACTGTCTTAAGTAGAACATGTGTCATGAGTATAGAACTCCTTTGGGAAATCAGTATTAGAGCTTCCATTTATTAAAGTGCTTCTGGTTTCCAAAGTTAACAGTTAAATATCCATCATTACCCCTTTTGTTCTTTGTAGTAATGTTTTAATTTACAGAGAGCAAGTATTAATACCACTGGTTTATTGAGAAGGACAATGAAGCCTTATTTAACATCTTTCAGCTCATTTCAGAATACCGGATTCTTAACTCTGGGTCCAGAATTTCCCCAGCTTAATCTTTGTACCCTTCCTTGCAGGACAGATTTTCTTTATCTCTTTAAATGTAAATGCCTTTTCCTGAGAGGCTAATTCTGTCTTCATACAGAATTTCGTTTATTACCTAGGATGAGTGGAAAGGAAGTTGTTCCATAGAAGTGATTGCTCCTTTTGGCTTCTGTAATTCACATCATCACTATCTTGATAAACGTTTCAATAACTTTAAGCAATTGGGGGGATGGATAGCTTAGGAAGTGCCGGCACAGAGTAAGTAATTCAGATGATCCTGTGGTCGTGAATTTTGGGGGGATAACTAGACAAAGTAGTTAGGTTTTTTTGCTTATTTGTTGAGTTTTGTATCTGAATAATATCACAACTGCAAAAATAGATCACTTCTTATTTCTGGTATTAATTATTTTTTTAAAAGCAGTTGCATTTAATTCTTTTCAGGCAATGGATACCAGTTCTGTAAATACCCACATACTTATTTTCATTTCCATTGTTTTAGATAGGAATCAATCCTCCCTCCCTCCATGCCTCTCTCCCTTCCTTCCTTCCTTCCTTCCTTCCTTCCTTCCTTCCTTCCTTCCTTCCTTCCTTCCTTCCTTCCTTCTCTCCTTCCTTCCTTTCTTCCTTCCTGCCTTCCTGCCTTCCTGGCTTCCTGCCTTCCTGGCTTCCTGCCTTCCTTCTTTCCTTCTTTTCTTCCTTCTTTCCCTCCTTTCTTATTCCCTACTTATGTGGCTCACTGGGGCACATCTGCCTGTTTGTATCTGTGTATAGATTCTGGTCTCTCCTGTTCTTGTCAGATGATTATTGCTTTACTTATTTTTTATTCAATTCATTCCTCAAATGTGCTATTTCCATGTACTAATTATTTTCTTTCCAGGTTTCTGAATGTTGAGGCATCAATACCACCAAATTATTTAATGTAATGAAGAGTTATTCCATCAAATACAATACCTTAGAGGGTCAACGAATACCCTACAATTTCAGGAAACGTCTTACATACACGTGTATATATGCATTTTTTCTCTAAATATAATTTTCTCTCTATATATTTTTTTCTAGGAGAAGGTATATAGCCTTCACCAGCTTTTCAAAGGACAACTAGTTAAAACCCACAACACAAAGTAATTGTGTATGTGTGTTTGCATATGTGCATCACATTTATTTATTTTAATAGTGGTAAAATATACATTATATATGATTTACCATTTAAACCATTTTTAAGTATATATTCAATGATATATAGAACATTCACATTGTTATACAACCATCACCATCATCCATCCCCAGAATTCTGTCTTGCAAAACTGAAACTCTGTACCCACTGAACAATTTCCCATTACCTACTCTCCAGCCCCGGACAATCACCATTCTACTTTCTCTCTCTATGATTTTGTTTACTCTGGGTAGCATAGATGAATGAAATCCTAGACTATTTGTCCTCTTGTAACTAGTTTATTTCATTTAGCATATTGTCCTCAAGTTTCATCCATGTTGCAGCATGTCCTTCCTTTTTAAGTCTGAATGATATTCTCTGTATTGCACATCACAATTTGTTAGTCAATATTTCTAAGATTCTAAGTAAGAATAGACCATGTAGAAGGCACATTTCCTGAGGTGTACTCTTTTCTTAGAATGGCAAACCTCCTTAGTAGAACACTGGATGGTATATCTAGGCTTATTCAAACATCACTGGATGATACTGATGTTTGAGTGTGGATGTTTTACATAACCAATGTTAACCAGGAATTTTAAGCAAATGTATCGATAATTAAGACACACACACACTGATCCCCCCTTCACACACACACACACACACACACAAACACACACACACACACTACATTGAATCTATAGTCCCATTTTGGAGGAACTCATATCTTTACAGATTCCAATCCATGAACTTGGTATACCCCATGATTGCTCAATATGTTCTTTAGATTGCTATGTGGAAGTTCAGCATTTTTTATTAGACTGGTTCCTGTGAATGTGATATTATTTATGCTATTGGAAACATAAAAGTAAATTTAATTTTTTTCTAGCATATAAAAATAGAATGGATATTTTTGTGTTCTTGCTTTTATTAACTGCTAAATTCACTAAATCTCCTAGCTGGGTTATAGATTTTTTTCTAATTTTAAACTTACACATTCATGTTTTAAAACAGGCTTAATACTTCCTTTTCAGTCATTTTACTTTCAACTTTTACTTTCAGCTTTTACTTTCCTAATTCTGTTACTACAATTACAAGAACTAATTACAAGTACTTCACAGTACGTCGTGTAGAGGCCTGTCCACACCAGATATCTTTGCCTCATTATTGATGTCCAGGAAATTTTAACCATTTCATACGCTCCATATTGTGTTTTGTTTGTTGGTTTGTTTTCTTTTGTTGTTGATTTTTTTCAGGTAGAAATCATATGTTTAAGGAAGTATTATTCTATTCTGGATAGTTAGTATACTTTATTAATTAAAATTTATCATCTTTTGAAAATGTATTTTTTGCATTTATTGAGATGCCACATGTTTATGTTCTTGTTTCTTTTAATATAGTAATTTACCTCAAATGATTTACAACTCCTGGCTAGGCACAGTGGCTCATACCTCTAATCCCAGCACTTTGGGAGGTCTAGGCGGAGGATGGCCTGAGGCCAGGAGTTCAAGACAATCCTGGCCAACACAGCAAGACCCCATCTCTATTTTTAAGAAATTTTTATTAAAAAATGATTTACAATTCTAAACTATCCTTCTACCCTGTATTCCTGAAATAAATCCCACTTGAATTATGGCACATTATGCACAATTGTTTCCCTTTTGTTAATCACTGCAATATATGGCATTTTTTGTCACTATATATATAATTTTATAAATTTGGCATTACTAAGAAAGATTGTTAAAAATTTTAACTCTAATTTCATTTGTTTTGTTTGTTTTTGAGACAGAGTCTTGCTCTGTCACCCAGGCTGGAGTGCAGTGGTGCAATCTCAGCTCACTGCAATCTCCACCTCTCCGGTTTAAGCGATTCTCCTGCCTCAGCCTCCTGAATAACTGGGACTACAGGTGCATACCACCATGCACGGGTAATTTTTGTATTTCTCATAGAGATGGGATTTCACCATGTTGCCCAGGCTGTTCTCAAACTCCTGACCTCAGGGGATCCGCCTTGGCCTCCCAAATTGCTGGGACTACAGGCGTGAGCCATCACATTTGGCCTTCATTTCTTTTTTTTTTTTTTTTTTTATCAGGTTTCAGTATTAAGCTTATGCTCATCCTAAGAACGTTTTGGGGTAGATTCAGTAGTCTTGATAGTTCTGGTCAAATTTATCACTACTATAAATTATGCCATTTTTCTGTTATATATTACAATTTTTAAAATATATATATAATTCTATTATATGCCTGTCTTTTAACTTACTTGCCTTGTTATTTGCTGGTTTTTTTGTTGCCATCCTTGGATTTTCTATGTGCATAATAAAAAATCTGCAAATAGTAATAAAAACAACCTTCTTCCTTCCAATGTATATGCCTTTCATTTTCTTACCTGTTTCGTTGTGTTAGCCAGTACCTACAGAAAAAAAGCTACTAGAGTAGAATGTTCTTATTTGTTTACCACTATGATAGATGCCTTTTGATTGATATTTCTATATATTTTATATATAGTAACATTGTTTATATTTGTGCATTATACAAGTAATTTATATTATATATACATATATAGTTACATAACATATACACACAATATCTTAACATCATGTATAAACATTATACACATGAAGAAAAGATACTTCTACTTCTATTTTTTCTTGAAATAAAGAATAAGAATAAACTTTCATTAAATGAATTTCATCACTTACAGTGACAACCTATGTTTTCTAAGATTATATTAATAACTTTAATAAATTTCCTAATATTGAGATTTGCATTTATTGAAATAAATCTCAAGCCATCACAATGAATTTTTCTTCAAACATCAGCTGTAATCTATCAACTAGTTGTTTAAAAATATTCCTATCAATTATTTGCTTCTTGTGCTATGTTTTTAAATTTTATATTGATGCTTTGCAAGCTTTAGAATAAAATTTTAGAACTATTTTCCTTTTCTAAATCAATTTAAATATCAGGGAATTAATCTTGTTTTCAAAGAAAAAACTGTGAAAGCATTTGGAACTGATGTCTTTGAGGGGGAGAATGTTTGAGGCAGAGAATGAGGTTTGGTCGCTTTGGGATGATATAATTAGTCTGTTTTGAGTTTCTATGTCTTCTGGAAAAAATACGTGCTATGTGTAGGTCTGGAAAATTATCCATTTCATCCAAGTTTTCAAATGCATTTGTATGGGATGGATCAAAGGAGTTGGTTTTAATTCTTTAATCTCTTTCCATAGCAAGGATTTCCTCTGATCATTTATTTCATGCATTTTGGCATCCTCCCCTTTTATTTGATGATTATCATATTAAACAGTTTTTCTGTCATATTTTTTTGCTTACCAAGGAACTAATGCTAGGAATTTCATTCTCATTTATCTCCTTTTTGGTTTTTAATCTTTATTAATCCCTTTCTAATTCCTGCTGTGCTCATGTAGTTTTGCTGTTGTTGTTGTACTTTGTTCTTTTCTTGAGAAAATACAACTTATGGTGAGATTCCTTCCCCAGAGCCCCTCCAGCACTCCACCCTCTGGAAGGAATAGCCGTACGGTGTAGTTTCTGGCACAAAATAACTAAGCAAATTACTCTACGTGTTTCTTTATGATCACAATACTCTTGGCTGCAACAGTCTGAAATGTTACTATTTAAAATTTCATGCCCACTTACGCGTAGGGCATACTGCAAGTATATTCAAAATGAGAGTGAGGAAATAGCATGGATTTCGGCCAGCAGACGTAAGAGTGCAATTTATATACACTCTTGGAATGTAAACCCAGTATCGTCCAAAAACTCGAGGGAGGCAGGAATATTTAGTTGAACACATTATGAAGAGTTTAAAGTTGTCCTGCCAACAGAACTCTGTTTAATAAAAAAAAGTTCTGTTCTGTGTTTAGCAATGCCCCAGTTTTTTATCCCTAGTTCTCAGAAGTTTCCTTTTCTTTTTGCTTCTGCTAGATTCGAATAGTCTATATTTGACTTAGGCATGGATTTCCCATTGTGTGCACAATTATAAGAACTCCTGGATATTTCCAATGTGGTTTTTGTTGTTGAATCTGAAATAGAAAGGATTCATTTCATGAACCCAATCTCCCTATAGAGCCAACCAACTTTCTTGGTGCTGCTAAGAACATTTTCCCAGCTTTTTTTTTTTTACTGTCAAGCCCAATGTTCAATTTTACCACTTATATGATGGTGTTCTACTGTGATAGTGACCTTCAACTATTTCACAATATCCGTATAAAATACTATGTACTGAAAAAAATGTAATTGCCTGTATTAGCCTGAACGAAAAATGTCTCAAAGTCAAACCATTTTCAATAAACATGCATTAGGACTCTTGAGCAGAGCTATCGCTGGCGATGAACGTGCTGCCTAAAGAAATTATGTGATTTTTGGAATTTTAGTCCAATTTTTCTTTGTAATTTAGCAAGAAAACCTTGTATAACTAACAGATTAAAAGTAAACTTCTGCTTTATCTCTTATTCACAGTGAGGCTTCTTAAGGTTTATCTTCATTTATTAACTACTCTAAGACTTTAAACCTTGGGGTACAAACTTAAGACAGGCGTATTAGATGTGCACATTCATTTATATTGTGATAATTTTAGGTAAACTACATGTGTGAGTTCTTTAATAATTTAACTCAACAAGGAAATGAAATGGCTGTAAAATAAACACAGGTTATCTAAAGGGAGGAACATTTTCTCCTGATTTACATGAATTGTTTCTTTTAGAACTTTCAAATGATATAAACCCCAAAGCAAGAAAAATTACCATGACATGGTTTATTTTCAAATTCAAAGTCATTAGAGGTAAATCTGACTGCTCATCATTTTCTCAAGGTAATTTTCACTTTGGCAAGTAATTGTCTCTAATACTTTTATTTCGAACACACCTGGGATCATTGCATAATAGCTTTGACTGGAGGGAAGGGAAGAATGCAATAATCAGATAGTTAAGTCAGAAGGATGGGGTGTGTATGTTAGAATCTTCTGCTGTTTTGTAGGGACACAGATTTTGTATGGCTGGCAGCTAACACTTCCAGTGGTGTAGGAATTATCAAGACACTTGAAGATAGCGATGGGCATAATAGAAGTTCCTGTGTCTCAAGTTGACATGTTATAGTTTCATCTTTTTTTCCTTATTTCTGATGGAAGTACTAATAAGTAGAAAAATGGCCAAGAAACTGTCAAAGCCAAAAAAAAAAAAAAGGAAAGAAAGAAAAAGAATATCAGAAAAAGAATAGCTGGTTGGAATGTGACTGGACTTTTAAACCACTGGGGAATATACCCTGTTATTATCATTCTTTTATTGTTTTTGTTTTTAAGAAAACTATTCCTATATCATTCTTTCAAACAAACTTTAAAACAGCTTGCATAAATCGTGCTGGTTAATAAGAGAGAAGGAGACAGAGATGGAAATAGAGACAAAGAGAGAGAATGAGAGACGGAGAGAAGGAGAGACAGACCAGAGAGAGTAAGAGGGCAGGTGGGAGAGAGAGGAAAGGAGGGAGAGAGAGAGAGGGAGCAGAAAGAAGAGAGAGAAACAGAGAGACAGAGAGAGAGGAAGGGAGGGAGAGAGAAAAGGCAGAGAGAGGGCAGGAGGAAGAGACAGAAACAGAGAGAGTGAGATAGAGAGAGAGGAAGGGAGGGAGAGAGAGGCTGAGTAATACTTTCAAGATCATAATTTACAATGTTGGACAAGAGAGTGCCTGTTTTATGGTCAAGGAGTATTCATTTATTACCAATTCACAAGAGTCATACAAAGAAAGAAATGACACTAAATCAAGAGCAATTCATAACAGCACATGGAAAAGAAAGAAAAAGGGTAAGAAAAGCTCTCCCTTCTAAAGTCAACACACCATGTACTTTGGGTCCTCTCCTACCCAGTGAAGCCTCCAGAATGAATCCACCACCACGTTTTCCCTCCTTTTCTTCATTTGGCATTCAGATATTACCACAGTGCTCCCTGGGAAGATATTATTTCGCATCCCCAAACAACATGCCCAGATCCTTTTCTACCTTGGATGATTTCCTGTCTTCATTATTCATGTCTTGTTTTTGAATAGTGTAGCCTCCACCATTTCTCCCAAATACCTTCATAGAATCTTAGAATGACTTCTTTCTTTGCTCCAATCATGTGATCTTTCTCTTGTCTCTTTCTATTTGACTTTTTATAAGATTGATCATCTTCTTCGAAATATCATGGCTTCCTTGACTTGGGTTGCGTTGGTGACTCCTGCTTTTTCTTCATGGTTTATGTAAGCCCTTTTAAACAGGCATATGTCTCTCTTACCTCCTATCTCCCTAGCCACTTAATAATGTTCCTTGTAGTTATCAGTTCTCAACGCTGCTAGTCATGCTTCTATTATAGATCCCTAAACCACCTATCAGTTTATTCCTACTTTCTCTACAATACTTTAAATTGATTTCAGGATTGATTCCAGGAATATACAGGAATATATATATGCCCTGTCATTGTCATTATCATTATTTATTGCCTATGTTTTTAAGAAAACTATTGCTATATTATTCTTTCAAACAAATTTCAAAGCAGCTTGCATAGATCTTGCTGGTTAATAAGAGAGAGGGAGACAGAGACTATATATACATACATATATATACGCATATATACATATATATACATATATAATATTTGTCATGGAGTCAATTTAAAATATAATATATGTAATCAAATATAATATGTATTTTATACTATATATATGTAAAATTGTCCTGGAATCAATTTAAAATATATATATTTGTATTTAAAGACAGGGAATTGCTCTGTTGCCCTGGTTGGAATTCAGTGGTGCAATCACAGCTCACTGCAGCCTCGATCTCCTGAGCTCAAGCAATCCTCCCACCTGTCTTTTGAGTAGCTGGGACTACAGCCATATACCACAGGGTTATCCTCCCTGTGAGTGAGGGGTTATCCCTTGTGAACAGAAGACCAGGAAAAGCTGTCTACTGAGGACAGTGAACTAAGGAGAAGAGAAGGACTAGATAGAGTCAGTGACAAGAGATCCACAGGTAAACACATGCTCATATCCCTGTATCATCCCAGTCCTGCTTCCAGTCCTATTTGAGTCCCAGGTATAGTCACATCTTGACCAATTTGGAGTCTGTGACACAGTCTATATCTGTGCAATGAATACTCTCCCTTGAGTACACAACTGTCTCCTTCAATCAACATGTAATTTCTTTTATTCTGCCTTTCTGATTCACCCTCAGAAGAGGAAAGGGGAGTTGAGAAAACTTCTCAGTTGATTATGAAACTCATCCATTATTTTGTAGGAGATATTAATCTCCAACAAAAAACTCTTAGGGGTATCAATCCATGGTGTTAACATCTTTCCAGCGGAAAGTAACTAATTCAAGTTGCTTCTCACTGTATTACTGGTTCAGAGAAGGGCTAAGAAATAATAGAGTAATAAAATGGTTGATGTGAAATAGGTCACAAATCTGGTGGTTTCTACTACTTCTTACGCACCTGGAGAAAAAAGCACAGAGAGGTTAATTGATCAAACTGATTACAGTCAGCTGGCTGTGGAGTGGGACAACAGATTGAAGGTCTCTTACCTCTGTATCTTCTTCCCATTTTACTGGGATATCCCAGTCTTTAAGAACTTTAATTCTAATGAGAAAATAATGTATGTGTCATCTCCTTCATTCAGATTTAATGGATGGTCACAGCTATTTAATTCATTAACTAAGCTAACATGGCTTACCATGCACACCATTCCCCAAAGACTGCATATGCTTTGGGCTAGAATTGATACAGCCATTAAAATATTCCACAGATTCTTCACAGGTGGTATGCAAAGTTGACCTTCATCAAAGCAGTGGATTACAGAAAACATTAACACTTTTCCTTATATTTGTTAGAAGGACTAGAATGAAGTTACTACAAAATTGAACATTTACGCAAAAATAATAGTTCCATTGAATGGGATCAGTTAAGAGTATCAATTGAATTAAATCCATTGGCACAAATTAGTGGTTCTTAAACACTGTGGCAAAGGGGGAAAAAGAACAGGTCATTTGGGTATTCTCTTTCTTTCTTTCCTTCCCCTTCTTCTTTTTCTCCTTCCTCTCCTTCCTCTCTTTCTTCTTTTTCTTCCTCCTCCTCCTCCTCCTCTTCTCCTTCTCCATCTCCTTCTCCTTCTCCTTCTCCTCCTCCTCCTCCTCCTCCTTCTCCTCCTCCTCCTCCTCCT
>NW_012101098.1:559818-565884 GCF_000951045.1 Mandrillus leucophaeus
TTCTTCTTCTTTCTTCTTCTTCTTTCTTCTTCTTCTTTCTTCTTCTTCTTTCTTCTTCTTCTTCTTCATCGAGACAGGGTCTCACTCTGTCACCCAGGCTGGAGCACAGTGGTGCAATCACAGTTTACTGCAGCCTCAACCTCCTAGGTCCAATCCTCCCACCTCATCCTCCCAATTAGCTGAGACTACAGGCATGCACCATTGTGCCTGGCTAAATTTTTGTACTTTTTTGTAGAGACAGAGTTTTGCCATGTTACACAGGCTGGTCTCGAACTCCTGGGCTCAAGCAAGCAATCCTCCTGCCTCGGCCCCCCAAAGTGGGGTATTTTCTCAAAAGTATGCAACTGTCTCCTTCAACATGTAACTTCTTGTATTTTGCCTTCCTCATTCACCCTCAGAAAAGAAAAGGGGGCTTGAGAAAACTTCTCAGTTGATTATGAAACTCATCCATTATTTTAAAGGAGATATTAATCTCCAAGAAAAAACTCTTGGTGGGTATACACCATGGTGTAAAACTTTGGCAATGCTAGTTATAATTTCTTGAATTCTCACAGGTGTCTATCCTGGTTAGAAACTTGCACCCATTATTCCTGTACTTTGAAAAGTCCTGCAAAAATAACCTCACATCTTCACAACCCAAGACTTTTCTGAATCCATTTTGCTGGTTATGACTTTATCATCCTCTCCATATGATAGTTATTTTCAGTCCATACATGTATAGGTCTTAGGAGATCCAAGAGATATCTATGTTTTGGGAGAGAGGAAAAAGCCATGAACCAGGACAACTTAATCTCTCCAATGGTAATTCTGGGAAGCATACCCTGTTCTTATACATCAGGACTTAATTCTCCACATGTAGCATTTCAAAAGCTCCAGGACAGCCATACCAAAATTTTAAATTCTTGCCAGTGGAAATCTTCCCCCAACATCATGCGGTAAGTGACAGACCAGGAGTTCAAATCCAGATATTCTGTTTACAAAGTCAGCACAACATAGGGGGTGCACCTTAGGGTTTGTCTTGTTATTGGAGCCAAAGGTTAATGGGAAAAATAACTGTTTTTAAAAACTCAGGCTCCAGTTTAACTGACTACTTTCTGGCTGGGAGGTATTGGACTAGTCACATCCTGATCTAGAGTTACATTCCTGTCTCTATAAAATTGAACTAATAAGGCTTATTCTCCTCTCAACTTTTTTTTTTTTTCCACTGCAAGAATCAAAAGAGAAAATGCATGGGGACACACTATGTAAATTCAACAGCATTCTACAGATGAAAGGTGGTATTACTACAGTTATTTTATGCTTCACTTAAAAGCTCAAAGAAAATAGCTTTTTCTTTCACTACAAAGAGAAGTCTGCATCTGCCTGGAATAAATTCTACTACTGAAAAACCTCAGATTATCATTTTTTTCCTTAATGAGAAATGAATGCCTTGCCTCCATTATTTTGGCCTTGGCTTAAATGGAAAAGTGCAAAATGGACTTTTGTGTGAAAAGTGTATTCTATAACATGAGCTGCAATACAATAGAACTTGGACAATTATCCAACTGTCATGACCCCAGGATTGACGTTATTACAGTCTCGTATTCATAGAACTCAGTGACACAGTGGGCGCAGGCAGGTGGACCTCCTACATGAAGGCTTACGCAAGTGGAAAGATATAGGAACTTGATCTTCTGTTCGGGAGCCTTCAGTATGATATCATTCAAGGCCCCACGATCACTTTTTTGTCTCCATGGATGATTTATTTTTATATTTGAGGGCAAGAGATATGGCTTCTCATGCATGTAATCAAGGGCAGTGTTAGAATGGGGCTTTATACGACATATCTTCACCATATCCTTGTCAGATAGAAAGAATCAACAGTGCATGACTTCTTTTTTTCTTGATTTCCCTAATATCTGCCTTTCTCCCTGGGTCTGATGTCAATTCACTTCTCTTTCCACCCTGATCTTGTGCTGAAGCTATACCCATTGACTTATGGTTATAAGTATTGATTTATAAACATTGTACATTTATTTGCAAGCATTGATTTTGTGATAAAGCACAGGTCATTGTTTCTGGTTTGCCAGCAACTTAGAGCTGATATTTTGTGACATTAAATGGACTCGTTGAATGGTGAGGCTTCGTGTGATTTCATCAGATCAAAAAATTACCTGGACATTTGAATTTTTTGTTCTTGTTGTACATATTGGAAATTCTGATTTTTTTTCTTTTGTTGTTGTTGTTTTATTGGGAGTAAGACATACATAACACAAAATTTAACATTTTTACTCTTTGTGTCATTGCTTGTGCACCTATTACCACCATTCATCTTTGGAACATTTTCACCTTCTCAAACAGAAACCCTGTCCCCATTAAACAACAACTTCCCATCCCCCTCCCTCAAGTCCCTGCCTCACTCTATCCTACTTTCTGTCTCTATGAACTTGACTCCTCTAGGTACCTCATATAAGTGAAACTGATATAGGAGACAAAAAGAAATTATTTAGGTAAACAGTGAGGGTAAGGAAGTCCTCGGTAAGACTTCCCTTTTAATAAAAAGAAGCCTGCAAATCATTTCTTTTCTAACAAAGAGCCTGTAAAATCAAGCTATAGACATCGATAAGCAAGCTGGAGGCTTGCATGGGTGAATACTGGCAACTGTGCCAGTAGAAAAAGGCTACCTGGTGTCCAGACACATTCAACATGGAGGCTCCATCTTCCCTTTTCCTTATTAACTACATGTACAGTAAGGAACAGACAACGTGGTGCTGGCCAGGGAAGACCTCATTTGCATAATAAAAGATTAGGGTGGGATGACCAGCTTTTTTGCATGCTATCCAAATGTCACACCTGGTCTGACCAATCTCTTGGGCCCTACGTGAATCGGACACCACCTTCTCCAGGAGGTGTCTACAAAACCTGTGGATTTCACCACAAAACCGGAAGACCCACTTGGGTGTTCCTCTCTCTCTCTAGGAGAGAAAACTATTCTCTTTCCCCTGTCTTTTGCCTATTAAACCTCTGCTCTTAAACTCACTTCTTGTTTTCTCTGCATCCTCAATTCCCTTGGAGTGAGACAACAAGCCTCAGGTATTTGGCTCAGACAACAATGCCACTTCAAAACCAGGCAGGATTTATTCTTTTGTGACTGCCTTATATCATTGAGCAAAAAATGTCCTCAAGGTTCATTCATCCTTGTTGTCATCTGCATCAGAACCTCCTTTTTAAGGCTGAATAAATATTTCCAGGCATTTGGATTATAAGAGTGATCATTTTCAATATTAGATAATAATTGTTCCTAAATTTCATGTTCATGATAGGCCATATTCTCCTTGAGAAGTCTATAAGACACAGTGATGTGAGTTGGACAGAGGTGGACACTGTTCACTTGAGTGAACTTTGCTATGGTTTATGCAGCTGTTTCTCTAATTGGACTGCAGGGCTACTGAGAGACAGGACATGTTCCACTTATATCTCTTTCTGGTCTGGTGCCTTCCCACAAGATCTTTCATTTAACAGGAACTCAGCAAATGAGTGACATCCTGTACTAGTCAATGCTCCAGTTGTAAGAATTAAAGGAAGAGGAAAGAAACACAAAAGGTGGCTTGCCAGTCAAGACAGGTTTATTTTGGAGAAAACAAACCTGAGAGGAGCTTCTGGCTGAGTTAAGTCAGAGCCCACTCTCCTACAGACTAAGTGTTTTTAAGGATTCAGAGTGGGAGAGTTTATCAGAGGCTTGGACTACTTCTATGTCTCTTTGTTGTGCTTATCCAGGAGGGAGAGTTGTGTGTCTGTTTCCATACATCTTCCTGCAGCTGCAGGCATCACCCCTGAGTCTGGTTTTGGTTTCCCTGTATTAGTGTACCTGAAGAGAAAGGAATGTGCTTACTAAGGCCCACTGTTTTACTGAGGCCCATTGTATGAGGGTGAAGTTTGACAGTTACCCAAGAGACTTTGCCTCCAACTCCCTCTGTGCCTGAGCTGTCTTTTCTGTGTTTTACTGTCTGCTCTTTCTGGCTGCTTGTAGTTAGAAGAGAAGTGATTTCCTTGAAATGCATGAGGCTAGAAAGGGTGCTGGAACTTAAAGTGGCGGTGTTTGTCCAAGATGACGGTGCTCCTGCTCTGTCATCAGTGAAGATATTAAATGTGCTTATGTTTCACTGTGGGTTGAATTGTGCCTCTCTCAAAATTCACATAGTGAAGCTTTAGCCCCAGTTTCTCAGAATGTGACTTCATTTGTAGGTAGGGTCTTTCAAAAAAATGATTAAGGTAAAATGAGATCACTAGAGTGGGCCCTGATCCAATAGGACTGGTGTCCTTATAAGAAGAAGATATTAGGACACAGACACACACAGAGGGATAACCCTGTGAGGACACAGGGAGAAGATGACATGAACAAGCCAAAGAGAGAGGCCTGAGGAGGAACCAGCTCTGCCTACACCTTGATCTCAGACTTCCAGCCTCCAGGAATGTGGAAGAGTAAATGTCTGCTGTTTATAAGCCACCTAGTCTATGGTATTCTGTGATAGCAGCCTGAAATGAACTAAGACATCTCATAAGAAGAGGAGATGAGAACACAGACACACACAGAAGGATGACGCTGTGAAGACATAGGGAGAAGATGGCATCTACAAGCCAAGGAGAGAGGCCTCAGGAGGAACTAGCCCCGCCCACACCTTGATCTTGGACTTTCAGCCTGCAGGGCTGTGAGAGAGTAAATGTCTATTTGTTAAGTCACCCAGTTTGTGGCATTTTGTTATGGCAGCCCTAGCAAATGAATACATGCTTAAATTTAAAAGTATATGAAATATAAATCATATTCATATTATGGTCAAGAGGGAAGTAGCTGGCAACCTTGACAAGGGCAGTTTCTGTGGATTGCTGGGCATGGAAATGGAATTGAAATGGGTTGGAGGCAGCATGGCTGGTGAGAAATGAAAAATTGGAGACAATGATACTGCAACCTTCCTGTTCCCCTATTTTCTTTAGTTTTCAAGTGCCACCCTTCTAAGAAGGGTCCTGGAGTTTCTCCATTTGATGAGAGGAAGATGTTTGTGTGATTCATTGTGGAAAAGCATGCTGAGATCCCCTGGAAGCAGGGCGGAGGAACATCTTTACTGTGTGCCCTTTTCTACGAAGAGTACACATTGGGCTGGTTACTGTGTGGAACCCTCAAAATGACCTCTTGGTCCTTCTTATAAGGACAGAGTTGGACACTGTTCACTTGAGAGACTTCTTTACTAGGGTTGATGCAGCTGTTTCTCTAACTAGACTTGAGGCCTTCACCTGCCTTTTGTAGATAACAAATTAAAAATTAATACAAAACAAACACTAAATGTGGGTGATGAGTGAGTTGAACAGCTTGGGTTGAAATCCCTGCTCCACCTTTATGGAGCTATCTGATTGTGGATAAATTACTCAGTTTCCGTATGCCTCCTCAGACTCCCGTATCTATAAAATTTGGAGAGCATTAGGACCTACCTCACAGGGCTGCTATGAGGATTAAATGCATTACTGCATAAAAAGTGATGTTTAAAAAATCACCTTTTGGAGACAACATACACAACTCCAGTGATGGAAAAGCCCAGATTCAACACTATACAATTCATCCATGTAACCAAGAACCACGTGCACCCATAAAGCTACTGAAATTTTAAAAATAAATGAATACATTTAAAAAAATTAAAAATAAATAAAAATATTTTAAAAGGTAATGTTTAAAGCACCACAAACACAGGATGTACTGATAAACACTAGCCATTATGATTATATCAAATATCGGACTTAGAAAAGTTGCAGAATAATTCTAATAATTCCCCAATGTACTGATAATGACATTTTAAAATAGGTCACTCAGTCTTATTTGCATGTATAATTCTGTACATAAAATTTGAAGTAGCCTCTTCAGAAATGTGATTAAGGAGAAAAAAACCCAGGTTCAAGTGATTTTCCAGGTGAATTTTGCCAAACATTAAAATGAAAATTAACATCAATTTTACACAGTGTCTTTCAGAAAGTAAAAGAAAAGAAGACAGTTCAAAATCTTTTTTTTTTTTTTTTTTTTTTAAGATAGGCTCTGGCTCT
>NW_012101098.1:565934-747026 GCF_000951045.1 Mandrillus leucophaeus
TTAAAATGAAAATTAACATCAATTTTACACAGTGTCTTTCAGAAAGTAAAAGAAAAGAAGACAGTTCAAAATCTTTTTTTTTTTTTTTTTTTTTTTAAAGATAGGCTCTGGCTCTTTCACCCAGGCTGGAGTGCAGTGGTGTGATCTTGGCTAACTGCAACCTCTGCCTCCTGGCCTCCAACCATCCTCCCAACTCAGACTCCTGAGTAGCTGGGACTACAGGTGCATGTCGCCACAGCCCGGCTAATTTTTGTATTTTTGGTAGAGACACTGTTTCACCATTTTGCCCAGGCTCGTCTTAAACTACTGGCCTCAAGTGATCCTCTTGCCTCAGCCTCCCAAAGTACTAGGATTACAGGCATGAGCCACCATGCCCGGCCCAAAATCTTTGTATGAGGCCTGTATTTATTATGTTAATACCAATATCAAAGACAATGGAAAAGAAATAAAATATAAAATTGTAGCCAGGCACGGTGGCTCACAACTGTAATCTCAGCACTTTGGGAAGTCGAGGAAGGAGGATTGCTTGAGGCCAGGTGTTTGACACTAGCCTAGGCAACATGGTGAAACCCCATCTCTACCAAAAATAAAAAAAATTAGCTGGACCACGGTGGCACACACCTGTAGTCCCAGCTACTCCAGAGACCGAGTTGGGAGGATGGTTGGAGCCTGGGAGGCAGAGGTTGCTGTGAGCCAAGATTGCACAACTGCACTTCAGCATGGGTGACAGAGGGAGACCCTGTAAAAAAAAAAAAGAGAGAGAGAGAGAGAGAGAGAGAAAGAAAGAAAGAGAGAGAGAGAGAGAAAGAAAGAAAGAGAGAGAGAGAGAGGGAGGGAAGGAGGGAGGGAGGGAAGGAAGGAAAGAAAGAAAAGAAAGAAAGAAAGAAAGAAAGAAAGAAAGAAAGAAAGAAAGAAAGAAAGAAAGAAAGAAAGAAAGAAAGAAAGAAAGAGAAAATATAAAATTATAGACCAATATGGCTCTTGAATTGAGCCACAAATCTCCTCAACAAAATGGTAGCATAAGAATGGTTTGGACATTATAACTTTGGAGTAATCATTGTAAAATGCAAATCTCTAAGAGCTATACTATCTTCCTGCTGTGAGGATGGCTTGCCAGTCGCTGAAGATTCAGGCCTTTAGCCCATTGCAATGAACACATACAACAGGAAAGAGGGATGAATCTTTGTATTTTCAGTTACCAGATTTTGAGGATACTTGTTATCATGGAAAGATAAATCTCATCCTGACTGATAGCCCCTAATTGGGAATGTTTGGGGATGTTGAATTATACTTCTAGGGAGCTACTGAATTTTGTATGATTTGAGTTGATTTGAAGATTCCTGCATTGCTGTTTAGTAATGCAAACAGGTAGTCATTTTCTTTTCAGTGTGCTCTTTTCTGGTCACTTTTGGTGTGCCATAAGGTCTCATTGGAAGGGCTATCACTGGAGTCATTTCTTAGATCATCTGGCAAATAGATTTCAATCTCTGAGATGCAAGAATGAAGATAAATCGTTAGTTTTCATCTTGCAGCTTTTTTTCTTTATTGATTGCAATTTTCTATTTTTCTTATTAATTTCTAGCATACTAAATTGTGATTAGAAATTATGCACCTTTCCTAGCTTTTCAAATTGCATAAAGTACTTGAATTTATAGAATAATACATTTTTAAATATTTTAAATACTTTCTGTATATTTATTTTTGTTATTTATAGAGGCAGTGGGTTAAAACAATACATGAAGTTAATCTCTTTCCATCCTTTGTTCTTTCTTGAAAAATGTGTTGTTTCACTTTTCAGTAAAATTCTTTTTAAGTCTTAATTTTTACAGATGATTTGGATAGTCAAATTAGAAAAATAATGTAGTCTTGGGAATAATTGGACTAAAACCACCAAAATGTTCCTTATTGAATAAAGTACATACCTACTTAGAAAAAATATTTGGCTCAAGGACAATACAGGTATATGTTGAGGGAAATACTATTAAAGAAGTTTTAAAATAAAATGACAAATCTAGGGAATAAAAAGAAAGAGATGTGTTCATCTAGTATTTGGTATACTGACTGAATTTCAGAATCTCTGCCTTTCCTTTTCTACCTTTTTTTCTTTACTCAGTCATCAACCACAAACACATGCATGCATCAAAATACATGAAGCAGATTCAGATGACTGAGTGAACATTTTCTGCTATTATTGATAATATATTTTCTTATATTGAGAAATTGCTATAACAGTTTAAAAGTAAATAAAAACTTACACAATGCCAAACCAACTAGTTAGAAAACACCTGGGTGGAGAGCTTTGCCTAATACTTTTATGTAATTATGATCCTTTCTATCCACATTGACATGAATGAGAATTTAGCCTTGGTGCGACATAAAGACTGCTTTAACATATTTCAATTTACCCTTCTTTAGTACCTTTCATGTCTCTCCAATCTGAACTGAAAATTAAATTTACAAATCTGAACTTTGTGCTCATATTAAAGAAAAAACCTGCTCTTATTAAACGGCAACTATCAATCATCCTTGAAATTTTATTTTTTAACTTCTTCATGGAAGATGAGTTATTGGAGCAAGAAACTAATCAACATTATTATAAATTCAGATAATCTTCAGGGGGAAGTCTGTGAATATACTTTACGGTAAGAAAGCTCCTTGTTGGGATATTGGGACACATTTTTGTTCATACATGTGTAGGTGAAGGTAATAATGAGTACCTTCATGTAGAACCAAATGAGGAAACGTGAATTTCATATATTTTGTCTCAGTCTTTCTCTTTCTCTCTCTCTCTCTGCATGTGTGTGTGAGAGAGAGAGAGAGAGACAGAGAGGGACAAAGAGACAGAGAGAGAGACAGAAACAGTCTGTTTTTGTCTCTACTGAATGCATAGAAAATGTATACAAATTGTCATTTGAGCTTTAAATTTCATGAAACATGCATTTAATTAAAAAATGAGAATGGTGTGAGTCATCTAATGTTTCCAGTTAATTTTATGAGTAAGTTACTCATTACATTTTTTAAAACAGTCATTAAAATAATCTGTGAAAATGGAAATTTAAAACAAGGCTTTCAGTTTTGAGTTTGTTTTCTTCATAAGGATTATGATGAATATATGAGTCACAGGACGGTTGCCATGAGAAACTGGCTTTTACGAGTGAGAAGACACAAATCCTGTTAATTACAAAGACTATCCTATCACATCATTGTAGGAGGAAATGCAATTAAGAGTCAGGGCTTAAGCAACAGGTGTTATAAGAACGACAGGTTAATGTGTCTGCACCATAATGTGGTTGGGTAACCAATTACAGTGAGACAGCAGGGTTTGCAGCAGAGAAAGAGTTAGTGATTGCAGTGCACTGAGTAAGGAGATGGGAGAAGACCCTCAAACTCACCTTCCCAAGGAGTTCTAGGCTAGAGTTTTTAAGGAGATCATGGAGCACAAGAGACTGGAACATTGGGGTCAGTGACCGGTTGGGGTAATGAGGATGAAGTCATCAGGATGCAGAAACTGCATTCTTTGGAGAGTCAGATCCTCGTGGGATCCTTCAGACCAGCTGAGGCAGTAGTTTGATTGATATGCAGGACCTGAAAGCATATCTCAAAGGGAAAACGTAATGTTTCATCATGTCCTTGTGCTTCAAAATGATAAGAAAAGATGAGATAATTAATTGGTATTGATTCCTCCTTGTCCCATAAATACAAGTGCTGAGGGCTTGTTGCTGACCTTACATTTACACAGTGAATTCCCATTGGATATTTCAATCATTCTAACCACTGTGGCTGAAATGATTAACTCGTAGTCTCAATATCTCCAGTTACTGCATTTTTCTACTAATCAATTCTTTATTAACCAGATAACAAAAGTCACATTACATAAAGCATATGAGTTACTCTTCAGTATTATGGCATATCAGACCATGAAAGTTGTACATTTATCCTCCATCCTGTATCATATATTTAGTTTCTAAAATGTGCTATTTTGTCATGCTTGATGAATTTTGGCTAGTAACTAGTGACAATTTTTTATCTTGTTGAAGCAGTGTTAAACTTGTACAATGTTAGGATATTCAAGGGCTCAACTGATTTTTGAGTAATTTTCTGATTGCTATTGGATTCTGTTATTGGCAGACTTGATTTATATGAATATCCTGTTTCAGATATTTCAGTTACATGTTTAAAAGCTGCACTGGAATCTCAGCAGCGAAAAATTCTCCACATAAGAGCGATTCAGGTTCTATGAGATGTTATATTTAAGAATACATCTTTATTATATGTAGCATTTCATAATGCATGTATTATAGATTTCTTATAGCCTGGAGATAATTATATTTAAGGAAAGTCATCAAAAAAGGCTTGTTAAGGGCACAAGCCACCACAAAACAGAGTCTCACTCTGTCACCCAGGCTGGAGTGCAGTGGCGTGATCTCGGCTCATTGCAACCTCCACCTCCCTGGTTCAAGCAATTCCCCTGCCTCAGCCTCCTGATTAGCTGGGATGACAGGCGCACACCAACACGTCTGGCTACTTTTTTTGTATTTTTAGTAGAGTTGGGGTTTCATCATGTTGGCCAGACTGGTCTCGAACTTCTGACCTCAGCCTTCCAAAGTGCTGGGATTACAGGCATGGGCCACCGCGCCCGGCACACACTTTACTTTTTAACACCTACTTTAATTAACCTTTTCAACCACATTATCCTCTGCATCATTACCAGTGGTTCATGCACAGGTAAGACTCTGGAATCTATAAATTAATTCCTGGAATATGTAAAACAGCATTCACATGTTCATGTTTCTCTTGCCATCAGATCTTTTAAGTTGTTACAATGTTTAATACTGATTTACATCATTCAAACCCAAGATAAGATTTTAGATGTTGGCAATAACATTGCTTTATAATTTTTTTTTTTTTTTTTTTTTTTTTTTTTGAGGCAGGGACTTACTCTATCACCCAGGCTGAAGTGCAGTGTCACGATCATGGCTCATTACAGCCTTGACTGCAGGGCCCCAAGCGATCCTCCTGCCTGAGCCTCGAGTTGCTGGAACTACAGGCATGTGCCACCATGCCCGGCTAATTTTTATTTTTATTTTTTATACAGATGGGGTCTCACTACACTGCCCAGGCTGGTGTCAATCTCCTGGCCTCAAATGATCCTCCTGCCTCAGCCTACCAAGTGCTGGAATTACTGCATAAGCCACCACACCTGGCCTTTGCTTTGTATTTTTAATATGTTCCATGACTGAGTTGACTTTGTGGGGGTTCTTCAATATGCTATCAATACTGCAGTTTTGTGTGATCAAAGACTGTTCTAAAATGTAGGTTTTATTATTACTGAGATACAGCAAGGCCAAGAGATCAGGAGATGACTGCTACAGTTTGTTGCTCACAGTTCCTAAGAGTTGAGAGCATGCCACACCATGGAGGGCCACATGGGAGAGCACCAGCATTGATCAGGAGGCAGGGTGGGTGTGATCAAAAAGGCATGGCATGGCAAGAGTTTTATTGCGTTTTTCACATGAGTAAATGGGTGAGGCAAGGTAAGCAGGTTTAGGATTGGCTGGTTTTCATAATTTCAGCAGAATCCAGGGTGTAGGGGCTTCCCCGAGTTGTCTCATACCTGGTCCTGGGATGATGAGGACAGTGAAATAGAAATGTGGAGTGTGAGAGACCAGTAAAGGAGGTAGTTAAGGTGTGGCCTCTGGACTGGTTGATTTGCATATGAAAGGCACACTTGTAGCTGATTCCTCACTATCTCTGGGAAGTGGCTAATTCTAGGAGGTATAGCTCCCTCAAGGTCAACAAAGCCCCAAAATGTCAAAGCATTAGAATTAAATTCATGCTTACAACAAAAACATTTGCCCTATCTATCTTTCCATAGTGTATTCATTTTAAGATCATTTTCATTTGCTTCTTGGGTTGTATTTAAGACTGTAGTTATATAGATGCTTATTAATTCTTCAATATTCAATGTCTTCTCAACAGCAGGGATCTCTTTCCACTCCTTATTTCATCAGTCCACCTCTGATTTTGGCAGCAACCAAAGTGGACAATTCCAAGTGGTCTCTGACTCATCGTTAATTCGTGACATTCTACTCCAAGCAAGCACCATGCATCTTTCTGCATTCTGGCCCGAGTTCTTTCATGCCATGTGAGCTCATGTGGTCTTTGAAAATAGGTGGGAAGTTGAAGAGAGTCACCATCCCTTAGGATAACTGCTTATACATGGTAGGCAAGATGCAATTTTCTAATGATGTCCCACATCTCTCAGAAGCAGCTGGCATCATCATGAAGATAAAATGTGTCCATTATGGCATCAGTTAAGATGTTTCCTCTGGGATAAAATCCCGCAGGGATGGGACACCGACTTTCAAGATGCATTTTATGCAGCTAACCAACTACCTATATATGATGCTCTGTCCCCAATATCTAGTAGCACCCACGTATCTAGGAACAAATGTGTGATAATATGTGTATCCCTTTTTGTCACCATTCCCAGTTACCCTTTTGCAGAATTTGGGGCTCTCTTGTGTGCAACTCGCCAGTCTGCAACATGGCAGTCCTGGTTTCCAGGCATCAGGATACATCCAAGGTTTGCTCTCAACCTGAATGTACACTTACCACATGATCACCTTAGGCTGTTCATGGCAGTGGGCTGGAAGCAAATAAATGAGATATTATACTGACAGAAGTTTATCCTTAAGTGTTAGAAATGATGCATTATAATGGGAGCAGAGAGGAGTATGTCTGGAACTTGGGACATTTACTAGGTTATGGTCCAATAAAGCAAGGCAATGGAAGGGACGTGCCTTGTCTCAGATGAGACTTTAAACCTTGGACATTTGAGTTAATGCTGGAATGAGTCAAGAGTTTGGGGGACTGTTGAGAAGGCCTCATTGTATTTTGCCATGTGAGAAGGACATGAGATTTGTGAGGGATCGGGGTAGAGCGATACAGTTTGGAGGTTTGTCCCTGCCAAATCTCGTGTTGAATAGTAATCTCCAATGTTGGAAGTGTGGCCTGGTGGGAGGTTTTTGGGTTATGGGGGTGGAGCTTTCATGGTTTGGTGCTCTCTTTGCAATAGTTCTTGTGTTCTCATGACATCTGGTGATTTAGAAGTTTATAGTACCTCACCCTTGATCTCTTTCTTGCTCTGTTCTTGCGATGTGATGTGTCTGCTCCCCCTCTGCCTTCTGCCATGATTAGAAGCTTCCTGAGGCCTCCCCAGAAGCAGATGCTGCTATGCTTCCTGTACAACCTGTAGAAACCTGAGCCAATTAAACCTCTTTTCTTATAAATTGCCCAGTCTCAAATATTTCTTTATAGCTGTGCAAGAATGGCCTAATACACTGGTATTTCTGTAGAAGAGATGTGAAGATGTGTTTCTTTCTAATCCAGAGACCAACTTAGAGAAAAATATTTATTTCTCTATTAAATTAAAATAATTATTGCCTTCTATCCACTATTTGTGTGAATATCTGGTAGTATCTCCTTATCTTTAAGCCTCATAATATATAAAATATCAGCTTATAACATAACATTATGATTGTATAAAATTAAACTTTCCAAGTTATAAAGCTGCTCACCAGTCATTTATAGAGAAGTGACCTTTTCATTTCATTTATTTATTTATTTCCTTGGCAGGAACAAAACATCCTTTTTTATTTCTTTTGTAGGCATGAAACATCCATCATCTTTGGAATTTGCATGTACTTGTTCCTCGAGGTTACCTTTTGTATTTTATAGCCCACAAATGCAAAGAATTATTATCTTATGAAAACCAAAACCAAGAGGAAAACATACTGATTTTCAAAAGAGGTGAACGTAATTTCTGTCTGGCTTCTCTTCTTTGTTTGATGCTTTTGTATTTGAATGTTAGAGTGGATGCTTTTGGTGTGGAGGATGCTTATACAATGATATTTACACACTGTGAAATCTCTCCCACTCTACTGATGTGTTTTGTTAAAATAGGCAATCTATTATGACATATAATTTTTTTCTTTAAGATTTAGACTAGGAAAGAGAGGAAATATTAAAATGAAAATTTCAGTTTGGTATTTTGTTCCCATTTAGCTTGCTTTTAAAAACTTCTGAATTCTTTCAAAGACCCTTCTGAATTGGTTAGGATAAACCAAATTCAATAAATCTACTTTCAGATTCTAGACCTCTTTTCCTTATTATGATACAGATTTCGGTAAAACTACCTTGGTTTTTCTCCTCTGGCATTGATAACTTTTCTATTGCTTCCTCAACTTCATTGTTTACTTCCAACCTCTCATTTCCTGCCCCAAGATATTAACAACAGAAAATGACATAGTCCTGATTTTTTAAAAAAGTGATTATTACAAACACCAGTAAACATTAAAAGTAGAAATATTCATGGTTTCATCATTGGATTCACTTGGGATCAGTGTCCTAAATGTTGCTTCCTTTATTTCATATCAAATCCAACTTCAATTTCTACAGGAAGACTTACTTTAGAAGTTGTACAGCATTTTCCTTCTCCCTCTGCTGCATCTTGTCTTTATCCCAGAACTGTACACAGAATGTATCTTACTGAAAAAGTCCACAAATTCAGAAGTTATCACGGAGATACAGATAAGGGTTTAAGAATAGGGCATGTCTTTTTATTTTATCAAAACTGGCTCACCCTTCAACGGTTATCGTTTGTGTTGGTGCTGGAGGGGTTACTGAATCAGAACGCTTAAAAACGTTAGATACGGAAGAATAGTGGACTGTCCTGAGGGCTGGAATTGTATCACAGGGTAGGACGGTGAAGGGATGCTTGATGACCCTCTGTTGTTGCAATAGTCAAATTTTCATTATGAGAATTGTGCTATTAAAACGAACAAGCAAACAAAAACATTCCTCCAACACACGAAGAAAAACATCTAGCTTCTTGAATTTGAATTTTTCAGAAGCAGAGAGAAACCTTTTCAACGTCATGAGCTCTCTTCAGATTTGCTTTATGTTTATGCTGTCTGGCCTTGTTTCTGATCAAGATTTACAGGTATATGCCTTTTGCATATTTTCTCAAATCTTGAAAGAGAAATCCAGGTCTCTAACCTCTTTCTTCCTTTACAACTTTTCACATTCTTTAATTGAACAAATGTGCACCCTAATCTTAGTTGAGTACTAAAGGGTTGCATATTTTCTACAGGGCTGAATTCTAAACACGCCATTCTCATAAGTGCTGAAGGGTAAAATTAAAATTTCTACTGTATTGAACATAGTCCTTTTAACTTCTCAAAAAGTGTAAATATTATTCTTGGGCTAAATTGATAAGCTATTTAGATCCCTGCAGAAACTTGTTTCTGTCTATTTAATACCAAATGCACAAAATTACAGTTTTGGGCTTGAGAGACTAACACAAATGACATAGTAGGTGCCTGTATTCTGTTTGGAGAATTCTAGATCTCAAATTAACTCTGTATAACAAGGGAGAGACAAAAAAGAAAAGAAGTATAATGAAGAGAAACCAATGCAATTTTAAATATTCTAGTAGAAAAATTTAAAAGATAACTTGACAAAGACATTTTACCATCAAAAGAGAGGATGGTGTTTCATTTTGCTTGTTTGATGTTGTTTGCATTAGATTTCTGAGTTTTTCCTGCCATCCTTCCAATGAGAGTATAACTTTCTACATTTTTGCTAAGTACAAAAATCTCAAGTCTTAGTGTCTTCATGTTTCTCTCTTTCTTGCTATTGCTACAGCCTTTAAAAATTATTGTCTATGTTGTGAATTGAATTGTGTCATCCAAAAATTTATGTTGACATCCTCTATCTTGGCAACTGTGGCTTTGACTTTATTTGGAAATAGGGTCTCTCTTTAAAGAGGTAATTAAGATGCAAGTTAAGAGGAGGTCATGCTGGAGTGAAGTGCAGCCTTAATCCAGCATGGCAGGCATCTTTAAAACAAGAGAAGATGAAACCGACATTGCAAAATTGTAACTGAGACGGTGACAGACATCTGACCTAACCAACTCCATCTTGCTTCTAACCTCCAGACTGTCCTTGTTGACTCTTGGGCGTAGGCTGAACTAACCGTGGGAGGAATTTAGTTTATATAGTTTATAGTTTAAAACAAAGATGATAACAGCCCTTTCCCAAAACAAAGCTCCTTCTTGCCTGGGGACTAGACTGCCTTTGTAGGACTAACAAACTAGCCACAAGATTCGAAATTATATCGTAGGAGTGATACAGCTGGAGGCTACACGATTCTGACCCTCCCTAAACTGCTCCTAAGATCAGTGTTTAATATTATTTTGCAGACCCTGCACTGGATTAATCAGCTGGCACCACCCAGATTGATAAACTGTCTCATCTGATCTTGCGGTCCCCACCCAGGAACTGATTCAGTGCAAAAGGACAGTTTCAATTCCCTATTATTTTATCTCCTACCCAACCAGTCAGCACTCTTGACACACTGGCCTTTCCCCATCCAACAAATTATTCTTAGAAACCCTGATTCCCGAATGCTAAGGGAGACTGATTTAAATAATAATAAAACTACTGTCTCCCACACAGCCAGCTCTGTGTGAATTGCTCTTTATTGCAATTCCCCTGTCTTGAGAAATCGCTTCTGTCTAGGCAGCGGGCAAGGTGAGCCCATTGGGCAGTTACAAGCAGACACAGAGACACAAAGACAGACACACAAAGAAGAGACTGTCATGTGAAAAGACAGACACACAGAGAGAACATCGTAAGAGGACAGAGGAAGAGATTGGAGAGAAGCAACTGTAAGCCAAGGAACACCAAAGACTGCAGGAAACCCCAAAACTAGGAACAGGGCATGGAACAGATTCTCAGAACCCATATTCTCAGAAAAAGTCCCTGCCAACACCTGGAATTCAAGCTTCTGGATTCCGGATCTGTGAGTGAATACATGTCTGTTGTTCCCAGCTATCCACAGTCCCAGGAATCTCATTCAGTCATTATTTGTTTGTCTTTCCCGATATTTCTATGTCCCATGGTTGAATCTTTGTCATTGATGTCCATTTTCTGATTCATTATCTCTCTGACTACTTTTCTTTTTTCCACTTGTGATTTCTTTTCCCTGCTTCCTACCTAACTGTCAAGACACAGAATCAATTGGGAAGAGGGAAAAGGGCATGAAGAACCCTGTGGTTTTCTCCCTGCGTAGCTCATGTGCTAGAGAGGACATGAATCTACACCCTTCCTTCCTTCCTGCGGGGAGTTGAGTGGATTCCATAGGTATAATATGTTATTGTTTTCTTTTTTTCGAGACAGAGTCTTGCTCTGTAGCCCAGGCTGGGGTGTGATGGCATGATCTCGGCTCATTGCAACCTCCGCCTCTCGGGGTCAAGCTATTCTCCTATCTCAGCTTCCTGAGTAGCTGGGATTACAGGCACCCACCACCATGCCTGGATAATTTTTGTGTTTTTAGTAGAGACAGGGTTTCACCATGTTGGCCAGGCTGGTCTTGAACTCCTGACCTCAAGTGATCTACTTGCCTAAGCCTCCCAAAGTGCTGGGATTACAGGCATAAGCCACAGGACCAAATCTCAGAAAATACATCATACTAGATAAGGCAATGCTCAAAACCCATTTTCCTGTCCTTGTTAGCAATGTGATGTCTCACTTTCCTGACCTAGCTCCTCGGATTTGCAAAACAAATTTCTATATTTTATCATGAAGTTATGTAAATTATGACCATGATTTTCCTCTCACTCAGAGAGCTTAAGAAAAGCTTTTTCTACCTGCATTCAAACAGTGTGTATATATTAAAGTGTATGTACTGAAGAACATACCGTAGTTATTTTACACATTGAGACTAGAAACTAGCTTCCTCTGTGCATTTTCATTTTTGTTTGAAGGAGGTTATGTGAGCTTAGTGGTTATTGAACTCATTAACTCCTTCCCATTCAGCACAGAGATTAAAGGGTAGATATTTTTTTCCATACTCACTGTAAGAGTACTCATAAATGTGTCTGCTGGAGCCAGTAACTTCATCAATTAAAACTTAAGTTTGCTTTAAACATTATCATTTGAGACTTAACATACATTAATAGGTTAAAAAAAGCACAATAACTGTAATAATTAGAACAACTGTAATAACACATGCTTTAATCCCTCAAGACATTGTCATTTAGTATCTCACATCAAAGAAAAATTATAGTCTCATTGCAGCTTTAAATTATTTCTTCAAATATTTTATAATAAAAATTCTGTCCAAAAGTTTTGTGCCTGAGAGGACTACAAGTGACTTTCAAAGTTATGACCAAAGAGATCAAAAGAAAATGTTCAATACATGTATACTCTGGCAAAAACCCAATACATACGTATAATTCTTGCAACAATCCTTGAAATCCATAGACATGTTTTTGAAGAATGTTTACAGTATTTTATTTGCATGTTGTTGTATGAATTGTAGGCATGGAACTTGCCTTTTGAATAGCTCTTCTCTGACATAAATGCTGATACTGACAATTTGTTTTTCCTGCAATTTCTAGGTGAGTACTTCTCAAAATTTAACATGCATATGAATCATCTAGGGATTTTGTTAAAATACAAGCCCTGCCTGGATTGTTCAGGGGTGAAGTACATAGAATCGGCATTTCTAATAAACTCTGAGGTTGAGCTGATGCAACTGCAAGGATTTGATCTACAGATCTACAGTGTCCAATATGGTGGCCACTAGCCACATGTGGTCAATTACATTTAATAAATTTAAGTTAAATTAAAAATCCAGTCCCTTATTTTCAATAGCTGCATATCAGTTGTTAACAGCCAAGTGCGGCTTGTGGTTATTCTATTGCAAAGCTCAGATATACAATATTTTCATCATTGCAGAAAGTTCTATCGGAAAACTCTGTTCTTCAAGATGGCAGAAGAAAGAGTAAATTCTGTTTCTGAAAGGAATAGTATATTGATGTTTTTCAATATAGTGACATAATTCTGAAAGTAAAAATATTTTCAAAAGCATTTTCTGACTGTTCTCTAGTGATGTTTAAGGAATTACTACAATATATAAAATATATTGTATACGAGAGCACAGTTGAATCAAGATCAAGATTTTCTTTATCTGAGAACTGATACTCATTGTATTTTTTTAATAGTCACTTTTGAAATATCAACCATATATATAGAGAGATTTCATTTCAATCAAGCAAATGTGCTTAGAAGATGACCTTTCCATGCAAGATAAGTTAAATGTGGTGGCATTATAATACTGCATGTTTTATTATTTCTATATTCTTCAGTTTAATGCAGAGTGGAAAAAAATGGTGGCTATCTTTTTTTCTAAAACTCAATAAAGTGTTATTAAGTGAGCCCTGGAAGGCATTTATTAAACTGTTATAAGCCAGGGTGCTGGGGCAGCAAAACGGCAGGATATTGGTTTCCAGGGTCTAACTTCGTATTCCTGAACTAACTCAATTTGTGTGTTTTATGGACTTGATGTTCAAGAGAAAGTATCAGATTTCACAGAAAAAAAAAAGTGATGATATCTTTCAGTTCTCAATGGCCATTTCTCATGCATTTTGAATAAGTCTTAGTCATCTAGAAATCAACAAACTGCTTTAGGATACGAGGCTATTGGTAGAGACTCAGGGGTAGATCCCTGAAGAAGTGTCAACATCACTTCAGAATGAAGTAAAATGAAAATGTATTTTCTCTACTCACCCTCATTCTTTCAGTTTCCTAGATACCTACTCATCTCTTATTCATCAAGTGGTACCTTTTGGGAAAATTTTAACTATCTTTCTGTTATGCAAGATCGAGCTTGAAAATAAGGAAGGAGATGCAATGTTAGGAAATAAAATAATGAAGTGGGTCCTGTGTAATCCCAGTATTTTGAGAGGATGAGACTGGAGGATCCCTTGAGCCCAGGAGTTTGAGACCAGCCTGGGCAACATAGCAAGACCCTATCTCTACCAAAAATAAAAGAATTAGCTGGGCATGGTGACTTGTAGCATGTAGTCCCAGCTACTTAGGAGGATGAGGTAGAAGGAACACTTGAACCCGGGAGATCAAGGCTGCGGTGAGCTTGATCACACCACTGCAGTCCAGCCTGGGTGACAGAGCAAAACCCTGTCTAAAAAAAAAAAAAAGAAATTATTTAGATGAAGCATATGGCTGTTTCCCTGAGAAGTGCCTCTCTGTTAAATCATGAGTTGATTGTAGGAAGAATATCTTCTTCCTCCAAATATGATCAATTATCATAATATACTCCAACAAAATGAAGACAATGTTTTCAAGAAATGCTAACAAAATATTTATTTTGAACTGTGTTCGCTTATTGAAATATTTATGGTCTCACAATTTTAGTAAACCACTTTTTAAAAAATTCTCATCTCTTTTCTATTTAACATTCAATTTGGTAAACTTTTTTGCGTACATAATATGCCTTTTACATGCTGTATTATATGTAATTCATCATGCCTTTTGTGTTTTAGAAAACTCACCATTAACAGTTAACTGTTCATCATTTCTCTCCATCAGAGTTTCAGTTAAATACATTTTTTAAAGCACTTGTCTAAAGTCTAATTGTAGTGTTTTTGTTTTGTTTGCTTTTTGAGACAAGGCCTCTCTCTGTCATTCAGGCTGGGGTGCAGTGGCATGATGACAGCTCACTGCAATCTCTGCCTCCAAGGCTCAAGCAATCCTCCCATCTCAGCCTCCTGAGTAGTTGGGACCACAGGCGTGTGCCACCACACCTGGCTAATTTTTTTGCATTTTTAGTAAAGACAGAGTTTCTCCATGTTTCCCAGACTGGTCTCGAACTCCTGAGCTCAAGAGATTCACCCACCTTGGCCTCCCAAAGTGCTGGGTTTACAGACATGAGCCACCATGCCTGGCCTAATTGCAGTGTATTATTGAAATGTTAAAATATGGTTGTTTATTAATCCTTCTTCTTCTCTCTCTCCCTCTCTCTTTCTCTTTCATTTTGTCTCCCTCTCTCTTTCATGTAAATAGTCTTCAAAAATATTGTCCATAATACATGTGGATTGCCAATATTCCCAGTGGTGATTGTTAAAAATGATGGTGTCTATGTTAAAGAGTCTTACCAGGGGAATTTTGTGAAACTAAAATTTGAAATCCACTATCTCCATGCAAAGTTTAAGGACCAGATTTTAACTGAGCTATTGAGTAGCCAGCAGGTAACTTTTCTTTCACTGTATTTTACTTGGCTCTTTACCATATCAACTGTTTCCTGGGCTCTTATCTCTGAAGCCAATTGCATGACCAGTGATTAAAAATATATATTTTTTAATTTAACTTTGATGTTTGGAGACCATTTATTTGCTAGTTTTCTCTCCAAACAATGCTATTTATATTCCTATGTGAATTCTGAAATTGGCAATTTTTATTAAATAAACCTACAATGAAATCAGAAAATGTATGCAGTAAGTTACTCTTGGGCCTCTTTATAAGGAATACTTTTAAAGATATGAATTATCAAAGTAAAATAAATGTCCAAGAGAATGATGTTTCACAAATGTCCTAAAAACTAGTACCCTGATTTCAGTACAATGAAAGATATCTGAATATATGTCAATAGGATCTCCTTTATTTCCCTCATCTCAAAGTTTAAATGCTTGTCACTCAAATAGACAGTTTGCATCTTAAGTCTGATGACTGACTTATGACTCTGTGCATGTGAAAATTAGTGTGTTCAGAATCTTTAGTTTTTAGTGAATACAGCAGGTCATGCAAATAATAGTTCAGCTCAACATTTCAATTATGTCAATATGCTTACTTCTTTAAATTAATTACTTAAGGTGGCATCTGTTATAAACATAATACTTCAATTTTGTGGTCATGAGCAGGGATGCAGCTTTAATGTACACAAGAGACTTACAAGTTTATTATAATCTTTTCTGAACCTGAAAATGCATGGAGGTGGTTAGCTACTTATGAAACATTCTGATGATGTATGAATGAGGGCAGACATGGTATATATAATGGCTTTTTAATTGCTTTCGGTTTAATCTTTGATGATAACCCAACTTAAATGCAGTAATCTTTTACTGCATAGCTTCTTTGAAATGTGTGCGAAAAAATCTTTTGACATACATAAGTAGCAAATATTCACAAAACATCATCATGCATTTATTAAAATACAGTGTTTCTTCCCACTTGATACTGTCTACATATAGGTTTCATTTCTATCAATATGGCAAATTTCTCAGACAATTCCAACAGCTGTATAGAGTTGTTAAACAGATTAGAGGGTCCATAATCCATGGTACCGAATGGTCTTATGGAGCTACGTTGGAAGGAATTGTTTGAACTTGACGAAAACATTAATCATCAGATTTAAAGATGATGGTTAAAACAAAACAAAACAAAAGCCAATGAATCTGAAAGGTATGAATCCCTTTCTGGGGTCAACAAGAAGATAATATTTCAAATGGAAACCTGCCTAGAGAAGGTAGGATATGAATTTACTTTATGTACATCTCCTTCACAAGATACTGGCTTTAAAAGCAATGGAGCCATTCTGAACATTTGGAAGGAACAGTTTAAGTTCCAGTGCACTGAGATTGGCTGTTATAGAGGTGTTTCTAATGTTGAGAGAGTCCCATTTTAGAGAACCCTTAGATTAAGATGATGGGAATCACTAAATGATTATCCCCACCTCTACTGTTTATTGACTGCTCTTTAAGAAAGTGGGCCTGTCACAGGGTTGGGGGAGCGGGGAGGGATCACAGTAAGAGAAATACCTAATGTAAATGACGAGTTAATGGGGCAGCACACCAACATGGCACTTATGTACACATGTAGCAAACCTGCACGATGTGCACATGTACCCTAGAACTTAAAGTATAATAATAATAATTAAAATAAAAAAAGAAAGTGTCATTAGACTATTAGGAGAAATCTTGTAGGGTAAAGGATGCTTCCTTCAATCTCATAGCATCAACTCTCTTTCTCCCTTTTCAAAACAAACCTGGTCTTAGATAATGATTATGCCAAACCACCAGATTCAAGAAAAAGCTTATCATGCCCAACTATTGCATGACAGTATGTGAAAGCCAATCAATTAAAGATATTTTAGGAGAATAAAATATTGGGAGAGCACTGGAGTAAGTACAGTCATTCCTGGAATGGAAGCATTTAATTAAAATGACTATAAGCCTAAAGTGACTAGGGCGTGGGAACATCCTTGATGAGAAGATAGTGAAGCATGTAGCACTCTTGGATAGATGGTGCTGATGGAACATTTTGAGGAGACCCAAGTTGTTGGTGGAGGTAATGGGAGACTCAGGACAACAGAAAGTATGGGATTTTCAATGCTGCAGAAATGGGGCTGATATGATTTGTCTCTGTCCCCACCCAAATCTTGCCTTGAACTATAGTCCCATAATTCCCACGTGTGGTGGAAGGGACCCAGTGGGAGGTAATTGAATCATGGGGGCGGGTCTCTCCCATGCTATTCTCATGATAGTGAATAAGTCTCACGAGATCTGATGGTTTTATAAAGGGGAGTTTCCCTACACAAGTTCTGTCTTGCCTGCTGCATATAAGACGTGACTTTGCTCCTTATTCACCTTCTGCCATGATTGTGATGCCTCCCCAGCCATGAGTGAGCCAAACTCACTCTTACTGTAAGTCAATTAAACCTCTCTCCTTTTATAAATTACCCAGTCTTAGATATGTCTTTATTAGCAGCATGAGAACGGACTAATACAGGGGCTGTGTTCTGACTAGCACAGAAATTTAACACTTGGCATCACAGAATGGCCCCAGCCTGAGCTAGCAGTGGGTGAGTGGTCAGCTCATAGCTGCTTTTGGTAAACTTCTTGGGAACTGCAACCAGCCTAAAGCTAAAATCACAGTAAATAAGCATGAGTGGATATAAAAGAGAGATGATAGATTTGTGATTTGTTGACATAACCACCAGGACATCTGTATCACAAGTGAAAAGTGCAGCCCGATTCCCAGATGCTGACCGCCATGCAGGGAAAGGCTTAGCAATGCAGTGAATTCCTAATTCATTTATTAGCTTTGATGGCTTTTCATGGACTGGGAGGGAAATCTGTAAAACATATGGATCTTATATCCTCTTGTGAAGAAGGTTGGTTTCACAAGGCAGAAGGAAAAGAGAGAAAAAGCTAGTAGGAGAGCAACATATGAGGTTGCTTCTTTCTCTTATATGAAATTTGTGAATATTATTTTCAACTCAGGCCTAGAATCTGTACCATCATCTTCCCTTATCACCGGCCACAGACCCACCAACCCACTCACTCTTACACACACGTCTAAGGACAAAAAAACCAACAGATACTCTGTTTCTCCAAGATGCACTCTGGTCTCATTCAAAAATCTCTGTATGTTCCTGCATTTTGGAAGCCAAAGTGACCTCAGTACCAGTCTATCTATTTATGAGTCGTGTTTCCATAACTTATGCAATTCAAAGTTTGAAAACCCAGAGACTCAAACAATTAAAGCAAAAATAATTTTTTTATTTCAATTTTTATTTTAGGTTCAAGGGGTCCATGTGCAAGTGTGTTACATGATTTTATTGTGTGGCGTTGAGGTTTGGGGTCCAAATGATCCCACCACTCAGGTATTGAGCATAGTACCCAAAAGGTAGTTTCTCAGTCCTTGCCCTCTTCCCTCTTTCCCCCTCTAGTAGTCCCCAGTGTCTATTGTTCCCACATTTATGTCCATGAGTACTCATGTTTAGTTCTCACTTACACGTGACATGTGGTATTTGCTTTTCTGTTCCTGCATTAATTCTCTTAGCATAATGGCCTCTAGCTGCATTTATTTTGCTGCAGAGGACGTAATTTCATTCTTTTTAATGGCTGCATAGTATTCCATGGTGTCCATGTACCACATTTTCTTTATCCAGTCTACCGTTGATGGGTACCTAAGTTGCTATTGTGAGCATTGCTGTGATGAATATGCAAGTGCATGTGTCTTTTTGATAGAACAATTTTTTGGGGGGTGGGTGGTATATACCCAGTAATGGAATTACAGAGTCAAATGGTAGTTCTGTTTTAAGTTTTTTGAGAAATCTCCAAACTGCTTTCCACAGTGGCTGAACTATTTTACCTTCCCACCAGTGGTGTGTAAGTGTTCCCTTTTCTCCACATCCTCACCAACACCTGTTGATTTTCAATTTTTTAATAATAGCCATTCTGACTGGTGTCAGGTGATTTTTAAAAAAATATGTGTCATTTTCTCTTTCAAGTGTGAGATAGAAATTAACAGCTACCTCAGGCACATGTACTTGGGTAAAATAAGCCTTGGGAAAAGCTTGTCATGCCTGGCTATTTCCTGCTAGAATAAGTACAGTTTCTAAAGCTAATTTGTAAATACATCGAGAAAAGCATTGCAACTCTCATTAGCATAACTAATTTTTATAAAGTCAATATTTCATTGTTATGTGGTGTTTCATTAGCTCCATTTCTTCCTAACTGCATACATTCAGAAATTTAGTTTAATTTGGTTCATTTACATATCCCGTGGTTTTGATAGCCTTTTCTTGGATGTGTTTGTTTATTTAATATATAATCATATATATAATAATATATAATAATAATATAATCTCATAATAGAAAATTTAAAAATAAACTTACTTTACAAATATTTTTGTCTATATGTCTATCATCTATCTTTTTAGGGTTTTAAGTTGTGCACCTTAAATATGCTTCATTTTTCTATACTATGTTGTCTCTCAATATATGACATTTCCCACATTTATAGATGTGCATTCCTCTTATTTCCATGGCTAGCCCATGTATTGTTTATAAGAGGAGGCAAGAATTAGACTATTTGCAATATTTTGGCACAGTAAAAAATGCTACCATCAACACATTTTTGCTACAAATTGTTCAGTATTTCAGAAGGAATACTTAGTCTACTTAGTAATTCAATTGCCAGATTAAAGGGTGTGAATAGTTTCTTGGCTTATTCAAATTGACAAACTGCTTTTGCCAAATCTGTGCTACTTTCCTAGCTCATGAATATGGCAGGAAGAGTTGCCCAGTACTCATGCCAGGCAGGGATAATGCAATCCGCATGAAATTAATGGAAGACATAGGGGAACATGGTTTAAACACTGAATATATTTACTATTAGCAACGATATTTATTTTTCCTTAAGTCTTAATGATTGTTTACTTGCTGAACAATACTGCTCATTTACTGGATATGTTACTGTCTTGCTATCTTAGTAATTTTCCCAACAGAATTTCCAAGGGCTGTATATAAGATAATTGTATAACTTACTTGTTTCCAGTGTTTTACTTCCAACCTCTTATCTATTCCGTATTTCACTTTCCATTTTTAATTGAATTAGGAAATACTTTAATATCTAAAACCCTGAAACCCATTCATACTTAACAGATGTGAATGCATGAACCCATAATTAGTTCAGACCCCTCTTTTTCTAAAAATATAGATCATATTTACATATTATATATATTCTTACTAATTTGAGAAACATTTAAACATAAAGAGTAAAAAGATTGTATAGATTTTTAACACAATAGACTGTATTCTGGATCATAAAGTGTGTTCACCATTCACAAATCAACTAATGTGACTCAATATTTTAACATATTACAAGGTTTATTGAGATGTAATTGACATCGGACACATATTCAAGGCCTTCAAAATGATTAATATATAGATATACACATATATATGTTTGTGTGACAGCATCGTGATGATAAAGATTATAAACATAGCCATCACCTCCAAATGTTTTCTTGGGATTTTGCCTGCCACATCTAGCAGACTCCAATCCCTTTCCTTAGGCAAACAATTATCTGTTTTCTGTCTCTGTAGATTAGTATGCATTTCCTATAATTTTGTATAAATGGAATCATATAGTACTTGCTCTCTCTCTCTCTCTTTGCAATCTGTCATTTTTTCACTCAGCATAATTATTTTAAGACCCACGCAAGTGTTTGCACGTATCAATACTTCATTTCTTCTTATTGCTAAGTAGTATTCCATTGTATGATGACACAATCATGCGTTTATTCATTTGCTTCCTGATGGATATTTGTGTTGTTTTCAGTTAGAGGTTACCGTAAAAATTATCTATGAACATTTGCATGCCATTATATGTAGGCATGAGTACTTTCATTTCTCGGGGGCAAATGCTGAAAGTAAAAGATTGCTTCATAGCATAGATGTATGCTTCATTTTCTTTTTATTATTATTATTCTTTAAGTTCTGGGGTACATATGCAGAACGTGCAGTTTTGTTACATAGGTTTACATGTGCCATGGTGGTTTGCTGCACCCATCAACCCATCATTTACATTAGGTATTTCTTCTAATGCTATCCCTCCCCTAGCCCTGCACCCCCCTACAGGCCCTGGTGTGTGATGTTCCCGTCCCTGTGTCCATATGTTCTCACTGTTCAACTCCCACTTATGAGTGAGAACATGTGGTGTTTGGTTTTCTGTTCTTGTGTTAGTTTGCTGAGAATGATGGTTTCCAGCTTCATCCAAGTCTCTGCAAAGGACATGAACTCATCCTTTTTTATGGGTGCATAGTATTCCATGGTGTATATGTGCCACATTTTCTTTATCCAGTCTGTCATTGATGGACATTTGGGTTGGTTCCAAGTCTTTTCTGTTGAGAATAGTGCCACAATAAAAATACATGTGCATGTGTCTTTATAGCTGAATGATTTATAATCCTTTGATATACCCAGCAATGGGATTGCTGGGTCAAACGGTATTTCTGGTTCTAGATCCTCGAGGAATCACCACACTGTCTTCCATAATGGTTGAACTAATTTACACTCCCACCAACAGTAAAAAAGCGTTCCTATTTCTCCACATCCTCTCCAGCATCTGTTGTTTCCTCATTTTTTAATGATTGCCATTCTAACTGGATTGAGATGGTATCTCACTGTGTTTTTGATTTTCATTTCTCTAATGACCAGTGATGAAGAGCTTTTTTCATGTTTGTTGGCTGCATAAATGTCTTCTTTTGAGAAGTGTCTGTTCATATCCTTCGCCCACTTTTGAATGGGGTTGTTTTTTCTTGTAAATTTGTTTAAATTCTTTGTAGATTCAGGATATTAGCCCTTTGTCAGATAGATAGATTGCAAAAGTTTTCTCCCATTCTGTAGGTTGCCTGTTCACTCTGATGATAGTTTCTTTTGCTGTGCAGAAGCTCTTTAGTTTAATTAGATCCCATTTGTCAATGTTGGTTTTTGTTGCCATTGCTTTTGGTGTTTTAGTCATAAAGTCTTTGCCCATGCCTATGTCCTGAATGGTATTGCCTAGGTTTTCTTGCAGGGTTTTTATGGTTTTAGGTCTTACATTTAAGTCTTTAATCTATCTTGAGTTAATTTTTGTATAAGGAGTAAGGAAGGGGTCCAGTTTCAGTTTTCTGCATATGGCTAGCCAGTTTTCTCAACACCATTTATTTTGAATAGCAAATCCTTTCCCCATTGCTTCTTTTTGTCAGGTTTGTCAAAGATCAGATGGTTGTAGATGTGTGGTGTTGTTTTTGAGGCCTCTGTTCTGTTCCATTGGTCTATATATCTGTTTTGGCACCAGTACCATGCTGTTTTGATTACTGTAGCCATGTAGTATAGTTTGAAGTCAGGTAGCGTGATGCCTCCAGCTATGTTCTTTTTACTTAGTATTGTCTTGGCTATGTGGGCTCTTTTTTGGTTCCATATGAAATTTAAAGTAGTTGTTTCCAATTCTATGAAGAAAGTCAATGGTAGCTTGATGGGCATAGCATTGAATCTATAAATTACTTTGGGCAGTATGGCCATTTTCACGATATTGATTCTTCCTATCCATGAGCGTGGAATGTTTTTCCATTTGTTTGTGTCCTCTCTTATTTCCTCGAGCAGTGGTTTGTGGTTCTCCTTGAAGAGGTCCTTCGCATTCCTTGTAAGTTTTATTCCTAGGTATTTTATTCTCTTTATAGCAATTGTGAATGGGAGTTCACTCATGATTTTGCTCTGTTTGTCCGTTATTGGTGTATAGGAATGCTTGTGATTTTTGCACATTGATTTTGTATCCTGAGACTTTGCTGAAGTTGCTTATCAGCCTAAGGAGATTTTGGACTGAGACAATGGGGTTTTCTAAATATACAATCATGTCGTCTGCAAACAGAGACAAGTAGACTTCCTCTTTTCCTATGTGAATATCCTTTATTTCTTTCTCTTGCCTGATTGCCCTGGCCAGAACTTCCAATACTATGTGCAAAGACACACATAGGCTCAAAATAAAGGAATGGAGGAATATATTTACCAAGCAAAAAAAAGCAGAAGTTGTAATCCTATTCTCTGATAAAATAGACTTTAAACCAACAAAGACCAAAAGAGACAAAGAAGGGCATTACATAATAGTAAAGGAATCAATGCAACAAGAAGAGCTAACTATCCTAAATACATATGCACCCAGTACAGGAGCAACCAGATTTATAAAGCAAGTTCTTAGCCACCTACATAGAGACTTAGACTCCCACACAATAATAGTGGGAGACTTTAACACCCCACTGTCAATATTAGACTGATCCACGAGACAGAAAATTAACAAGGATATGGAGGGCTTGAACTCAGCTTCAGACCAAGTGGACCTAATAGACATCTACAGAACTCTCCACCCTGAATCAACAGAATATACATTCTTCTCAGCATCTCATCGCACTTATTCTAAAATTGACCATCTAATTGGAAGTAGAACACTCCTCAGCAAATGCGAAAGAACAGAAATCTTAACGACAGTCTTTCAGACCACAGTGCAATCAAATTAGAATGCAAGATTAAAAAACTTGCTCAAAACCACACAACTACATGGAAACTGAACAACCTGCCCCTGAATGACTACTGGATATATAACCAAATTAAGGCAGAAATAAAGATGTTCTTTGAAACCAGTGAGAACAAAGATACAATGTACCAGAATCTCTGGGACACATTTAAAGCAGTGTTTAAAGGGAAATTTATAACACTAAAAGCGCACAAGAGAAAGCAGGAAAGATATAAAATTGACACCCTAACATCAAAATTAAAAGAACTAGAGAAGCAAAAGCAAACAACTTCAAAAGCTACCAGAAGACAAGAAATAAAACACCTCTTACACTAATAAACTAGAAAATCTAGAAGAAATGGGTAAATTCCTGGACACATACTCTCTCAAGACTAAACCAGGAAGAAGTCAAATCCCTGAATAGACCAATAACAAGTTCTGAAATTGAGGCAGTAGTTAATAGCCTACCAACCAAAAAAAGTCCAGGACCAGACAGATTCACAGCCGAATTCTGCCAGAGGTACAACGAGGAGCTGGTACCAGTCCTTCTGAAACTATTCCAAACAATAGAAAAAGAACGAATTCTCTCTAACTCATTTTATGAGGCCAGCATCATCCTGATACCAAAACCTGACAGAGACACAACAAAAAAAGACAATTTCAGGCCAATATCCCTGATGAACATCAATGCAAAAATCCTCAATAAATTATTGGGAAACCAAATCCAGCAGTACATCAAAAAGCCTATACACCACGATCAAGTTGGCTTCATACCTGGGATGCAAGGCTGGTTAAACATAAGCAAATCAATAAACATAATCCATCACATAAACAGAATCAATGACAAAAACCACATGATTATCTCAATAGATGCAGAAAAGACCTTTGACAAAATTCAACACCCCTTCATGCTAAAAACTCTCAACAAACTAAGTATTGATGTAACGTATCTCAAAATAATAAGAACTACTTATGACAAACCCACAGCCAATATCATACTGAATGGGCAAAAACTGGAAGCATTCCCTTTGAAAACCAGCACAAGGCAAGGATGTCCTCTCTCACCACTCCTATTCAACGTAGTATGCTTCACTTTCTAAGAAACTGCCAAACTTTTCCAGATTGGTTAGACTGTTTAACATACCAGCAAGAAATGAAAGTATCAGTTCTCTATATCCTCACCAAAGATGCTATGGTGAGGATTTTAAAATTGTATCCATCCTAATAGGTATGTGGTAGAATTACATTTTGGTCTTAATTGCATTTCCCTAATGACTAATAAATTGAGTATATTTTCATCTTCTTATTTGCTGTTCATGGATCTTAAGTCCTCAGTACAGTGTCTGTTCAAATCTTTGCCATTCTAAAAAAAATGGCATTATTTGCTATTAATCATTTTTCAGAGTTCTCTGTCTTCTGATGACAATTTCTTGATCAGAAATACAAGTTCTGTCAATCCGGCTTATCTTTTCATTCTCTTAACAGAATATCTTTCAAATATCTTTTGAAAAGCAGATATTTTAATTTTTATGTTCTATTTATTTGTTTTATGGAGTATGAGTTTGGTGTTAGATCTAAGAAATCTTTTGTTAGGCCTAGGTCACGTTTATTTTTCCTATGTTTCTTCTAGAAGTATTAAAGATTTAGGTTTTAAATGTAAATTTAAATTTAGGCCAATGGTTCATTTTGAGTTAATTTTTTATATGGTACAAGGTATATATTGCTATTCTGTTTTGTTTGCATATGGATATCTGATTATTCTAGTACCATGTGTTTAAAATAAACATTCTCCATGGAATTGCCTTTGAAACTTTTTTCAGAAGTCAGTTGTCTATATATGTATGTGTCTACTTCAGGATACGGTATTCTGTTCCCTTGACTTACTTGTCTGTGTTGGTTGACAATAGCATACTGTCTTGATTATATTACCTTTACAATAAAAAACTTGAAATCAGGTAAAGTATGTTCTCCAACTTTATTCTTCTTTTTCAAAGTTATTTTGACCATTCAAGGTCATTGGCATTTCCATATGCATTTCCAATTAAGTTTGTCATCTTTCCCCCAAAGAGCTTGCTGTGAATTTGACTGTGATTTTATGAAATGCCTGGGCACATTTGGGAATAATTGACATATTAACAATTTCGAATGTTCTGACTTTTAATATTGTATATTTCTGGGCAATGTGTTTGGGTTTAGTATGCACAGGTCTTTAAAAACTTTTGTTAGATTCACCCTGTAAGTATCCTGTGCATTTGGTATTGTGGTAAAAATGTCTAATTTTTATTTTAGTTCTGATTGCTACAACTAGTATAAAAAAAACACAATTGATTTCAGTATATTGAGTATGTCTTATGCAATCTTTTTTATTGTATAATATTAATTCATTGTTAATAATTTACTAATCCACTATTCATTCATTTAATGAATTATTAATTCATTGTGAATTTTACCTTGTTGAGTTCTTGATATGTTAGTATTCCCGTAACTGTCCTAGGCATTTGTTCTGATACACATTTAAATTACTTGGGTATGGTTTGAGTCTCAGTTTTAAGATCTTACTTAAGTCTTGGCTGGGCACAGTGGCTCATGCCTGTAATCCCAGCAATTTGGGAAGCCAAGGCAGGTGGATCACCTGAGGTCAGGAGTTCAAGACCAGCCTGGCCAACATGGTGAAGCCCTGTGTCTACTAAAAATATAAAAATTAGCCAGGTGCGATGGCAGGCACCTGTAATCCCAGCTACTCGGGAGGCTGAGACAGGAGAATTGCTTGAACCCTGGAGGCGGAGGTTGTAGTGAGCCAGACTGCACTCCAGTCTGGGCAAGAGAGCAAGACTCCATCCCCCCTGCCAAAAAAATCTTAACTTATATCTTACTTTTAAGACTTACTAGATTGGGCTGGAACCATTCTCAGGAAAGGGCTAATTAATTATTCCTTCCCAAGGCAACATCATTCTGTGCACTTTACCTAATGCCCCATGTTTCATGAGATTCTCTAGTCAAGCTGGTTGGAACAGAAGTGGTTTTGGCTCTGAATTATCTTTGAGAAATGTTCATTTTCATCTTCTAAGGTGGTTCATTGCTGACCTGTTGCCATTTTCTATAGATTGGTGCTAAACTTGTTAGGTGGCGATATGGTTTGGCTGTGTTGCCACCCAAGTCTCATCTTGATTTGTAGCTCCCACAATTCCCACATGTTGTGGGAGGGACCAGGTAGGAGGTAATTGGTCATGGGGGTGGGTCTTTCCTGTGCTGTTCTCGTGATATGAATAAATCTCATGAGATCTGATGGTTTTATAAAGGGGAGTTCTCCAGCACACACTTTTTTTGCCTGCTGCTATGTAAGACATGCCTTTGCTTCTCCTTTGCCTTCCTCCATGATTGTGAGGCCTCCCCAGCCATGTGGAACTGTGAGTTCATTAAACCTTTTTCCTTTATAAATTACCCAGCCTCAGGCAAGTCTTTATTAGCTGTGTGAGAAAGAACTAATGCAGGTGGTTATTTCCCCATCCTTGTGTAGTTTCCTCATACATATGCAGTGATAGACACTAGGATGAAAACTTGAGCAGTTCTCTCTGCAGATCTCCATTCTCCTCTGGATGAAGCTAACTCTCTCCTGGTACTCTGTCCTGAGAGCCCTAGCAGCCTTGTTTTCCCAAGAATCAAAATCTTTTGAGCTCAGCCTGACTTCTCCCTTTTTAGGTCAGGCCTGGGAAACACTTCCAAGCCAATAAGCAGGGTCAATAGTATATCTCAACTTGTTTTCATCTCACCAGGATCACTACTCTTAATTTCCAGTTGTCCATTTTCTTTAAAACTGTCGTTTTCTTTTATTTTCTTTATTTTTGGCTGTTTTAAGAAGGATGGTAAAATAGGTCTCTTTTAGAGAGTTTTGGCCAACAACTGATGCTGTCATTTCCTGGTTTTGAATTTAAAATGTGGTAGTTCTCCTTTAAGTCCCACTTTTTCTATACATCAATTTGTACTAACGTTTTTTAAAATGTGCACCTTTTGGTGATTTGAATGCAGTTGTTCTCAATTCACTTGCTGTTTCTCTGTCAGACTTACTGACATTGATATTTTCACCTTTTACTTCTCTGCTTCCCCAAGTGGTTTTATGAATTCTCTTTGTTTTTGTTTTCCTGTTTTGCTTCCGATCTCATTGCATTTTAGCTTATATTTTATTCTTTGTCTCTTGGGATTTCTCAAAGCAAAGGAAGAACTAGGTCATAAAAGTCAAATTATCTTTTAACTTGAAAATCGCTTTGGCATTTCATAACTCTCTCTTTCCCTCTCTCTCTCTCTCTCTCTCTGTCTCCAGATATACAATTAGCAACACGCTTCCCATTTGACATAATAAGTATAGTATACTAAAATATCGACACGATTAGTTTCATCACTTAAGTTTAAAAGACCCAGAGGCACTGTAAATGTGGTGCCAATAAGATTTTCACACCCTATCCATGCCGTGCTTTAAATTAATGGCCTTTCTAAAACAGAATACACCAGAGCCACCATATCCAGGGAGACAATATTTTAATGATCTAATTTAATTTATATTTGAGAATGTTACTGACTACTCCAGTTACACATTCTCACTAGAAGACTATGCTCAACTGAAAAGGAAAGGAAACCAGAAGTGCTGTTGAGGCAATAAAGAATGAATAATACAATAGCACAGACCAAGTTCAGATGGATCCAAAAAGGAAGAATTCTATTTCAGGAAACCTAATTCAACACAAAGAGCTCTGTAATCTTTTCCCTAGCCCTGATAGAGATAGGTCACCTAGGCTTACCCAAGATCCTGGGACATATTTTTAGCCATCTCATGTTGTCTGGTCGTCTTTAATGGACCCATGCAAATATCTGCGTGGGCTGGTTTTGAAAGCTGAGCCACTTAACAAAGTGAGCTTTTATTAAAGGATTAAATCGCTAATAAATGAAGAGTGTTTATCCGCAGAAGAGCTTCAAAGCCTGTTTTGATGAAGATGAGCTTTCTTTCTGTGTTGCAGGTGTCCTAGCTCATGCAGGGGACCTGGCAGCCCAGAGTGGGCACGCGTCCAGGGAGAGAAGGAGAGGGGGCGGCCGAGGCTGCAGTGGAGGCTTCATTGCAGATGCGCTCGCTTAGGGCTCGATTTAGACTGCTTTCTGAACTGGATCTGGAGAAAGGAGGCCACTTCCTCTTTTTAGAGATCTTTCCATCTGAATTAATTTCAGATGTGTTTGGATATAATCACCTGTGCAATTAGTGAAGTGATTATCCCTTCTGTATCATTTAATTACTATAAGATTTATCGAAAGCATATCGAAAGCATGCCAGCCCTATTTCTTCAAATCTCCTGATTTAGACTTAAATTTAGGTCACGTTTTGCAGAAAACAAATAAAAAAAAATTCCTAGAGAGTAAAATAAATATTACCATCCCAAACTATGACTTATTGTAGTTACAATGGAATGCAAAGTGCATGTCATTTAAGTGGGAGCTGCTTCATCAGATGATGCTACTCATATTCAATATTGATATATCATAAAAAATAGTACTGCATAATGTGTTTCCATTGTGGATCATTATTAGAAATCAGTCATCAGTGCATTAAATGAGAATATGTGCAGCTGCACGTTGAGTTGTGTGGAAGCTTCCAGGCTATCTCCAATTTCCCAGAGCTTCTTTCTTTGGCAGATTGTGTCTAAGAGCAGCCACCTGGACATCACACTGCCCAAGAGCTGCCTCAACAACACCCATGGCCCCAGCCTGCCACAATGTGGACTTTTCTCCCAACCTCCAATTCATTGACTTTAAGCTGTGAAATGGGGATATAATGGTATCTCACTGACTTTTCAAAAATATTCAATTGCTAAATATATGAAAAATACCTGAACATTAGAAACTGGTAATAAATATTAATTACTAGCAACCTGACTATTGAGGAGCTATTCTCCCCTGTTATCAATCACTATTCCTTTTAGGGTTGGGGTAACAATAAATAAAATATACACATAGAAATATACATAGATATATCCACACATGTATATATATATGCATCTATGTGAATATATATATTTTATATATACAAATCTGTGAATATACACACAGAGATAAACGTGATGGATGGATAGAAGATATATATATCTTATATATATATTATATATATATATAAGAGAGTGCAAGATATGGTGGATGGATAGATGATAGATAGAGAAATAGATAGATAGATGTGATGGATGAACAGATAGAGAGGTACATGTGATGGATGCGTAGGTGATAGATAGATAGATATTCAGAGATTAAACCTTCTAGAAATGTAGTTATTCGGAAAGACATGGAATTGTTCTGACATTTTGCAGCAGCATTAACGTCATGCCTCTAACTTCTTCTTTAATGAGATTCCTTCTGCTTTCTCTACGGGGAATTTCTAAAATCATTAGCTCCTCTGAGCATCCCAAGGCAGTGATTTCCTTTGATTTCAAGCTGTGTGAACTAACAAAGAGTGGCTGGTTGGTGTGCTCAGTTTTACCATCTTGATATCTCATTGTTGAGTATGGTCATCAGGATGTTATGGAAGCATCCTGGGTATCCAGACATAAGGGCACTAATAAGCAAGTACATTCTTTGGCCATTAAAAATGATGATGTTGGCCGTGTGTGGTGGTTCACACTTGTGATCCCAGCATTTTGGGAGGCTGAGGCAGGAAGGTCATTGGAGGCAAGAGTTCGAGACCAGCCTGGGCAACATAGAGAGCCTTACCTCTAGAAAAATTTTAAAAAGTGATAGCTGGGCACGATGGTGCATGCCCATAGTCCTAACGACTCCAGATCGTCCCTCAAGGGAGAATCTCTTGAGCCCAGGAGGTCGAGGTTACAGTGAACTGTGATTGCACCACTGCACTCCAGCCTCAGTGACAGGGCAAGACCATGTCTCTTAAAAAATTTTTTTTCGAAAATGATGATGCAAGTGTGTATATATTGAAATGAAAATAGGTCCAGTCCAAAAGACTGAGGGGAAAGAAAACGATATTCATAGTGGCGTTTTAAATCCCATTTTCATAAATAAAAGTCTGTGTACATATTTAAAGGCATAAAGAATGTTAGAAGAGTCAACAGTTTGCTGAGTGACTGCCCTGACTCATGAGATTAGAGATTATTTTTGTAGCATTTACTGTTTTGCTTATCTCTACTTTCTAATTTGTATGCAACATACATATATGATATTTGTTATAAAAGTGTTCAATGTTTTTCTGTACCTTCACAGAGTTCAGTATACTCCTAAAACCTTTCAGTGACCTTGACACAAAAGGTAGAGGAAGAAGAGAGAGGAAGGTTAGAATTGGATGCTAATGACAAGAACCAGAAATATTTACACTTGGTAACTGGCATCAAGACTCTGTTGCAGAATAATATAAGCAAGAAAGTCATGAGCAAGGCCAGGTATGTAGAATAACCATTCTTCTTGACCTGATAAGGAGTGTAAAATAGATTTATTTAAAATACTGTTTTAACCTAATCCATAAGAAATCACGTTGTATTTCTCATGGATGAGCAATTTTTCACACATATTGCCAGTTATATTAGAGTTCAGCATTATGACAATTGTATCTAGATAAAAATTCACAAAGCCTTAATGTCCCAGACAGAGTGTTACTAATTGTCTTCATTCCAAAGCAATTTACAGGTGTATGTTCTAGCTTAAGAACAAAGCTACAGTTGCAAAAATAACAACAACAAGAACAATGAAAAGATTAAGATAGAATAAGAGCCTTGAAAAAAAATTCTCTGGATTGGATCCAAATCAAAGTCACAGGAAACTGTATAAATAGAAGAAAAAATACAGGAAAAGATTACATAAATAAATTATTGCATTTACACTGAACATTGTCAATGTGATTGATAGTTACTAGGATACAAAGTTTATATGTAGTAAAATATTAATTTTATTGAAGAGATTATAAGAACTTCAAATAAAGTTGTATACAGTTGCCCTTATGCCTCATTTATAGAGTTTTTTGTCTGAGATTTCACACACACCCCCCAAAAAACCAAACCAAAGAAAACAAAACCTAAAGATATAATCTTAGTTTAAAGAACATCTTTGCTTGTGAAATCCATGTAGGCATGAAAATGAAGCAGACAAACTCCGAACATTTTCAATGAGATGTTAATGACTTTTTCCAAATGAATGAATTGGTTTCATATTTCTTGGTTTTCAGCTGCATCAATATAGGTATTATAGGAGCTTTCTATTTCCACACTCAGTATATTGTTTCACAACAAATTCATTTTTGTTTATAATCTTTATAAATGTATTTTATTATCCTCATAAACTTATCTCTATTATCTTTATAAATTCATCTTCACAAAACATTCCTCATCACTGACACAGAAAGGGCGGAAATAAGACAGAGATTTGATTCCAAAGAAATGAGCTAGAAGGGCTGGAAAACTCCAGCATCCAGAAACAATGTGCAAAAGCCAAAGTGGGAATGAGGTTAATGGTGAGGGAAACAGATAGATTTGCAAGGATCCTGTGGAAAAGGGAGGCTGACACATCATAGTTACATTGACAATGACATTTTCTTTATCCAGTCATCACTTGATGGACACTTAGGTTGACCATCTTTGCAATTGTGAAGAGTGAGAAGGTGCACTTTTGACTAACTGGTTCAGGAAGTAAATATATGGATGAAAATTATATGCGAAACTTGGTGGTATTATTGCATGATGGGGAATTTCCTTGGAGATTATAGGATATTCTAGAACACACAGTGTCTATGCAGTCTTTTGAATCACTCCAACCTCTGCAATTTTAATACAAAAATACATGCTCCTCCATTATCGTGGGGTCTTTAGAGTTTATTGGAAAATAGATTTGGTTTAAATATTTCCACAGTATGTTGTAAAACTATCCGTAAATTGAGTTTCTTGCTTTGTGACATTCTTTAATTTTATATCTAGCAAAGTAGGCTTTGGCAAATAGAGCAAACATTAAGTCCTCATTAACAATCACTTTATCAAAATGAGGCTTAACAACTGACAATATTACTGATACCTGAATGTAAAATATTCATTTTGGAAGACTGCCCATATAATTGCGAGCTTTCTGTCTCTCAAATGTGCATGCGTGTGTGTTGACTTTAGAGAGATATGTTTTCTGTGAGGACCAGGGGTGATTACCTCTCAAACGTTACCTAATCAAAACAGTGTTCTGCAGAATGATAAACACCAAACTATTGCTTTAGGTGAACACCAAACTATTGCCTCAGCATGTTCATGTAATTTATTTACCCATTGCTTATTTGTTTCAAATGAGAATAAAAGTGCAGCACATCAGAAAGCACACACAGGGAACTGGTTCTCTACCATGTACATTTAAAGTCATTCTCGGTTGGGCATGGTGGCTCATGCCTATAATCCCAGCAATTTGGGAGGCTGAAGTGAATGAATCACCTGAGGTCAGGAGTTCAAGGCCAGCCCAGGCAACGTGGTGAAAACCTGTCCCTACCACAAATACAAAAGTTAGCTGGGCGCCCTGGCTCAATGTCTGTAATTCTATTACTTTATGAGGCCAAGGAGGGCAGATCACCTGAGGTCAGGAGTTTGAGACCAGCCTGGGCAACATGGCCAATACCCATCCCTACTAAAAATACAAAAGTTATCCAGGCGTGGTGGCGTGTGCCTGTAATCACAGCTACTCAGGAGGCTGAGGCTGGAGATTTGCTTGAACCCAGGAGGCAGAGGTTGCAGTGAGCAAAGGTCGCACCATTGCACTCCAGGCTGGGCAACAGAGCAAGACTGTATCTCAGAAAATAAAAAAATAAAATAAAATAAAATAAAATAATTCCCAAGCTTTCCACATAGACATATCCATTAGTTTAGTTTTCTTTAATGTAGGTATGTTGAAGAGAAAGTGATACTGATCCATTTTGAATCTGATACTGATACTGGGAGCAAAACAAAGTCAGCGTTACAGAATTGAGGAATTAAATTAGAGTAGGTCTTTTTCATAATTGTAAATCATCTCCATGCAGGGTGGTGGCTAGGATCTGTTGCATCTCCTATAATTTTTTCTCTTTAGGAAAATTTGAGTTAGTATTTTCTTCAGTTCATACTCATCCTAGTAAGCCACCTGCTACACCAGCTGTTCTCAACTGAGACAACCGAGATGACAAAGCTTCAGAAGTCAATTAATGCATAATGTTCTTTCCTTGCAAGATCGAGGTTACTAAATCTTAGGGGTTTAGGTTTGATGGAAACTGGCCCATGCAAAATGCTGCTTCCCTTAGGAAGCTACGTAGTATTCTATAGTTTCCATGGCTTATACATAATTCAGGAAAACAGCACATTCCAGAGAATCTTAAATCGCAGGTGTAAATGGTGCACTATTACAAAATACTTTGAGCTATTTATTATTTCTAACTGCTACTCTGTTTTTGTCTTATATCTTTGAAATGTTAAGCTTAAGATACACGTCCATCTTAAATCTATAAATTAAATATAGGCCATGAGATGGGTGAGAATTTTGGCATAAGTTACCAAATTGAGTCTAGTATTTTTTAGATTAACAAATCTGTAAGAATAACTAAGAAAAAATAAATGAGAAAGAAGTATGTGAATGAACTCCTGTTCTCCCAGATACAAATGTGTACTCCTTTGCTACTGTCATAGAGGCAATGCGTACATGAAACACAGAGAGCAAAATATAGCTTTACAGAACAATATTCAAAGCTAGAGGCAGATCCACAAATATGAGGCATTGATCACAAATGAGATTAGCTGAAGTGAGTGAGAAAATTCCATCCATGGGGTTTGGATATTTAGTGATCTATGGAGTGGGGGTGATGAAGACAGATTCTCTCCCCTCACAAATAAGATCTAAAATGCCTTACAAAATTTAAAACAATAACAAATTATTAGAAGAAAATAGATGATGTTTTCAAAGAGTTGGAAGTGAAATGTCCTTCCAAAGCTTTACACAATACCCAGAAAATTCATGGTACCATGATATCAGATATCAGAATCCACAATATCAGGGACTGTATTGATTGTCCACATGGAAGTCTAGAAGTTATAAATAAACAAACAAAAATACAAAATGGTTTTCTTATTTCCTTGATTATTGAACACATACAAGGAGCAATGGATCAGTTTCAGTGTTTCAAAAAATCTCAAAAATAAAAATTTTATTGTAATATTTTATCTTAATAGTATTGAAGATATGTTAATATTATTTAAGATAATCAGGCCAATAAAATAATTTTAAAATATGAAATAAAGTATCCATATGAAAACAGAAATGGCCAAAGAACATATGATAAATGATTAATTACACTAGCAATCAAATAAAAAGGAAGTAAATGTACACATGAGAACATTTTTTAGCTTATCATATTGGTAAAATAAAACGGTTAAAATATAAAATTTTGGTAACTAAGTGGGGAAAAGGGCAAGCATTTTTGTTTGGTCTTAAAATGACTAAATTTATTTTCTAAGTTAATTAAAACTACCAGCCACACTGATACTATTTTAATATGTTTTATATACATATTGCATTTATAGTAGCTTTCAATCATTCCTATTATTTATTTGTTATATTTCTGGCATCTTTCATCATATGCTACACTGGATCCCAGAAACATGTTTCTAAGTTGTCAAATATATGAAACCTTTTTGTTGATGACCCTTGAGTCTTGTGTTAGGCTTAAAAAATGTTGTTTTTTGGTTTTTTGTTTTTGTTTTTGCAGAGAAAGGGGTCTCGTTATGTTGCCCAGGCAAGTCTCCAACTCGTAGGCTCAAGCAATCCTCCTGCCCTCGCCTCCCAAAGTGCTGGGGTTACAAGCATGAGTCATGGTGCCCAGCCAAGCAAAAAAAAACTTTTAATATGGACACCCTACTGCTAATGTGAGAAATAGAAATACAAAGCCACTGCATCATTTACCTAGTTTATAGATATAGTCCTGTGCATTAAACAGAATCATCATTTAGGTAAATATTATAAACCTCGTTTATCTTATAATAGATGATCAACATTCATCAATGGAAGAAAATCTTAACTTCTCCTAGAAAGTGGAGTTACAAAATAAACCATTTTTGTCTTAGATCCTAAGACTGGAGTTTTAAACCATGAGAATGGTTACAGCATAAACCACTTGTGTTTTAAGTTTTGCCAAGGATTGAGACCTCATGCACATTGTTATGTGTTGTTTATCAAAAATTCAGAGTTAGGGGTCACGTGTGGTGGCTCACTCCTATAATGCCAGCACTTTGAGAGGCTGAGGTGAGAGAATCACTTGAGCCCAGGAGCTTGAGACCAGCCTGAACAACACAGTAAAGCCTCATGTGTACCAAAAAGATAAAAGAAAATATTACCCAGGCATGGTGGCCCATGTCTTTGGTTCCAGCTACTCTGGAGGTTGAGGTGGGAGGATTGCCTGAGCCTGAGAGGTCGAGGCTGCAGTGAGCTATGATCACGCCACTACACAGTAAGAATATCCCTCAAATTTAAAAAAAGACAAAACAACAATGGCAACAACAACAATAATCCAGAGTTAGTTCTGAAGGTGCACAACTTATTTAGTTTTCAAAATTGTTGGGTCTTTATCAGGGATGTTCATCTATATTTCCCCAGAAGCACAAATCTGTATTTTCTGTTGTGTGTGTAGATTTGCATATTTAGATGCTTCCTGGAGTCCGACTATTCTAAAACATAATTTAGACTTATCTGTAGAGGAGTACATTGCATATGAGTTTGGCTTCTGAACCATCTCACTCATTCATCATGTTTTGTAATTGTGACAGCAGATTATTTGTGGCACCTTATGAGAAACAGCCTTCAAGAAGCCAGTTTGTTTACGGTAGCTTGCTCTTTAAATTATTCTTCTTCAAATTTCCAGGGCTTTCAACTGATAATATGTTTTTTTCCACTCAATATCAGGAACATTCATGCTTATTGTGTGTCAAGGGTTGGTTTTTATCTTCAAACATTTGTGGAGACATATGAGTGACAGACATGTAATCCCAGTTTAGCAACACCTATAAGATGATATCATGCATTGCTTATAACTTTTGATCAGGCATTCTGTCTTCCCTAATGTTTCTCTTTTTTGTTCTATTGCACTTTCCTAAGATATATATTCCTTTATCAAAGAGTTTGTATGGTACACTATTTTTTTCTTGTCTATATTTCTGAATGCCCAATAAAACAACTTCCTGAAGAAGAGTGTGCACATGGGTTTGTGTGTGCACATGTCTTCTATTTGTCCTTCAAGTGCAGAACCATGGTTCCCCTTGACTGTAAATCTGGATTTAATTCTTTCTTGCCATGTGAAGATGGCAGGTGGAGCATCCTCTTCCTGCTACCCTCTCCCAGCCACTCTCATGTTAGTGAAAGAATGGTTGGGGCCATGCCTAAACCATGTAATTTCAACCCCATGTCTACAAGTGAGAACAACAATGGCAGCCACTTGCCAAAGAACACTTGTACCATATTGTTCTTCACTCTTGTGTTCTCCTGGAGATGGTACTTAATGCTCCCTGGTTTCTGTAGGAAGTTCTATTATAATTAAGTCAGCTAGAAAGACTATCTTTAGAAATCTCTAGCTGGAGTAGAGATCCAGCTGGAATTACTCTGCATCAGGAAGCAAAAAGCTCTTGAGACATATACACCCAAGCATTCCCATTGTCCAGATAGAAGAGAGGATATAGGATGTGTCCCGATAGCCATTGGTCCCAACAGGCCTGTTGACTATCTCCCAAGCACAGAAGATGGGGGAAACAGTGGTTTTTAACAATAGCAAGAATATTTTGAAAACAGTACACCAGACTGGGAGACAGAGCCTGGGGGAAGTGTCCTTCCCTTTTTCCTTGGAGGATATAGAGAAAGGGAAGAAAGAGCAAGGGTAGGCATGAATCATCCCAGTTTCACCACTGGCTTTCCTGCCGTAGAGCCAACTGAGTGGAAAATGCCTTGCTGTCATGCATTCCAAGAAGGTGATGGTGCCATACAACGTGTAGCAGCAGAGGCAAGACCAAGCATCTCTCCCAGGCTTTGTGGTTTCCTCCGCTGGTGTCACAAAGCTGGAGGGAGATTGCAGGGAAAGGCACACTCTCCAAGGTAACTCTGAGAACTGCTTTGAGGAGCACAAGAAAATCATCTGAGTGCCGAAATATTAGGTCTTCTAGAAACAGAATGTAACACAGAGCTTGTTACGCAGGTGATATACTGAGGAGGTGCTCTCAGGAGAAACTCAGATGGGGTTATTGGGCAAAACAAGGGAAAAGAAGATACCAAGGAGTATCCCACAGGGAGCTCAGGAATGTGAATAGTGACAAGGAGTTTCTTTTGCTTGTGGCAAGGGGTCTAACGTCTTATTAAATTACATCAGGTAGTCCTTGAACATGCCCCTCTCCCAAAGGGAAGACACATATGCTTCTAAGCATATGTGAGCCTTCAGCAATCCCCTGGAGAAGAAAGCAAGGGAGAATAATTAGAAGCCAAGCCCATAGCAGAGGCTGGATAGGGTACACCACCATAGAAATAATCTGTTTGCAACTACTTGCCATAAGAAAACAGTTAGCAAAGAGGCTGGACCCTACCATAGCAGTTGTGAACCTAGAAATACAAGCCACACATGTCATTTGGAACCCAGCCATAGAAAGAATGACAAGAGGATGCAGTTAACCCTGTTCATGTATGTTATTTGGCTATCGATTCCTCTCAAGTTGATGAAACTTCTCACTTCCTGATTCCCAACTTTGCCACCAACCTGAATATGGACAGGCAAGACCTTAGCAGGTAGGTGAAGCAATACATGCTTGAATTAGAATCCATTCATGTACAACTGGCTTTGCTTTTTAAAAATATGTTTTTCTAGAACTTTGCATTTTGTAGCATACAACAAGAGCAGGATTTAATAGGATCCAAGAAGCATTGTTTAATATTCCTCCTAGGTTGCATGTCTTATTAAACCTCTTTGCATCTGGCTGATATGGATTAGCAGACACACTCTTTGGAAAATAATTACTTTGTGCCTTTGGGTGTGGGCATTAATTTCTTAGTCTTGGAATCTGTTCCTTTCGACATTTCAAATTGCATTGTGCTTTCTAACTAGAAAATGTATTTACTTCCTGATCTGAATTTATCTTTGGGGAGCTGGGGAGAAGAATAAAATTTTAAAAAGGTGGTAACTCATTGTGTAACTAAAATGATTTGGTTTGAAATATCACAAAACATTTGAGAAGATTCCATGAAAACAAAGGTCTTGATACATTATTACAGGGTGGAAATGCTTTCCAACATTAAGAGCTAACATTAATTGCTTCTGAATCAATTAACATATCACCCCAACATGCTGCCTTCAGACTTAATAACACTGGTCTAATTTATGCTGCCAGCATTGTTTCTCCACATTTCATAGATGAGGCTCAACGGTGGCCAATGGCCTTCTACAGAGAAGTTAGCAAATATATCAAATGAGGTAATGCATGAGATACTTTGAAGAAAATTTTAAAAGCTGTAGGGCACGGTGTGTTATCATTATAATAAATCCATTTGTACAAAATTGTCTAGAAGTTTTTGAGAAGAAAACAGATATGAGAGGAATTATACTCATGATAGATAGATAGATAGATAGATAGATAGATAGATAGATAGATAGATAGATAGATAGATAGATAACAGGTACATAGATGAGATAGATGGATGAGACAGACAACTAGATGAACAGATATAAGGGTAGATAGATGAATAGATATTTGAGATAGATATATAGATAGATGATAGGTAGATTGATGGACGGGTACATAGATGGGCAGATAGATGGTAGATAGATGATAGATGACAAATAGCATGATAGACAGATGGTAGGTAGAAAGATGATAGATATGAATATGAATACATATAAGTATATATAAATGTGTGTATATCTTTATCTACATGTAGATTTAGATACACATACTTATGTGTATGTAAGTATATATAGTACACACATGTAGTATGTATAGTACACACAAGTATATATAGTATACACATATAGTAGATATAGATATAGTATACACATTCAGTGTGTGTGTATATATATTTAGTATTTGGTATATAAAGTATAGATATAGTATAGATATATAGATAGAAAATAGCATGGAATGGTGACTCTATAGCCACCTCCCCGTCCTGAGAGATAACCACTATTAAAATTTTGTGTGTTTTTCCCATTTGGGTGCTCAAATACATAGATGTACACACAGATGCTTATATGCATATTCATGTATATTTTATATAAGTGGGATATGGAATAAAAATTATCTGCATTTATATCTATATGTAGTTATATCTGTATCTACATATACATATACAGTCATGTACTGCATAAAGATGACGTTTCAGTCAACAGTGGACCACATGTATAATGGTAGTCCCATAAGACAATCTTGGAGCTGAAAAATTTCTATCACCTAGTATTTGCAGTGCTACACTTTTTATTGCTATTTTAGAGTGTACTCCTTTACTTATTTTTAAAAATTAAGTGTAAAATAGCCTCAGGCAGGTCCTTCCAGAGTTATTCCCAAAGAAGGCATTATTGTCCTTGGAGATGGGGACTCCAGTACTAGAAAAGCTTCCTCTGTCATGGAGTCAGTGAAAGCATCCATGAGACAAATAGACGAGGCAGTAGGTACCTCTCCCTTTATTTTCATTCCAAGTTTACAAGGAATTTTTAAATTACTGATTTGGTTTCCCAGATACCTTCGGAATGGTTTAACACTCATAACAGATGAGAAGCATTTTCCCAACAAACAGACATTTGGCAATACGAGTGGAAGTTCTGTCTCCTCTAGGTTTGGCTAACACCTTGGTGAGTATCACAAGATGGATTTGTTCAACATTCCTTTGCATGTGTGGGAAATGAATCCCTTTTTTAGACGCTGTTCCTCACCCACTACCCTCCCTAGATTTAGTTCTGTTTCTGTGGCATACTATTGAACCATGTCCAACCAATATGGATTTGGGTGCCAGTTCCTCTGCACCCACCAGACTGCAGAAGGAGGTAAGTGTGTGGCTTCCTTCTTTTCAGCTCAACTGACAATGTTTTACATCCAATGATGGCAGCATTGGAAACTAATGTCTAGTATTTGGCATTATCTACAAGCTATTTGGGAATACATAGCACATTTTTACTAAAGCATTAGACAAGTCATCATTTAATCCATTCACTTTGAATTACAAATTCAAGTTCCAAGTAAGATAGAAGATAAATACAGTGAAATGGCAAGTGACCCCATGCCCACCTCCCCCTACCTAGAGATAACTACTATGAAAATTCTGTGTTTTTTCCCATTTGTGCACTCAAATACATATATGCATGCACACTTGTATACACACACACAGTGACATATATTTGATATAAGTGGGACAGCAGATAAACATTCTCTGCATTTTAATACAGCTTGCCAAATTTTCCACAGGTGAATGCATTTGCTTTTTCCAACCACTGAATGTGATATGGTTTGGGTCTGTGTCTCCCACCCAAACCTCACCTTGAATTGTAATAATCCCCACATGTCATTGGAGGGAACTGGTGGGAGGTAATTGAATCTTGGTGGCGAGTTTTCCCCTTACTGTTCTCGTGATAGTGAATAAGTATCACAAGATCTGATGGTTTTATAAAGGGGAGTTCCCTTGCACATGCCCTCTTGCCTGCCACCATGTAAGATGTGACTTTGCTTCTCATTCACCTTCTGCCATGATTGTAAGGCCTCCCTAGCCATGTGGAACTGTGAGTCCATTAAACCTCTTTCCTTTATAAATTACCCAGTCTCAGCTATGTATTTATTAGCAGTGTGAGAACAGACTAATACAGAATCATACTTCATAACATGTAGTGGATTAAAGCTGGCCTGAATTGTTTGTTGCTTTTCTAATTTTGTTGTAGTTTCCTCCACCTCTGCTTGAGTCTAAGATACTCTATAACTTGCATCCACTCGTAGTATTAACCCATTGACCCATACTGAGAATGGCACCCTACAGGTTGCAAAACCTGTCTTAGAAGGCCTCCTAGCCTCTGTACAAACCCACTATCTGTTACAAAAATGGCATAATTTTTGTAAGTCGCTATGTTTTCCAATTGAAAAGGAAAAACAGTGGCATTATTTTACATTCTTGTAGATGTCTTTAATGCCTAGCTTACTGAAACAGAGCTTAGGTCGCATATCTACTTCTGGACTGAGTTTGTTGTGAGATCTCAAGCTATGTAACTTGGGCAAAACATAATTGTAAACTCTCAAAAGCAGAGGAAATAGTTAATTAAGTCCTGTTATTATTGTGAATGTGGTTCTTATTTCATGGACTTCCAAATGTTTCCAGATCAGACTTAAAGAAATGGTGATCTAAAGGTCTCCTTTCTTGTCTCTCTATTCCATGTTAGATGGAAGACCTCCTAGCATTTTGAGTGATCCTCAAACACTCCTGATATTTGAAACAGAGGCACTAAATCTGCAATTGGATAGGTTTCGTCAACTTATGGGACTCACACTTAAATTGGCAACCTATGATTTAAATGGAGACATGTAAATATCGGTATCTGACTCTTTTCTTGACTTCTCAGTTTTCCTAGAGAGAACTGTTTCCCTCCCTGCTGTTGGCATTTTTAGAATCCAGTGTGGGAAGCTGCATGAGTTTCTCAACATTCTGTGTGTAGACTTTTACTTACTTTCCATATTCTGTGTAACTCTACCCCTGCCCACGAGCTGTCACTAGCATCTGGAAGAACGCCCCGTCTGCCCTCGAGAGATAATTAATCTCTGTGGATCAACTCCCAGGTCAAATAAGGAGCAATTATTTAGCTCTGTGGGACAGAGATATTCAATCTTCCAAAGAAGTCCTGCTTTGGGGGATGGGGCAGGGAGGATGAGTGAGTAAAAAGTGCAAACACATACAGTAAAATAAAACCAGTACATTCAGTGTTTCACAGCAGAGTAAGATGACTTTACGTAAAAATGTATTGTACTTGGGTGACAGACACCTGGAATACTACATATCATATACATGTAACAAATTTTCTCATGTACCTTATATACTTGCACAAAGTTTTAAAAAGGCAAAGAGAGAGACAGAGAAAGGCTTGCTTTAACCATATCTGAGACCTCACTTTCAGAGGCCTTCGTGTGGGCCAAGGGCTGGCCTATTTCCTAGTTTACTCCCTTGACCTTGAGTACTTCCAAGTTTCTCTGATGAGGATAAATTGAGATTCACCCATCTGCTTTCCAGCTTGCAATATTTCATTGAAGTATGTTGTTGTCTGCTCTCTTATTTAATTCCTTTGAATTATTGCCTCGTATTTAGACTTTTATTTTGTCCTTTTAGTGAGTTTATGGGAAAGAACAGTGTTTTCAATTCTCTATGTTGAGCTAGGTATCTGAAACACACTCATATTGCGTCTCCTTGTTATGCTTCAGGGTGGTCTGGACATGAGCTACAATGGTGTATTTGCCGGCAAATACCTGCATAATGAATCAATTAGCACATGACTTCATTCCATGAATATGTACTAACCATCCACTTTGTGATACCTACATACTTTCATTCCCTTCCCTTTTCTGGGGATGTCCACCCCTCATCCTTAGTGAACAAAAAGCAGAGGTTTAAATAAGAATGATTGAGTGGAGTCAGTGAGAAAAATGGCAGTGGAGGAGCAAGCTGGAAGGATGTTTGAAGCTGGAAAGATGTTTGGACGTGTCAGAATTCAAATAACCTGCCAATGAGTTTATCATATGCTCTGCATCTATATCTATATCTATACAGTATACACACACTATTATAAAGATCATACCCTGGACTAAATGTGTTTCCTTTTTCATACTTTTTCGCCCTCCAGAGTAAAAATTGCATCATTTAAGGTTTATAATATTTTTTAGCTTTCTGTCATCCCTAATTTCTCTGTAGAAACATAAATATACTGCCAAAATCTTCTGATATATGAATATATGCATATATGCACATACATATGCATATATGTATGTATATCCACACTGCCTGGAGATACTTTCTTCAATATGTATATATGTGTGTATATGTATAATTGTATATATGTGTGTATAGGTATATATGTGTGTATGTGTATATACACACATGTGTATGTATGTCTATATGTATACATATATGTATATTAAAGTTTAATATACATATCATATACATATGTATATATAATCTATATATACATATATAGATTATATAGATATAATATACATATATGTATATTAAACTTTTAAATCATATGTGTATATACGCACATGTGTATATGTGTATACATATATGTACATATATACATATATATCGTATATACATGTATATATATGTAAATACTTTGTATATGTATTATGTGTGTGTGTTTCTGTGTGCATATATATATGAAGAGAGAGAAAACAAGAGAGAGAGAAATTGTATAAATTACTGACTAGGAGAGTGTCCTTAGGATATTTGCTTTCATGTAAAAAGTTATCTCACAAAGATGAACATGAAAGACTGAAGGAGAATCACTGGAGAAGGAAGAGCAGGAAGAATTAAAGCCCAAGGGTAGGAAGATTTGGACTAGGGTAGGAGCAGGCTGAAGAGAAAGGCTTGGCTGAAGAACTTTGATGCCGGGCAAATGCAGACTCATTCTGCCAGACCTGGTTCAGCGTCACCTTCTCTCTGCAGCCACACAGATACTATACACTGCTTTGTTCCCTTGCACCCTGGCTACTGCATCCTCACCAGAAACAGGGTTTTTGTAAAGTTGGTCATTATTTTTGTGCCCACCAATGGGCTTCAGAAGGAGCCATAAACATTCTGAGCTTCCCTCAAACTGTTGAGACACCTTAAACACATCCCACTATTTTAACTTGTCATTTATATGAAGCCAATCTATGTGGATAATTAAAATTGTTTAAACAAACAGACAAAAAATGGCAATTTTGCATATGTAAGAAAACCACGTTTTTCTGTACAGTAGGTTAGTTAGCATTGCAGCAATATCACATTTTTATTATAAAAAAAAAAAACCTCGTTGTGCCTACCTCATTCTACACTAGTATGAAATTCCAAATATTTACCTACCTGTCTTACCCAAATATTTGAAGAGTTGACATAGCTAGCATCATTTACACAAAGAAGAAGATACAAAGTATACAGGTAATTAGAATTTTGACTTTGAAAATAGAACATGTATCAACTGCAGTATTCTTTCAAAGTATCTCCCATAATGAAACATTGCAATTCCAGGAAAATTTAGAGATGCTTGTCTGGAAACGCACATGCATTATGTTTATTATATCATGTAATGCAGATAGTCTTACACAGGCTGAAAAGTAAGATTCTTATTATCAAACTATGTTTAATTAAACTGTAACTATAGAAATGGAGCCTGTAATAATTGCTTTGTAGAAGTAATACATGCGAGAATACACTATACCATTTTAAGGTGTAAACCATATTTTAAAGTAGATTTGGATTGCCTAGAATGTGGACTTGGTAGAAAAAAAGAGAAAACAGAAAAACCCACATTATCAAGTGGCTTGAACAAGCCAGGGTATATCTGTCATCTTCACACAGCCTGGAGGTATGTACTTGCCTCAATCAAAGATTTTTCTGCTTTACTCCATCTCCAAAGTCATTTCCTGGTTTAGGATAGATCCTTAAGCTCCAATTAGGAAAGGAGGGGCCCGTGAAAAGAGCAGACCTCTGATCCAAGGAAGATTTCTGGAACTCTCTCAGGACAACTCACATTTACCTCAGTTGGCCAGATGCAGTCACAGAAGCACACCCAACCCCAAGAGTGACTGGAAAATATAGTGTGCTCTCCTCCTGGCCAGAGCGTAACAAAGACCATGGGACATTAACTAGAAAGGAAAATCGGCACAGACGTCAGGAAAAACCTGAGGGATTGATTTCTTGTCATTTATAAATAGAAAACCACAAGATGCCACATAGATTATAAACATGAACACACATATATAGATTATAAACACACATCTAGGTTTAGATTCTCTCAAATACACATAGATTATAAACATAAACATTTGTTACTCTTTCCTTCTAAGGAACAAATATGTGTTTTTTGATTTAAGTTCAGAGGTACAAGTGTGGATTTGTTATATGGGTAAACCAGTGTCATGAAAGTTTATGGGTATAGATTATTTCATCAACCAGGTATTAAGGCTAGTACCCATTAGTTATTTTTCCTGATCGTCTCCCTCCTCCCACCCTCCACGCTATGACAGGCCAAGTGTCTGCTGTTTCCCTTTATGTGTCCATGTGTTCTCATCATTTAGCTCCCACTTATAAGTGAGAACATGTAATATTTAGTTTTCTGTTCCTGTGTTGGTTTACTAAGGATAATGGCCTCCCACTCCATCCATGTTTCTGCAAGTAACACTATCCTATTCTTTTTTTATGGCTGCATAGTATTCCAGGGTGTCTCCACATTTTCTTGATCTAGTCTACCATTGATGAGCGTATAGGTTGATTCCACATCTTTGCTATTGTGAATAGTGCTTTAGTGAACACACATGTGCATGCGTCTTTATGAGAGAGCAATTTATATTTCTTTGAATTAATATAATTCTTTGAATATATTTATATAAATACCCAGTAATAATGGGATTGCTGGGTTGAAGGGTAGTTCTTTTTTTGTTTCTTTGAGGAATTGCCACACTGTCTTACACAATGGTTGAAATAATTTACACTCCCACCAACAGTGTGTAAGTGTTTTTGTTTTGTTTTGTTTTTGAGATGGAGTCTCACTCTGTCACCCAGGCTGGATCGCTGCAGTGCAATCTCGGCTCACTGCAACCTCTGCCTTCTGAGTTCAAGTGATTCTCCCACCTCAGATTCCCAAGTAGCTGGGATTACAGGCGCGCACCACCACGCCCAGCTAATTTTTGTATTTTTAGTAGAGGCAGAGTTTTGCCATGTTGGCCAGACTGGTCACGAACTCCTGACTTTTGGTGATTCGCACACCTTGGTGTCCCACCATGCCCGGCCAAGTGTTTCTTTAAAAAAAAAAAAACGTAATTTTCTTCACCTCTTAATAGTAGTTGTGTCTCAACATATTGATTTTATCCACTTTTATCATAAGAATTGAGGTCAGAAAAGGTATCCATGAAGGGCAAAGTGCTTTTTGTTCATTTGTTCGTTTTTTGGACATGAACATGCTCATTAAAGTTCACATCTAACACCACCATAAAAACCTTAACCTAAAAATAATCTTTCAATTTTCACCAAAACTTTTTCTAGGAGTAGGTTATTTATGAACTTCAGATGCCTCAACTGCATTACTTCTCAGTTACAAGATTTCTGTGTTTTTTGTATAAAGATGGTTTTGTGCCCATTAAATTTTCAGTTTGCTGCATGGGGCCACGGGGCTACTGGAAATTCTTGGTACTAAGGAAAAGTTCTGGTTTGAGAAGATCTGAAAGCAGAAGCATACAGGTTAGATTGAGATGTGGGGGTCAAATGAAAGGTAGCTATAGGCAGTTGGCAATTGAAGAGATTATAGATTTATGAGCTCAAGAAGAGGCAGGAATAATGCAGGAAGATGATTGAGAGGGTATACTGCCATACCCTGGAAATTCCTGAGAATCAAAATGCTGAAGGCTCCAAATTCAAGGGAATAAAAAGACTAGTTATGTTCTGCCTGTAGTTGTATGAAACTCCAAAACTAGTTTCAAAAGTGATGCAATCTTTCCATCAAACTTGGGTCAGGAGTAATGCTTCTGAAAGCCACTCAGCCGTGAAGTTCGGTGCTTCCCAAAGAAAACCCATCAGCAACCGGCTCACACCAGAAACTGGGTTTCTGCATTAGGACAAAGCGCCCCATAAAATTCTATTTCCTCTGGGTTTGGTGGCATGCTCCTGTAGTCCCAGCTGAGGTGACAGGATCACTTGAGCTGGTGAGTTGCAGGCCAGTGTGGGCAATATAGCAAGATGCTCTTTAAAAAAAAAAAAAAAAAATCTGTTTTGAAAGTTTACCGGGACTGACCTAAACTTTACAGTACCCAAATATAAGATAATAGCAGTGACTGGCTTGCTTCACAGACATCACAACCTATAATCGGAGCTCCTTCTGACTTAGCAAGCAATACATTTAGCTTTTTTATTTCCCCAGAAACTGAGTGGTAGCATGTTTCTACAAACTACATTTGGTTTGTTAGCAACTTCTAGAAAATAAGCCCTTCCTAGGTGACTTAGCATTTGAAGGTATACAATGTATACTTTCTCATTTCTTATGTCCATTTGTCTTGATGCTTACCTGTCCGCCTTCTCATTTCATGCAGACAAGGCTAACAAACACACTTTAATGCAATTGCTAAGCTATGTGTATTTCAGCCCCTTGTGCTGACTCTTAAATGTCTTGCAAAGCCAAGACGGCAATACCAACAAATCTAAAATTTCCAGATTGTGATGTGTCCATGCAAAAACTGTTTAGATATTTGTTTCTCTTCACATGGGTAGGTCTAAATCAAATTGTCCCTGTTTGTAGATGACATGAGTGTATATTTAGAAAACCCCATTGTCTCAGCCCAAAATCTCCTTAAGCTGATAAGAAACTTCAGCAAAGTCTCAGGATACAAAATCAATGTGCAAAAATCACAAGCATTCTTATACACCAGTAACAGACAAACAGAGAGCCAAATCATGAATGAACTCCCATTCACAATAGCTTCAAAGAGAATAAAATACCTAGGAATCCAACTTACAAGGGATGTGAAGGACCTCTTCAAGGAGAACTACAAACCACTGCTCAGTGAAATAAAAGAGGACACAAACAAATGGAAGAACATTCTATGCTCATGGATAGGAAGAATCAATATTGTGAAAATGGCCATACTGCCCAAGGTAATTTATAGATTCAATGTCATCCCCATTAAGCTACCATTGACTTTCTTCACAGAATTGGAAAAAACTGCTTTAAAGTTCATATGGAACCAAAAAAGACCCCGCATTGCCAAGACAACCCTAAGCCATTTCCTTGCTTTCTCATTGACAGCTTTAGCGTCATTTTACCTGGAATAAATTGAGATGGAGTAAAAGTGATCGGAGGTGCTGTGGGACAAGAAAGTTGAACATTAGAGCAGCCGGGAATTATTCTTATTTTTTATTAAATAATCCAGGATGGTTCCCATTTCAGTGTGTAGTTTTCTGATGGCAGCAGGGTTAACTGTGATTCTTTTTATTGGAACATTTGTAATTCACTCTATACAGCCAGTTTCCTGTTCTGACATCTCTGAGACATACAATATTTATTTCAAAACACTTGAATTAAAATTTTCCATGTAGAACTTTAAAAGTACTTGAAATATAGTTTTTGTTTTGTTTTTCTTTTTTTTTTGTCAGTAAGATTCTATTGAATAAATACTGGTTTTAGTGTCCAGAAGCAATATTTTTGTTATATTCTTTACAGTTTTAATAGCAACTTATATCACATTTAATATATTTCAAACTCTTCTAAAAATGGAGAAAACCACATCTCCCAATTCTACTTTTATAGATTATACTGTGTTATACATTTCTCATACATGTGTATATCCCTAATGTTCTATACATTTATTACAATATAGATTTACATATTACATACATATGTACATTATATACATATGTGTGCTATATGTGTGCATGTGTATGTGTATGTATTAGGTTGGTGCAAAAGCAATTGTGGTTTTTGCCATTACTTTGAATGACAAACCTGCAATTGCTTTTGTACCAAACATATATATATTTATTTTACTACACCCTCTTTGTGCTAGAAATAATGAATGCTCTTTGGGGGTACAACTGGGACGCCTAATACAGTCAACATTAGTTATATATAATTTAGGTGTCCAGTCTAGCCTATCTACATATCAATCCACTTATCTTTGCATATGTATGTATATATTATATATGTGTATGTGTGCACTTTAGAAATTTTTCTTTATTTCTCTTTTCCTTCCTTCCTTTCTTCCTTTCCCCCTTCCCTCCCTTCCTTCCTTCCCTCTCTCCTAGCTTCCTTTTTTCCCTCCCCTCTTTCCTTCCTTCCTCCATCTTTCTTCCCTCCCTCCCTTCCTTTCTTTCACTGTTCCTTTCTCTCTCTCTCTATACATGTATCATACACATATGTGTGTGTTTGTGTACAGTTTAGAAACTCTTCTTTCTTTCTTTCTTTCTTTCTTTCTTTCTTTCTTTCTTTCTTTCTTTCTTCTTTCTTTCTTTCTTTCTTCTTTCTTTCTTTCTTTCCTTCTCTTTAGGTGTGTGTATGCATATATACATATATTCGTAAATCTAAGCAATTTAGAAATAAGATTTAGCTTTATTTTAATTACAACGCAAGAGCATTAATACACCATACCATGAGTATCTAAAGAGATGCATGTACTTAAAAAAATTTTTTTAACAGATTTAGAGGACATTATCTTTCAAGTTTTGATCTGATTTTATAGTTTTTGGCAAGTCGTTACCTCGTCGTGTTGCATTACCTGCAAAATCAAGTCCAAACTATTTGAGAAGACATACCAGCTCAGTGAGATGTAATGTTTAACACAAATATTTATGTCTATGGAGCTCTGGAATGCAGTTAAGTGGCGTTTGCCACACACCTGTCAGTATGCAATGGCAGCCTCATAATGCTTATGGAATTGGCCTAATGTCCATCACTGAATGCCCCAACTCATATGATCCCACTTAGAGATCTTCATGCTGTGGAATGGAGTAGGTTTTCTAGTTGTAACCAATAAAAACATTGTTATTCTTCTCATGAAGGCAAGGGAGAAGTATGCTTATTATTTTATTTTAAATTTTTTTTTAGAGATGGAGTCTTACCCTGTTGCCCAGGCTGGTCTCAAACTCCTAACCCTAGGTGATCCTCCTGCCTTGGCCTCCCAAAATTCCGGGATTGCAGGCATAAGCCACCACACCTGGTCAAGAAGTAATCTTGATTGATCATTGTGACTGACCCAATTTGACTTCCCTAGAAGAGAAAGATGTCTTTACATTGTTCTTTCTTAGCAAGAGCAACTCATGACTATATTTCCAGGTTTCTCCCAATGTTTCTCAAATTAACCAGCTCTATCTAAAACACACCATTAGCCCATAGTTGTAGATTCTAGTATTTTTTTATTTCCTTTTTTTTCTGAATCCAGCTTTCAGGTGGATTTCTTGTGGACTTTGCTTTTTATGACTAATCCAGGGGCCTTCTCTGGCTTATTTGTAAAGTAGGTGGCCTACATACACTTCTTGTCTCTCCCTTTTCAGGAAGTGACATTAGAAAAGCAGTTGTTGTTAGATTTGTGACATAAGATGTGCCAGAATAACTTTCATTGCCTGCAATGAAATCTCAATGTCCATGTGGTTTGTGCAAAAGTAAAAGAAGGATGGAACTAAATTGCATCTGAATAGATGATTGAAGTCAGAGTAAGACTCTACCTGGGGATAAGAACCTCTGCAAAATGTCCACCATCTCACTCTTTAGCCATGTTGTGGCCTCTTTAAAAGGAGAAGCATCAGCCAACTGTGAATAGTCAAAAAGATCAAGAAAAAGATAGTCACAACCTCCTGAGCATGTTTGTATTCACTAATGACAAAAGTTGTCCATATAAAATGTGTCAACAGCAATAAAAGTCATTAATAATTTGAATTAGAAAAGCTGGAGTGGTAGGGAGCTTTTACCTTCTTAAAAGGGTCTCTGTTTACAATTTACATTTATCTCATGTAATTTAAAAATTGTGTTTGTTGGTGGTGGTGGTGGAGGTGGTATTGGTGTTGGTGGTGGTAGAGTTGGTTGGAATGGAGCTTAGTATAGCCATTATAAAAAAGGTATGTAAGTTCCTCAAAAACTTAAAAATAGAATTACTATATAATCCAGAAATAGCAATTCTGGGTGTATTTCCAAAGGAAATAAAAGCACTATCTGGAGGAGATATCTGCATCTCCATGCTCATTACAGTGCTACTCACAGTAGCCAAGATATGGAAACAACCCAAATGTCCATGGATAGATGAATGGGTAAGGGAAATGTAGGGTACCTATTCAATGGAATATGATCCAGCCATAAAAAGAAGGAAATTCTGCCATTTGCCACAACATGGATGAACCTGGAGGACATTAAGTGAAGTGAAATAAGCCAGGTACAGACAGGCAAATACTGCATGATCTCACTTAAACACAGAATCTAAAACAGTTAAATTCAGCAGGGCACGGTGTCTTATGCCTGTAATCCCAACTTTGGGAGGCTGAGGTGGGTGGATCGCTTGAGTCCAGGAGTTTGAGACCAGCCTGGGTGACATAGCGAAAACTCATCTCTACTACAAATACAAAAATTAGCCTGGCATGGTGGCACACACCTGTAGTCCCCAAGCTATTTGGGAGGCTGAGGTGGGGGGATCACTTGAGAGCCGGAGGCAGAGGTTGTAGTGAGCTGTGATTGCACTAGTGCACTCCAGCCTGGGCAACAGAGCAAGACCCTGTCTCAAAAAAAAAAAAGAAAAAAAAAGAGAGAGAAAGGAAAAGAAAAAAATATAAAACAGTCAAATTCATACAAGCAGAATGTAGAATGGTGGTTACCAGAGGCTGAGGAGAGGGAGAAATGTAGAGATGTTAGTCAAAGAGGACAAACTTTTGGTTATAGAACAAATACAGTTTGGAGGACTAATGTACAGCATGGTAACTAAAGTTAATAATATTGTATTCTATAGTTGAAATTTGCAAAGAGAGTGGAGCTTAAGTATCCTTTCCAGGAACACACTAGAAAAAGATAACTATGTGAGATTATGGGTGTGTTGATTAGCTTCATTGTGATAATCATTTCAGAATATATACACGTGTCAGAATACCCCCTTGTACACCTTAAATATATACAAATATTGTCAATTATGCCTCCATAAAGCTAAAGAAATTTTTCTTACTGAAAATTGCTTTCTAAATGGAAATCACTATACTTGTATCACATTTCTGTATGAAAGCTATATCCCTTTCTTTTTCACATGTTTTCCCAGAGCATCTTGTCTTTTCATTTACACATCAAGTAACATTCAGCAACCTCTCTCACTTCCATTTGACATGACATTCGAGTTATTTTGGTTCATGCTCCTTTATCAGTTCTTATTATTTGTGGTCAGTGACTTAGACATTCTCAGTTTCTAGAGGTTGGATTTAGGTGGAAAACAAGAGAGAGAGATGAGAGTTTCACAGTCTAGATTGACTGCTTGATTTTTAAAATTCAGTCTGAACAAGTATGCTTGGGCTTCTGTCTTGGTTTATATAGTTATGGAATGTAAAAAACTAGACTGGGACTCATTGTATTGGTTCATTTTCACACTGCTATGAAGAAATACCAAGACTGGATACTTTGTAAAAGAAAGAGGTTTAATTGACTCACAGTTCTGCATGGCTAGGAGGGCCTCAGGAAACTTACAATCACGGAGAAAGGCAAAGGAGAAACAGGCACCTTTTGCACAGGGCAGCAGGATGGAGTGAGTGCAAGCAGGGGAAATGCCAGACACTTATAAAGCCATCAGATCTCATGAGACTCACTCACTGTCACAAGAACAGCGTGGAGGAAACTGCCCCTCATGATTCTTTTACCTACAACTGGTTCTGCTCTTGATATCTGGGGATTATGGGGATTAGAATTAAAGATGAGATTTTGGGTGGGGACACAGGCAAACCATATCACTCACCATGGTATTCATTTCAGAACTAGGAGAAGACAAAAGTTGGGAATTACAGACAAAAACCCCCATGTTCTACTTCAAAAGCAAAAATGATACAAATTTTTAAAAACATGATTCACCCAAACTCCAAGGAGCTGAAGAGCTGCAATTCAACTTCTAAAGCAGTAAATCCTCACCAGATGTTTTCCCAAAGGAGCACAACTCGGTGGCTTCCATTGGTGTGAGAACAGCTCTTTATGGGCTAAATATTGTTCTAATTCATAGATGATAAAATGATAATTATTATTACTACTATTCTCATCATCAAAGTTAATTATGAATTTTTGCCATAGTTCTCATAGATGTGATGTACACCACAGTCCTCATTTGCTGATAAGTCAATTATGACTCTAGGAGGTGAGGCATTTTGCTCAGGGTAGCAAACCTGACAGAAGAGAGTGTTTAGAGAACTCAACCTGTCTTGAGACTATTTAGAGTTAAATTCTAGCACTAACTCTTATTAGCTGTGTAGCTACAGGTGAACCACTTAATTTCTTGGAAGCTCAGCTTCCTCATTTTGTAATATAGTAAACATAAAACATAGCAGAATATCACATCACATCACAACACAACTGCATTAGTCTTCTAGGGCTGCCATTACAAAATATCACAGGCTGTGTGACTTAAACAACACATATGCATTTTCTTCCAGTTCTGAAGGCAGACAGTCCAAGATCAAGGTGCCAGTAGCATTAGTTTCTTCTCCTTAGCTTGCAGAGGATGACCTTCTTGCTGGGTCCTCACATGGTCTGTTCTCTGTACACGGAAATCTCTGGTGTCTCTTTTCTTATAAGGACACCCGTCCCATTGAATATGGTCCCACCTTAATGATGTCAGTTAATCTTAATTACCTTTCTAAAGGCTCTATCTCCAAATACAATCACATTGGGGATTATGGCTTCCAATATATGAATTTTAGGGAGACACAATTCAGTCCATAAACATAAGATAGCATGGCAGGAAAACATAACACAACACAACATAGTAACACCACACAACATAGCACATCAATATAACTTAACAACAACACAACATAATGAAGCATAATGTATCAATGCAAGATGACATAATGTAACATAGCACACATAACAATATTATACAACATCACAACATAACATCATATGGTGGTAATGAGGATTAAATTAAGTAATATGTCTAAAGTACTTAGCTAAGTCTCTGGCATTTAGCAAATACTCAGTGTTAGAGGTAGCCAATCCCTGACCACTGCCCCTTTCTCACCAATAAAATAAAATAAAATAAAATAAAATAAAATAAAATAAAATAAAATAAAACAAAACAAAATAAAACAAAATATGGCATATCTGAAATTCAAGCCAAGGTCCTCTCTCTCTGTAGAATTCTGCATAAAAAGGACAAAAATTAGAAAGGAAAGATACATACTAGTACAAAAAATCAGAATATATACTATAGTCTTAATGCCAAATATGCATTTATATTTTCTTTATGCATGTATTTTTGGGAAAATGCCTGTTCCCTATACTTAATCCTACCTCTACATGGAAGGACACCAGTAGTGTAGCAATTCCGATGATGCATCTCTTGCTCTAGTCTTCACTGTTTTCCAGGTGAGGAGGAATGACTTTATGTTATGGATATAACCCAGTACTAATCTCCTCTTCATCCCACTCCACTCCTCTCCTCTCCACTCCTCTTCATCCTCCTTTCCCTCATCCCCTATTTCCTCTTCCTATTTTATTTCCTTTCTTTCTCCCTTCCTTTATCCTTTCCTTTCTCCCTTCCTTCCTCTCACTTTTTCTTTACCTTCAGTTCTTCCTCTCCTTCCGTTCTTCTTCTCCTTCCTTCCTCTCACTTCCTCTTCCCCTTTCTTTCTTCCTTTCTTTCCTTTCTTAACCTCAATTCCTCTCTTACTTCTTTTCTTCCTCCCCTTCCTTCTTTACTCTCACTTCCCTCCTCCCTTTCTTTCTTCCTCTCCTTCCTTCTTCTCAATTCTTCTCACTTTCTTTCTTCCTCTCCTTCCTTCCTCTCTCCCTCTCTTTCTTCCTTACTTTCTTCTTCTCTCCCTTCCTCCCTCTCTCCCTGTCTTTCTCACTCCCTCCCTGCCTTCCTTCCTGCTTTCCTTTCTTCCTTCCTTTTTCTTCTTCCTTTTCCATCTCCTCCTCTTTCTCTCACTTTTTCTCCCTCTTTCTCTAAAGATAAGCAGGAGCCATGCATTCTCCTGTCCTCCTTCATTAGGTGACCTATTTCATTTGCATAGGCATCTCATGTGGGGAGGCCTATCTTCACTCAATATTGCCCTCTGCATGTCATTAGGTGTATATGTCCATCTGCTAACGGGACTCAGGATTAGAAAGCCCATTTGCTCACAGATAGACTGCCACAACCTGGCTTTCATCTTCCATAAGGGTGACTTTGGCCCCCATCTGTCTTAGCCCGTGTCAACTTTCTCATTTTGTTCAGATCCTGTATTGGTAACAGAAGGGTTAGTGACTGGGTTTCTTAAAAATTCCCTAAAGGACACTCAAGTTTGCCCTTGTCCAGGTACCACCATTTGTCACCAAAAAGCTAGTACTGAGAGCAGTGCTGAATTTTATGAAGAACGGTTTTGACTCTCCATTGAATTCATCTATGATCCCTTGGGGGCTCTAGACAATTTATTGTAGGACTCAACTGTAATCATTAGCCTTAACCAGATCTTCCTTAATAAGGAATGCATATATGATGGTTTTATTTATAAACCTAATCAAACCATCTCTCCCTTGTTTTTTTTTTTTTTTTTTTTTGGTTGTTTTAATATAATTTGTTTGCTTGATGCTAGACAATGACGTAGAATTACATTTTAACATATGTCCTTTGATCAGTTACTTCAGAAATGTCACTACTTCTTCCCTTACCCCCACGTTCAAACCTCACAACATAGGACAATGGCCCTAACCATCTCCTACTGTTTGATTTCAGTCTGCCTCTCTGGTCTTCACCCAGTAAATTACACTGAGTCATTAACGGATCCCTTACACTTAGATACAGACGCCAAAGAAAGATTAACAATTGCAATGTTAGCTCAGGTGAAAACTTAACAAAATGTTTGATTTTTATTTTTTGTTTTTATTATTTTAAATAAAATAATAAAATGATTTTTATTGATTAAGTGATTAAGTGTCTGTTCCTCGTTATAAGTTCTAACAACAACAACAACAAGTCCATCTTCAAATGTGAGACAAGTTTGAGAGGACAGGAAGAGAAGAAGGATGATGGGGAAGATTAGGCATTTTGTATTATCATCAGTGAAAGAAGGAAATGTAGTTACTAAGAAAAACATGAAGGAGATACCTTTAACCTTCCTGCTAATGTCATTTAATTTAAACTCATAATTTTATGTTCTTCTCATTTGCATTATTTCATGTTCATATGTCCCACTTTATTTTGTTTTATTGAGTCAGAGTCTTGCTCTATCACCCAGGCTGGAGTGCAGTTGCACAATCACAGCTCACTGCAGCCTTCAACCCCTGGGCTCAGGTGATCCACCCTCCTCAGCCTCCCAAGTAGCTGGGACTACAGGTGCATCACCACACTCAGCTATTGTTTTCTTATGTTTTGTAGAGACAGGGTCTCCCTATGTTACCCAGCCTGGTCTGGAACTTCTGGGCTCAAGCTATCTTCCCGCCTCACATTCCTAAAGTGTTGGGATTACAGGCATGAGCCACTGCACCCAGCACATATGTCCCACTTTAAAATGAAACTATTGTTTAAAGTGAGATTCATGTTCCTAAATGGTCCTTGGAATTTGAGTTGGATTTTGCAATGCTGCCTATTGTATAATTTCTAAATCAAAGCTCTCTGAACGTTTATGTTCAATAAGCGAAGTAGCCAGATCTTCGAAACCATCTGCTAATGTGCATCAAATTCTTTAAATTAATAATGAGGGAGTTGGGTAAAGAGGGAAATATATGCTGTATTACTTTTAAATAAAATGCTTGGATAACTAGACTGATTTTTCGTAATGATAATGGCAACATTTAAATGTACAATAAGAATCTTGCATAACTATCGATAGGAATACATTTGTTTTAGTCTTTTGCAACCAGAGTTATCTTGGCTTGTTTATGATGAAATCATTTTTTACAAAGTCTAAAGAATGTTGGTTGTCAAAATATACAGTTTCTGCAGTGTCCCATTTCTGTAGATGGCTTTCTCTGCTCCTGTGGTCTGGTTACTCCCTTATGAAACTGCATAGAATCCTCTCTTCCCTGTTCCCTACTTTGTGGCATTCTCTATGTGACTGAAAACTTCCCACAGAGACCAACTCAGAATCTGGCATCACAAACTGAACCAGAAAATTAACTTCTATGGAAAAGAGAAATGGCCAAAAGAAAGAACCCAAATACATAGTATCTTAACGGGCACTTGTCACAGGCAAAGTAAATTAAAATATATATATACACACACACACACACACACACACACACACACACATATATATATATAAACCACACACACAAGAAATAGGTAATTGACAAAACATGTCATTTCTCTGCAGTGGCAGACTGATACCTCATGAGATATTTTAGGTGCATTTTGACAACAGGGAATCAATAACTGGCTGCATTTGGGGAATAAATTTTTTTTTTTTTTTTTTTTTTCCTGCAAAGATCAACTGGTCCAGATTGCCAGGGTAGAGAGTGATGTTATTAGCAAAGGTTCTCATTCGTCCCTGGATTTTGCCATTAGGCTCCCTCTAGGAGTTGCAAAGCAATCACCCATCTCTTCTAGAGACTGGCAACACACAAAAATGTGCAAAAAGGAAAAAATCAATCAGATTTTACTTGGGAGTGAAAGAATGTCTAAGACTAATTTATAGTGGTGGTTTTCAAGCATTTCTAGGGACTATATAAAAACCATTGTTCAATTCACATAAGCCAGGTAATTGGTCTATTTTAGATACTGTTTAACATTCTTCTAGATATTATTATGTAAGAAAAAGGCATAATAAGTATGAAAATAGAGAACAGACCAAAAAAAGCATAGGTTGTGACTCAAAATCATGTATAGGAAGAATGAAATGTAGCCTTAGTTTCAGTGGTGGGCTTAGGTAACATGTGGAAAGTCAATGAGTTATTAGTTGTATTAGTCAAGGTTCTCTAGAGGCACAAGACTAATAGGAGATGTATATATGGCAAACAAGTTTAAGCTTGGGGGCTCTTCCTATGAATTTAAACTTTTCCAATGAATAAAGTAATCACAAGCACATATATTTATTTTATTTATTTGATTTTATTTTAAAGTTCCAGGGTACATGTGCAGGATGTGTGGGTTTGTTACATAGGTAAGCGTGTGCCATGGTGGTTTGCTGCACCTATCAATCCATCACCTAAGTATTAAGCCTAGCGTCCATTAGCTATTTTTCCTGATGCTGTCCTTCACCAACAGATATTTCATCACAGGTTGTATAAAGAGAGACAAAATTAAAGGTAACATCCTTAACATACATTTGCTTTCCATGTCCTTTTATTAATCTCGAGAGAATCTGATATTTTTCACCGGAATATCTTTACCAACACGGCAATGCCATGGGAAAAACATTGCAGGAACAAATTCTCTAATATATTAAAAAGAGATTAGGTATTGAATATACATGAAGAGAAAGATCAAATAGATAGTCTGAAAATGATGAAGTTTTAAGTTTAAACAAATAGTTGGTAAATGAGATTTAATCAAACATATCTGTTGGTTCAATAATTCTCAGCTTTTGGAGGTGGTCTGTACTTTTACCCTCTACCATAGATTTGTATGAACTTATCATCTGGGCCATTTAGAAAGCCTCATTCCTGTATTTTGATAAACATCTACTCACGTTGATTATAAGAAAAGTAATATTTATAGATAAATGTCAATAGTATTGTCCTCCAAACGTGGAATTATTATTCAAGGGAAACATCGACTTTTGAAAAGAGTTTCATAAAATAGACGCGTTTCCCTATCCATATGTAATCTGTGAATGCTATTTTTTGTGGCATGTTTAGGATTTATAAAATTCTCTCATTATAATAGACTGCCAGACTCAGTCATCAAAATCTACCTTACATATTGAGTGCTCTGTTAGAAGTTATTCAGCTGGTGTTTATTCCATACTCAAGTGTTTAGATTTGAAAGAGGCGATGTAAAATTGTTCCATTACTTTTAGTCATTACTGATTGTCTCTTCGAATTTATCTAGAAAGTATTCCTGCTTTAAATAAACAAATAAACATTGTATACAAGTTTCTTGCTGTTAAAATCCAACCTATGCAATCCAGAGGGTTTTGGTAGGTGAGACTGCTTCATAAGTCTTTTTGGATTTAAATGCAATATAGAATTGTCTTACATCAAAAAAGTAAAGGACCTGACTCAGCAGCAAAGGTATTTTGCTCATAATTGAAAGTGACAACATGGTGGAGAAGTTAGGTGTGTACATACTTTAGTTACATGGTGCTCATTCTCAGTCTTGGACTGGTTCAGTCAAGTGCAAACTGCCCAACCTTGAGACAATTTATTTAGCTCCATTGGCCTCAATTTCATCAAATCCAATTGGCATTGTGAGGATCTATTTATATAATATACATAAAGTACTACCTTGACATATAATAAATGACTGGCACATATTTATGCATTTCATAAGGTAACATGACTTCATATAATGCCTGTAGTCTCATTAATGGCATCTTACCAGTATTAGCTTTTCAGTATTGACTATGTACCGTAATTACACAAGATAATATTTTGAGGAGCTGAGTGAAGTTCTTATATGAAAGCTCCCGAACTATCATTGCAGCTTTTTGTACATCTAAAATTATTCCAACTTTAAAAGTTTATTTTTAAAAATAGAGGAAGAAGTCAGCCTGGCTGAGTGAAAACCTGTTATTAACTAGAAACCTGAAGACTTGAGTTCAAATTTTCCTGACTCCCCTTGGAGTCAAGTCACATCACTACTCGTAGCCCAAAGCTCTTGGTCTATGGGATAGATGTTACATTACTAGCTCTACCTACATCAAAGGTTTGTGGCAAAATCAGTAAATGTAGTCAGCTAATCTACCAACATATCATCTATAAATATAGCCATCTACGAATGCATGGCACCGCTATTGCATTATTTTTTGTTGATCCATAATGTTTTACATATCTCTGGGACACATGTGAGTATTTGTTACATGCATAGAATGTATAATGATCAAGTCAGCATATTTGGGGTAACCCTCACCTTGAGTATTTATCATTTTGATGTGTTGGTAACATTTCAAGTCCTCTCCTCTATCTACATTGAAATGTACAACACATTGTTGCTAACTACATACCTACAATGCACCTCACCAGCCCAGTAAATGTAGCCTGGAGTGCTATGAAATCCACATTTATTGTAGTTAAAATCACAACTAGGAACTTAACAAAAAGAATTCAGTCATATTACAAGTCATTCCAGGCAAATTTAATTACATTATTATAATATAATTTATATACAATATATTTAATAATGCAAATTTAGTATAATTATCATTAAAAAGGGAAAATAAGCACAAGAAAACAAATGTCTGACACATGTTTTTGACAGCGTTCTGTCAAATCCTCATATGGTTTGTGAATAGTCTTCTCCCAGGAGGCAGGTAGCGGAGAACTCTCAAGACCATTAAATCCTAAAGAAAACAAAGGCTTTGGCCTCAATATGACAGCTTACTTTATAATTTATTTTTAGAGGGCTGTGGATTTAGGACTAAAGGGAGTTACTCTGATCATGTTACATAAGGCATTATCACATCTGTCCTAAAATGGATATTTTAATGCTTGGCAAAGCACTGCTCTTTTGGGCTGGTTTGTTTATTTATTTATTTATTTTGGTGAATTGTTGATGCTTTTATGTGCCATGAACAGGATTGAAAAATCTTAATGATGAAAACACCTTCTTTTGAGAAATTAGGATCACAAGAATAAAAAACATCATTAAAAAAGAAAATAGTTTTGACACTGACACAGAATTTTTAAGAGAACAAGTTTTACTGCCTCATACTCAACAGCATTTAAAATGGGTTATTAAAGACAGTTTTCAGTGTGCTCACAATAGAAGCTCACAAATGACTTCACCTTTATCTACTTTCCTTGTGAGCAAATATGATTTGGAATAAGTCAATGTTTTATACCCTCCACTCTGGAGTGACTCAAGACAGAAAGATTGAGTTCAAGTTCTGGCGATACTTCCCGGATTGCAGTTCCCCATAATGTTCATCTGTGACACTCCAAGAGCTACTTAATTGACTGTTGCAATCTAATTATCCACTATGGAAAACTGGGAACAATAGCATTATTAATCTCAATGATTCTCTCTGAGCTCTTTACTTGATAGACTTGTATATAAGATCAAATACTATTACAGGAACTTACATATCCTGAGATACGACATTCAAAAAACAAATGGAAACAGAGTTCTTATTGAGTCATATATGCCTCAGTTTTAGAATTTTGATTTTTCAAATTTTTCTCAAGAGCTTCTAAATTTTTTTTTAAGTTTTGACTTTTGACATGAGAATTATTTGTTGTGCTTCTATTTTTAAGTTATTCAATTATTGAAAAGACGACTTGCCGATGCCGATATGCCTTTTTTTTTTTTTTTTTTTTTTTTTTTTGTCTGAGAGAGAGACAGGGTCTCCTTCTGTTACCTAGGCTGGAATGTAGTGGCACGGTCATAGCTCACTGCAGTCTGGAACTCCTGGGCTCAAGTGATTACCCCCACCTCAACCGCCTGAGTAGCTGGGACTACAGGTATACATCACCAAGCCCAGCTAACTTTTTAAAAATTTTGTAGACATGGGGTTTCTCTCTGTTGCCCAGGCTGGTCTTGAAGTCCTGGCCTCAGGTGATCCTTCAACCTTAGCCTCCCTAGTACATGGAATTATAGCCACTAGCCACCACACCTGGCCCCATTTATCATTAAAAACAAACAAGCAACAACAAAAGCACTAGAACGTTGATTGTAAAAGCACAAAATATATGATATAAAATAGCCAAAATGGATTGCAGATCCCTTTGTGCAAAAAAGACTTGTAGTGAGGACTTTTTGACTTCCATGAACTGTTCTTTATGGCCCTCCCCTCCCCTTCCCTCCTTTCTCCCCCTCCAAACCACCCGCCCCCTTCCCTTTCCTTTCCTTTCCTTCCCTTCCCTGTGGATTTCCATCCTGTGGTTACAACCTTGGCTGCTCATCAAGAAACATTCGTCATCTTCTATCTGCATATCCCTGGAATTTCAGCACTTATGGCTTCTGCCATCTCACTCAACCATCAGACTCACACCTTCAACAGACACTTAAATGAACACAGGCTATATACCAAAGACTGCAGAGAATTAGGATGCTGCACCAGAGGAAAAAAAGAGGTCACTGACAAACCATGTTTCTCTGTCCACTCATTTGGGCAATGATGATGTATTCTGAGATGAAGAAATGGCAGATTTATAGAAGTCATGTTTTGACTGTTTCAAGTTTGAGATGGCATTTGTGAGCTGTATCAAGAAAGCAGTTAGCTCTATGGGTGTAGGGTTCAGGGGATAGATTAACTTAGCAATTACTAGCATATACTAATTAGAAAGTTTAATTCTCCTGAGAAAATATGTTTCAGTCATGAGATAGTATTTCACCTTATTCTACACGTTGTCTACTTTGTTGCGTCTGCCTTGATGCTGCAGTCACATCTAATTTTCAGCAGATCTGTGTATACTCATACCCAAAATCCAATGGAATAAAATAAAACAAGGTAACAACAACTGATATGTAACATTATAATTCAACAGGACCAAATTGCATACAACAACACAAGACCTATTAGAATTTTGCTTTTCTTTCTCCCACCTTTCAAATGCTTCTTTTGGATTTCACATCCAAAATTAAAACATCCACAGGTCAATGAGCAACACAACCTCATTACTTATTTAAAAGTAATTTTTCAAATCAGCCAGTGGAGAAGGATTATGTATTGTAGCAGAACAATGGGATGGAGGGCACAGGACACAGCTGTAATTTATGTCTCTGTTACCTAAAGTTTACAACTTTAAGCAAACCACTTCAGCCCCGTTTAACTCTTATCTCAGGGGTAAAGACACAATTGGGTTCATAACACTTCCTACAGAAAGATTCTCTGACAAATCCAAGCAGGTCTGAATGCACATAAAGGAAAGAAAGGTTTTGGCAGGTAAAGTTACACACACAAGGGTAGTGACACCCAGATATGTGTGTAGCTACAGAGGTTAAAATCACTCCATCTTGGATGCTAATCCGCCATGTTGACTTCTGAGTAACCCCAGTTCTGGGAGTGCCTCTAAGATTTCTACTTTATCTACTATTAGCATATACTTACTGTAAATCCTGCCCATAAAAAGAACCTTGATCACATACTTACCATAAATCCTGCCCTTATGCAAATTATAGGCTATGATCATATAGTATTCTTGCCTTCCCCTGAGTGGTCAACTTCAGTTGTCTTACACATCACTTCTGAAGCAGGTATATCATAAGCCCTGGGTTTGTGATCAACAGTCGGGAGATCCATCTTCTCACAGATGGCCAAAACATGGCTTCTGTTAATAAGTCCCTATTAAATGTTTCATTCTTAGAAACTGAATTTATCAGCTTTTTCCTTCAGCCTCTCAGCTCCCTCGGCCTTTGTGGGTAGGTGTGCATAGACCTGCTCTCCTGGGACAGTAGGTATCTAGAAAGTACTAGCAATAATTCAGAAGCCAGAAGATTATATGAAGGTCTCATAACTCTGTAGAATGAGATGGGAAATTGGTTGGTAGGTAGGGAGGTACATAGGTAGGCAGGCAGGTAAACCAAATGTCAAAGTCATGTTGAAATAGCTAAATGATGATGACAAACACCCTCCAAAATGAGTCCTAATAATCTCTCACCTCCTAGAATTTATTGCTTTGTGGGATCCTCCTTCCATATTGTATTTGAGTCAGCCTGTGTGACCAATGACAAATGGAAGATGTAATAGTATGGCACTTTTCAGATTACATCCTAAAATGCACTGTTCGACTAAGTAAAATAAGGAGGACACGAAAGGACGAACACTGTTTGCTTCCACCAGTAAGAAATACATAGGCTGGGTGAGGTGGCTCACACCTGTAACCCCAACACTTTGAGAAGCAGAGACAAAAGGATTGTTTGAGCCCAGGAGTTCAAGACAAGCCTGGGAAATTTAGCAGGACTCCAAATCTACAAAAAGTAAGTTAAAAATTAGTTGGACAGGGTGGCATGCACCTGTAGTCCCAGCTATTTGAGACGCTGAAGCAGAAGGATCACTTGAGCCCAGGAATTTGAGGCTGCAGTGAACCAATGATCTCACCACTGCACTCCAGCCTGGGTGACAGAATGAGAACCTGTCGAAAAAGGGAAGTATCTAGAAGAGGCAAATTTATTGAGACTGAAAGTAGATTAGAGGTTACTGTGGATGTTTTAAGTTTGGATGTGAAATTTGAAAGCATTTGAAAGGTGGAAAAAATCCCACAAAATTATAAAAGTCTTGTGTTATTGCATGCAATTTGGTCTCATGAAATTATAATGTTTACACATCAGTTGTTGTTGCTTTATTTTATCTTTTTCTTCTATTGGATTTTTGGCATGAGTTACACAGGTCTGCTGAAAATTAGATGTAACCAAGACACTAAGGCATACACAACAGTAGAACACAAGCACTCCATTAGTCCTTGGTGTCCAATATGTGCTCAGATAAATTCCTGCTAAAGGAATGAGTTTCATAGTCCACATGTGATATGATTTGGCTGTGTCCCCATGCAAATTTCATCTCAAATTGTAGCTCCCATAATCATGGGGGAGGGTTTTTCCCATTCTGTTCTTGTGATAGTGAATAAGTCTCATGAGATCTGATGGTTTTATAAAGGGCGAGTTCCCTGCACTTCTCTCTCTCCTGCTGCCATGTGAAGAAGGATGTGTTTGCTTCCCCTTCTGCTATGATTGTAAGTTTCCTGAGGCTTCTCCAGCCATGCTAAACTGTGAGTCAATTAAACCTCTTTCCTTTATAAATTACCCAGTCTCAGGTATGTCTTTATTAGCAGAATGAGCAATACTCCATGAGATAACAGAACCTACATTTTCTCCAAATCAAGGGATGGACTGGATAGGAGATTGCGAATGGTTTTTTGATGAATGACCAAGGTTGGAACTATAGAATGGAAATCCATGGGGAACAGCAAAAAGGAAACATCAAAGACAGTTTATAGATATCAAAATGTCCTGGCCATAAGTTTTGTGTGTGCAGTAATCTAGGACCCATATTGGTGATTGTATTAATACATCCTCAGAGGCTTAGGGAAATGGGGAAGAGGGAGTTATTGAATAATGGTTCCAGAGTGATGAAAAAGACTTGGAAATAGGGAAATAGGCAGTTGGTTGTACTAGTTTGCTAAGATTGTCGTGACAAACTACCACACACTGGGCAGCTTAAATAACTGAAATTTATATTCTCATAGTCCTGGAGGCTGGAAGCCCAAGATCAAGGTGTCAACAAGGCTCGTGCTTCCTGAGGCCTCTCTCCCTGGCTTGTAGACCCCATCTTCTCCCTGTGTCCTCACACAGTTGTCCCTCTGTGACTGCCTGTATCTTAATCTTCTTTTCTTATAAGGACACCAGTCCTTTTGGATTGAGATCTACTTTAGTGACCTAATTCTAACTTAATTACCTCATTAAAGACCCTAACTCCAAAAGCAGTCACGTAGGAATTTAGGCGTTCAACATGTGAATTTTGGGAGGAAACAATTCAATCTATAACAGCGGTGATGCTTGTACAACATTTTAAATGTAATGAATGCCACTGAACTGTGCATCTGAAAAGGTTAAAATGGCAAATTGTATTACACACACACCCCTACATGTATATATGTACATGCATATGTACATATATATAGTATAATTTGCCATTTTAATCATATTTAGATATATGATTCATAGGTACATAATTTCTGTATATGTATATGATATGTATGTACATAATTACAAAATTGATATGCATTTATATATATATATAAAGCCACAATATAACATACATAAACTAATAAATTAAAATGTGACATTCATTTATTTTAATAAATAAAATGTAACATGTATTCTCGCTCTCTCTCTCTCTCTCTGTTTGATCATTCCCTTTTAAGAAACCGATGCTATGGACAGCCCTATGGAAAAAGCCAGCTGGAGAAGAATTTTAGCCTCCCAAGCATCACCATAGGTGTTCTCTTGGAAGAAGATCATCCAGCTCAAGTTCAGTCTCAAATGACTGCATCCCCAGCTGACAACTGGACTGCACCAGAATCAATGAGCTGAGCTTCTCACCAAGTCCCAACCTAAAGAAGACGTGTGAGTTTATATTCACTGCTTTGAGCCACCATATTTGGGGATTGCTTGTTACACAGCAACCAATGACTGTTGCAATGGCCATGTCTAGTCTTTCTGCATTGCTTGAAATGCCATGAACCAGAAAAATAAGGGGAAGAGTCAGCAATGGCCAATTCAAACACAGAGCTGAAGGTAGAGAGTAGAGAGTTTACATGTTTGTGGGGGACAGAGGACACTTCATGATGACCGTAAGTTAAGTATCCCAATATTTGAAATATGTGCAATTATGAGCTTGAGAGCTTTTGAAATTTAAAAGTTAGAATGAAAGGCCTAATTTGTGTGCCACCTAATCCTAATAGTAAAAGATTAACTGAGTCTTGATGCATAGAAGGCATTTCCTATCTTTATTATTTGTGCTGTCAGATGGTGTGTACACATACACAAAGCACAGCTTAAAAAATGTGTTGAAAAACAAATCTGCATGCTATGCAGAGATTATTCAGACAATCTACATTACATCACGTTCAGCTTTAATCAATTTCAATGCTTTTATGGGGGCTCTCATATTTTGCTTCCCAATGAATAAATATGTAGTAATACCAACACACAAAATGCCCATGTCTTTGTCCTCTTAATCCATCCATAAGTTACAAAGATTACATACATAAAAAAATAGATTATAGAGGACATAGGCTTTGGGCATAGGAAATTGAGTATTACTGACCCAGTTTTGACAGATGTGGAACAGCATGCCTCTTTGAGACAACTTCCATTTACATAGATGCAGCTCCATCCACAGAAGTGAACATTATGATCTAGGCACTGACTTTTCCAGAAAAGAAAGTTGAGGACCTTATTCTATTTCCATTTCCTTAGATTTGAAAGGCTTCATCAAAAGAGAGATTTATGCCACTGTTAGCCACTCTGCAAGCACAAGGAAAAAAAAAAAAAAAACACATAAAACAGAGAATAATAAATTGCCTTATGAAACAGTTAATCCAGAACATGGGAAAATACCTTTACTACTTCAGAACAAATGACACACCATATATAACCTGGTGATTAATCTTCAGAGAAGAAAGATGCAGCCTTAATTCCAACAAATTTGCCATCATCTTTTCTGCACATTGCTATGCATTCAAGCTACTACACGTCGGCAACACATACACCTAGCTGCCCAAGAATTCTTACTCGAAATCATTGGTTCCTTGTATCCTCAAATCCATAAATAAGCAAGCAAACACTTTGTATGCTTCATATCCTTCTGACCTCACCTTCTGCAACCCAGCAAGAAAATGGTCAGCTTTTATGGGCCCCTGTTGCTTAAATTGGGATCACTCAGCTATTTGCCATTTTGCACCATAAAATAACCAAATCATGAGAGTAATCACTCATTGTATTCACACGTTCCACCCACACTCCAAGAGTGAAGGCCATTGGAGGTTATTCTTAGTGCACAGTAGTACATTCTGAGGCCACCAGAAATCTAATCACTGAGAGTACAGCTAACAATTTTGCGAGTGTTTTGTTCAACAATTAACAAGATTCAACAGGTCAACATCTTTTTTTTTTCCCCCTGTGATTAGAGCAAGTACAAGGTTATCACCCTAAAAAATACCATAGTCTTGCAGTTTCATGATACTTATTTTCTGGAGTTGGAGAAAGAGGACAGCTTTGAAAGAATGTTGGGAATGTAACCTAAAGTTCCACATCTGAGCTGAAACTGGTACTAAAACACTATTGTTAAAGGTCTTAATAGTTGGGATGATGATTTTATTTATTTATTTCTCCCAAAGATGTTCTGTACCTTGTAAAAAGGTGTACCTGGTTCTGATGCAAATTTCTTCCCTGCTCATTGTTATGCAACCCGACTGGGGTGGACTCACCCAGCACAATAAGACCCGATATCCATGCAGAGGCTTTGCAGCAGGAGAAAGGAGGGTGTTTATTTGCAGGATACCAAGCAAGAAGAATCAGGCAGCTCACACTTAAGACCCAGCCTCTGCAATGGCTTGCAGGTAGTGATTTTCAAAGGTAGAGCTAAACTTCAGGAAAGCAGAAACTACAGGCAAAATAGTAAATCAATACCAAAAAGTTACACACTGATCTTGGCCTAACATGGAAGAATATTTTGAAGTGGGGGCATACAGGACATAAGTAGATGAGAATATTTTCTGATTTGGAATTGGTTAAGGAGAGAAGGTTTTGTTCAAAAATTTGGGGTCAGGCCAGGCGCAGTAGTTCACTCCTGTACTCCTAGCAATTTGGGAGGCCAACGTGGGCAGATCACTTGAAGCCAGGAGTTAGAGACCAGCCTGGCCAACACAGTGAAACCTCATCTCTCCCCAAAAATACAAAAATTAGCTGGGTGTGGTGGTGGGTGCCTGTAGTCCCAGCTACTTAGGAGGCTGAGTCAAGAGAATCGCATGAACCCAGGAGGCGGAGGTTGCAGTGAGTGGAGATCATGCCACTGCACTCCAGCCTAAGTGACAGAGGGACACCCTGTCACAAAAATAAATAAATAAATAAATAAATAAATAAATAAAAATTTGGGGTCAGCAGGAAAGAATGTTAGCTGTGGCTCATGAGCATGACCTCCTCCAGGCCCCTCAAAAAAACACATAGAACAAAGAACAGGCAGTCAGAGTTCAGTCTTCAGTTCCCCTTACCTGAGGTCTACATGCCAGGAGATCTGTTTGGTGACAGTCCAGATATCTGAAAAAAACATGTCAGGGATATATGCTAAGATATTATCTTTAGTTTTTCTAAAGAAATCAAACATCGTGTGATTCTAACTTCCTTGGCTATTGTTTTAGGATGCTATTGAGATGGGAGAGTTCCCTTGACCCCTTTGCAGGACTTGTGACAGGAGTGTGGCTCACTTACTGTCATAGCACTGGTGGGAGTGTAGCAGTGAGGACGACCAGAGGTCACTCTCGTGGCCATCTTGTTTTTGGTGAGATTTGGCTGGCTTCTTTACTACAATCTGTTTTGTCTGCAAGGTCTTTATGAGCTGTATCTTGTGCTGACCTCCTGTCTCATTCTTAGACTTAGAATGCCTTAACCATCTGGGAATGCAGCCCAGTAGATTTTAACCTCATTTTACCCAACTTCTATATAAGATGGGGTTGCTCTGGTTCACATGCCTCTGACAAGAGTTTACAAGTCATAGGTGGATTTACAGATTTTCTGATTAGTGATTGCTTGAAAAATTTAAGTCTGGTCTAAGTACCTGAAGTTAGTAGAAATAAATGCTTGAGTTAAGATAAGAGGAATTGTGGAAACCAAGATTCTTGTTATGTAGATGAAACCCCATAGGCAGCAGCCCTCAGAGAGAATAGATGGTGAATGTCTCTTTTCAGACTTGAAAGGTGTCAGACTCACTCATTTAATGTCTCCTAGATCCAGGAAAGACCTAGAAAGGAAGGCTTGGTTGCATTCATGGAGATTGTCTATAGATGCAAATACACACACACACACACACCACCACCACCACCACCACAAGAGATGGCTTTGCTAGGGCGTTTCAAAATATGTCAAGTAAATTATTTTTGGTGATAAAATATTTTGATTTTCTCCCTTTGGGGCCTGCTGTCTGTCATATGATGCTATATCTTGGCATTTGGTATCTTATTCCACAAAGCATCTGTTTTGTCAGTCTTATGGTTTCTAGTTTAAGGTTAATGTTGGTCAGTTTTGCCTAAACTCCAAAAAGGAGTTTAACACCTCCACCTCAGCCCGGTGATGGCTGGGAATTCAGCCTTTCAGGTTTCTCTTAGGACTCGTGGGCAAAAGGGGGGCCCATTCAGTTATTTGGGGGGCTTAAGGTTATATTTTTAGTTTACAAGGCTAAACTGATATAATAGTGTGTCTAATGTAGTGTGTCACCGGGCACACAGCCCACAAGATGCTACAACTAATTTCCATTCTTGAATTAAGTCATGGACTGTCTCAATGTTCACAAAAATTACTTTAAAGCAAAATTATGGGGTCACTTGAGGATTTGTTTTTGAAGAAGCAGAGAATCCTGATCTATTTTGTTCCATGACTCATCCACAGACATCTCATGCTGGGAGAAGACTGCTGGAGGTGTCTGTCTCTCCCCAACTTTTTCTGCATTCAAAGCTAATAACTGGAATGTTAGAGCAGGTAGTCGGGCAGACATGAGCAGAGCAGGAGAGCTCCTGCCCCGATCAAGGAACGTCAGGCGACCATCAGGTGATAGCGGGCCGTTGTTAAGTTGTCTGCCTAAAATAATGATTGGTCACAGCTGGCACCAGGGAACGACAGTCTACCAATAGATTTTTTCTAAACCCTGAAACTATTGATCAGTAACTTCCCAGTAAGTTCTCAGGGGTTTGATGAGTGGACTCAAGCATGCACATTAAGAGGCAGAATGGCAGAGTGGAACTGGTGTTTGACCTTCCTTTAGGAACACTCAACTGGTGAGGGAAAAATGCCTCAAGTGAGCATGCATACAACTCCAGTAAACACACTGCATGCAGCCTCTGCCAAGTGCTGGCAGCCGACTATGCATGTGGACAGCCCACCCCAATGGAAGAATCAGGGCAGAAGGAATGTGAGACCCCAGAAGTATGTCCGTGTATAAAATCCCAAGTCAAAGGTCAAGCCGTGCACTTGAATCTCTCAAGTCTTCCACTTGGCCCTCTTCCAAGTGTACTTTACTTCCTGTTGTTCCTGCTCTAAACTTTTAATAAACTTTCATTCTTGCTCTAAAACTTGACTTAGTCTCTCCCTCTGCCTCATGCCCCTTGGTCAAATTCTTTCTTCTGAAGAGACAAGAACTGAGGTTGCTGAAGACCCGTACAGATTTGCAGCTGCTAACAGGATCACTGATGTCAATAAAACTCTGAGCAGACTGACTGCTGCGCATAGTGAGTGCTTAAGGAGGAAAAAAAAAATCCTTGACTACTAAGGTTCATGCTGGAATCAACAGGAATATTAAGATTTTACTGTGCTGTAGTTGTAGGTTTGAGGGATATGCTGCTTACAGATTTGGAAAGGAGAATATTAGAGAAAACCAATAAAGATCACAGACAATGCTGAATGTCCAACCTCGGATGGGAAAGAGGGGGATACAGAACTGAATACAAAGGAACCATAGCCATGTGTTTCCTCTTTGCTTCTTTCTCTGCAAATGGGAGCCACTCTGAGACACAGCTTTGCAAATGGGCACCAAGTGGAGAGAGAGAGTGGGTCCAGCCTTAGGGTTGAGCCTGTAAGGAATGATAGCTGGATTTGAGGAGGCTTAAGTGTCATTTTCTAAACTGGCCTGGGAGTGGATATTTAATCCATAGATTGGAAGAAAAAATGAGGCAGAGGTTTTAGTAACTGACAGATTGCCCTCAGGATCCCCAGGAAAAAGTAGACAAGGGAGCTATTTTATAAATTCCCACTCTGTGACCTGTCTTCTGGAATCTATCATCCAACACCCTCATGCCTCTTTTTCTTGAGTTCCCTGATACTGAATTTTAAATGTCAAATCATCTAGCTTCTCTCTTTTGAAATTTTCTTCCATTCAAATATATCAACCAACCACCAGTATTGTGCCCATGTGGTTATCTGATTGCAATACTTTATGTTATTTTTGTGGATGTTGTCAATGCCTACATTTTCCAGCAGGGTCATATTTTATCTCTAATGCTTAACACTTTGAGGGGTACACAAAAGAGAGATCTATTGAGAGCTAGTGGGAGTTTTTCATTTTTAACACTGGGCATTTCTATAAATTCATATTTCTGCATCTCCTTATTTTGTTAGAGAGTGATGTATGGTCCATCCTCATCATTTATGAATTCTGAAGTTGCAAATTTACCTGCCAGATAACATTTTTCCCCCCCCCAATCAATGCTGGTGGTGCTTTTGCAGTCAGTCATGGACACGAACAGAGCAGTCAGAAATTTGAGTCTCCTGATACGAAGTTTCCTATCTGAGGTTAAACAAGGCAATGTGTTGTCTTCTTTCAGCTTTTGTACTGTAAGCAAGTGTACTTCTTAAGGTCTACTCAGTGCCACATTCATTTTTTTGCATGTTCGTGCTTTTCGTTGGTGATGTTACTTTTTAAAATGGCACTGAAGTGGAGACTTCAGTGTTTTTGTGTGTCCCTAAGCACAAGAAGGTGCTCCTGAAACTTCAGGGGTTCAGTGAAGGTCAGTATCTCATTGCACAGAAAGCCAGTCCCTGAGACAATGAGTATTGCCGGGGAAGAAGGCTTCATTCGGGTGACATCAGCCAGGGAGATAGGAGATAAGTCTCAAATCCATCTCCTCAGCTAGCTAAAATTGGGGGTTCATAAAGGAGGCAAAGAATACAGCTATAAGTGGAAAACAGGAATTAGGGAGAGGTAAGGAAAAGGAGTTTGTCAACAGGAAGCAGATGGTCAGTTAGGCAGTTAGGGTTCTGGCTTCTCTTTGTCTGAATGCAGTGATCTGGTGAGCTTCAGCTCCGTGATACTATCTGAGAAGCCTGATGGTGAGTTTCCTGGGAGAGAAACTCAGTTAAGAGAATTGTAAGTTTTAAACCTTAAGATCAGGAGGGTCAATTTCTGTGTCTATTCAAAAAGACTGTAAACATCACTTCTATGGAGGAAGTTCTGGTTTCAAAGGCTGTGATGTGCCTTGCAGAGATAATACGTGTGTTAGGTAAGCTTTGCTCAGGCATGAGTTATAGTGCTGCTGGCAGTAAGTCCAATATGAATGGATCAGCAATATATTATAGATTAAATAAGGTGTCTTTAAACAGAAATACACATAAAACAGATTATATGTTGCTCCACTGATGAAAATGTTGTGACTGTAGTCTCACAGAAACCCAACACTGTATTTCCCCAGGAAAAACGATTCAGCATTGGCTAATTCCTTGTCCGTGGTGAATTTCTACAACATCAGTGTTGTGAATGATGACAAATTGACTGTCTCTTGATGTATGGAGGTTTACAACCTACAAGGCATTCTTCCACATAAAATCCCACCTAGTGAAGTGATGAGTACTGACGTCACATGCACCACCCCTCAGGGTTCAGGAGTTTCTGGACCCAAACAGTAAATAAAATAAACAAGAATTCCTGGTAGCGTGTGGCCGTAGTGAACTGCTAACATCCACACTAAACAGGTGGTTGCTGCTTTCTGAGTTCTCTCACCTTCTTACACCAAATCCTTACACCATTCCCTGTGATGGTCAGACTTCTAACATTGCCTCTGATGAGTTCACTTTCCTGGTATCAATGCCCCAGGAAAGCATCATCTTCAATAGACATCTGTGATGTCACATCAGTGCTTAAGTTGTCCAAGATGTTGACATGGATACCATAATAAGACCAACTCCATTTCTTGTTATATGACTGCTATTAGCTTTTAAATCTCACTTATCCCTCTTCCCTTCTGCCACATGTCTGAACATCTAAAAAGTCATTATATCTAAAAAGTCATCAATATTCATATTTAGATTTAGTATGTCCCACATCACAATAAATACCTTAATAAATTCTATCGTGTCTATGTTGAAAGCAAACTTTACTGAACTTCCATTTCTACCATGACTGCCACCATCTGCCTGGACAACCTCAGAACCTTCTTACACATCCTTGCTGCCTCTACCCTTAGCCCACCACAATCTGTTACCCACACAACATCTAAGGATCTTTTCCTCTTTAAAACCATTCAAATATTTTTCTATTATTGTTAGAACAAGCTTCAAAGTATGTATGGCCTCCAAGGACCAGTGCAATGAGAGCTCACTTGTACCTCTCTCACCTGAAATTGATTCAGTCTTTTGTTCATGCACTGAACCACACCATGCCAGCTCCTCCAGCTGACCAAGTCCTCTGCCTTCTCATGGTGTTCACACATGTTTCAATCCTGTGTGTGGAACAGCCTCCAGAAGCAACCACCGTGCTGATCATCACCTCTGTCTTAGTACATTTGAGTTGTTATAACAAAATACCTTAGACTGGGTGGTTTGTAGACAATGGACATGTATCTCTCACAGTTCTGGAGGTGGGAAGTACAAGCTTAAGGCACAGTGGATTTTGTGCCTGGTGAAGACCCGCTTCTTGGTACATAGATGGCGCCTTCTTGCTGTGTCCACACATAGTGGAAGGGACAAGGGAGCTCTCTGAGGTCCCCTTTATAAAAGCACTCATCTCATTCACAAGCACTGCCCTTTCATGACCTAATCACCTCCCAAAGACCCCACCTCCTAATGCTGTCACCTTGGAGATTGGGATGTCAACATAGGAATTTGGGGGGCACACCTAGATTCAGATCATAGCACCCTCCTACACACATACACACACACACACACACACACACGCATACATGAACACAAACTTTCTTTACATGGCTGGTACCTGCTCTCTCTAGGAGCCTCAGTAATTTTTTTTTTTTTTTTGAGACGGAGTCTCGCTCTGTCGCCCAGGCTGGAGTGCAGTGGTGCGATCTCGGCTCACTGCAAGCTCTGCCTCCCGGGTTCACACCATTCTCCTGCCTCAGCCTCCCGAGTAGCTGGGACTACGGGTGCCTGCCACCATGCCTGGCTAAGTTTTTTGTACTTTTAGTAGAGACGGGGTTTCACCGTGGTAGCCAGGATGATTTCGATCTCCTGACCTCGTGATCCTCCTGCCTCGGCCTCCCAAAATGCTGAGATTACAAGCGTGAGCCACCACGCCCGGCCATTACAGACTAGTATGTCTAGAAATGTTTAAAAGTTCAGAGAAATGGACGCCTGCATTTTCTGTGTCTACTTCAAAAGTGATCCCAACTTGTTCAACATTTCCAAAAGTAACACATCCTGACAGTGTTTCAGAATGAACTGGGTTTGTGGAAATCAGACCCATTTTATGTCAGACACCTGCAGTTTCTCAGCACTAAAAACAGCACCTCCCTTAAGAGAATTCTGAACTTCAGAGTAAACTTTGCTGAATAACGTTTTATGGTAGCATCACAGTTTCTCAATACTAAAATTCTTTTGTTCCCCTACTTATAGTCCACACCTTCCATACCACGATGCAATTAAGAGTCTTGTAAATTATTATTGTGCTTAGAATAAATAGAATAAAATCGGTTTTACTCATTGATATCTGCAAAATGAGATTCTATATATCACAATTACTTGTACTTTATTAAGTTCATTATTGAATTCTTTGAACCTTTTAGATTTTTTTCATAAAAACTTATCACCAAACTGAAAATAATTTGTAGCCAAATCAAAAATCAGAGGCCTCTTTCTAATCTTTAGGCTTCCTTGAAGGTCAGCCTTGTTTAATGCTATGACACCATGTCAAATAGAAAAGATGTTTCCTTCTGTATCCCTTAAGCCACAGTATGATCTATTATTGATCATTTATTCTGTGAGCAACTCATACGCATGTGCAACTCCAAAGAGTGTTAACTTTAAAAAAGTAAAGACACACACACACATTTATTTGGGGTCTACCTGATGACGTTCTTGGAATTTATTTAACACAAGACTTTGGACAAAGTGATGAATCTATACTATGCAATAGGCTTCTTTCTGTGGGGGAGTCATGGCTTGGCATCCCAATGAATGAAGCCTTCTGCTAAGTCAGCCTTCATGTACACTTTAGACATTAAATAGTGGCATTGACTGCTGTACAAGTTTGTGGTTTTTGCTTCTCCTGAGAAATGCAGTCCTTGAAGCTCACATCATAGGCTTAGCTTTCATGCAGCCAATGTTAAACTACTAACCCTGTCTTCTTCCCTGCCATGAGGCTACGTAAATGACAGTAGTGTAGGAAGACAACCAAATCTGTTAATTTGTTGAAAGGCCTTTCACCATTACTCCAAATTTTAAAGAAGACACGTTTCAAATAAAATAAAATAGGAATAAATAAAAGTGTTCACACTGTATTAAGTGCACACGGATTACTTTCTTTCCAGTAATTGCAATATTGCTTTTCCAGTCATTTTATTTTGAGAACATTCAAATGTACAGAAATAAAGAGCAAGCACTATAATAACACTAAATCCTCTGTCCTAGACTGAACAATTCTTAATATTTTGTGATACTATATTTGCTTCAACTGTATATGAAATGTTTTGATATACGGTTGATATATAGGATATCAGAATATGTCCTGATACAGGATAGCAAATGAAAGGCTATGTGGTGTTTTTTGTTTGTTTGTTTGTTTTTGAGACAGAGTCCTCCTCTGTCACCCAGGCTGGAGTGCACTGGTGCAATCTCGGCTCACTGCAACCTCTGCCTCCCAGGTTCAAGCAATTCTTGTGCCTCAGCCTCCCAAGTAGCTAGGACTACAGGTGTGAGCCACCACGCCTGCCTAATTTTTGTATTTTTAGTAGAGTTTAGTAGAGATGAGGTTTTGCCATGTTGGCCAGGCTGGTCTCAAACTCTTGACCTGAAGCGATCTGCCCACCGCGGTTTCCCAAAGTGCTGAGATTACAGGTATGAGCCACTGCACCCAGCCAAGGCTACGTGTTGTCATGCACCTAAGAATTTCAATATCCTTTCCAGACAAAGTCTAATTCTAAGTCTAAATCTCAACTATGCAATTCTAGTTGTATTCTTGTGAGTAAATAATAATTCCTAGTATCTAATACACAGTTAAATTGCATTTTTTGGCACCAAAATATACTTGATTTTTGATTGATGGAACTCAGAATTGGATCAAGAATGAGCCATTAATCTGCATTTTTTTTAAAAGAAATTAAGGGTAGAGCTGAATATTCTTTATTACAAAGTCTTTTTATAACATTATGTTGAACATTTTTAATTCCAGTATTAATAATGACATACAGGCATATTAAAGCATAAAATAGAGAATAAATATAAAATGTATTATTTATTATTTATTCTAATAATAGTAGATCTCTAAAATCAACTAACAACAATAGTATTTTCAAGTGTTATCTTTGTTTTAAGTATCACCTTTATCTAGTGTAATCGGGTTATTTTCTAAATAAATATTTCTTTTATTTTGTTATTTAAATATTCTCCATTTACAATTTTGTTCCCAGTTCCTTATTCTTTTTTCTCAGTATGCTTATGCCAATCTTACACATCTCATACTTATTCCTGTCAATATTTAGAGCTTTCTGCCATTTATTTAACGTTTTTTCACCTAGACTATAAGTGCAGAATTCTCTTTGTTATCTCAATAGCAAAGATGATTTTTGTTTAGTGAACACAAATGCTAGAAACTGGATGGAAATTAGCACTTAAGGTCCATATGAGAAAAGCACAATATGACATTCTTGTAAGGCAGTCAGTCTGCAGTGTAATTATCTTTTTTTTTTTTCTTTTGAGACAGGATCTTGCTCTGCCATCCAGGCTGGGGTACAGCCGTCCAATCATAACCCACTGCAGCCTCGACTTCTTAGGTTCAAGCAATCCTCCCACCCCAGCTTCCTGAGTAGCTGGGATTACAGGCATGTGCCACCACATCCGTCTAATTGTCTGCATTTTTAGTAGAGACAGGGTTTTGCCAAGTTGCCCAGGCTGGAATTATCTTAAAATACTATGCTGTTTACGAATGGACAGCCACCTACTCAGTGATCTAAGCAAATAGCTAAAGTAGAAAACCAACTAGTGAGAAACAACTTGCAAAAGAGATGTTAGAAGTAATTTCCAAATTTTCCTTACATGCACATTCCACCTCCTGTTTGTAGGGTCACTTTCCACCACACTATATCCTTCCTGGCTGCTGATTAGTTACTCCTCTAACACTGAAGACTAAAAATGCCCAAAATACACAGCATTCAGATCCTTATCCCTACCTGAACTAGAGCACTCTGTCAGGTAACTAAGGGGAAAAAATAACAATGCCAAGTAAGTCTTTACCTGCCTCCAAATCTTTGTCCATTAGACTGATTTTAGCATTATGAGGGCTGAACACTGTGTTATTTATACTTTCTCCTTTTATTAAATTTTCTTTTATATTGAGGTAAAATATGCATATATGATTGACCATCTTTACTATTTTTATGTGCACAGTTCAGTGGTAATTATATTTATATTCTTTTTCTTCTCTCCACGCTCCCCTCCCCCAGTCCCCTCCCTGCCTCTGGTAACCACCAATGTGCTCTGTCTTCATGAGATCCATTTTTAAAACTCCCACATATAAGTGATAATGCGACGTTTGTCTTTCTGTGCCTGGCTTATTTCATTTAACATAATGATCTTCAGGTCTGTCCATGTTGCTGCAAATGATGGGGACTTTACTCATTCTTATGGCTGAATGTTCCATCATGTGTTTATGTGCCACATTTTCTGTATCCATTCGTCTGTTGATAGGCACTTAGGTTGATTCCATATTTTCACTATTGTGAATAGTGCTGCAATAAACATGGGAGTGCAGATATCTCTTTGATATAATGATTTCCTTTATTTTGGATATATAGTTAGTAGTAGAATTGCTGGATCATATGGAAGTTGTTTTTTTTTTTTTTTTTTTCTTAAGAGACAAGGTGTTGCTCTGTTGTCCAGACTGGAGTGCAATGGTGTAATCATAGCTCACTGCAGCCTTGAATTCCTGGGCTCAAGCAATCCTTTTGCTTCAGCCTCCCAAGTAGCTGGGACTACAGGTACACACCACCATGCCTGGCTTATTTTAAGTTTTTCTGAGGAACTTCCACATTTTTTCCCTAGAGACTATACTAATTTACATTCCCACCAACAGTGTACAAGGGTTCCCCTTTCTCTTTATCCTCACCAGCATTCATTATTGCCTGTCATTTTGATAAATGCCATTTTAACTGGGGTGAGATAATATTGCATTATGGCTTTGATTTGCATTTCTCTGATAACTAGTGATGTTGAGCATGCTTTTGTACACTGTTGGCCATTTGTATGTATTCTTTTGAGAAATATCTGTTAGGATTTTCTGCTCATTTTCAGCCTCCTGAGTAGCTGAGATTACAGGCACATGCCACCACTCCCAGCTAAGTTTTGTATTTTTAGTAGAAATGGGACTTCACTCTGTTGGCCAGGCTGGTCTCAAACTCCTGACCTCAGATGATCCACCCACCTTGCCCTCCCAAAGTGCTGGGATTACAGACGTGAGCCACCGCACCCAGCCCCTTTCACTTTTGTTGGCTGCCTGGGTGCTCTGCAGACAGCGGGGATCTTGTACCCAGTTATCAAGTTGAAGAATGCAAACCCTTCAGGCAAAGACACAGCAGTGTCACTGAGCTCTTGATGTGCTGTTTGTCTCATGTCAAGGAAGTTTGAGCAGACAAAAACAGCTTGAATGTCTACTTTACTCCCTACACCTAGAATACTCCACAGACCCATGCAGTACGTGCTCAGAAAAATTTAAGAAATGAATTTAGGAAGGAATAAGGAATGAATGATAAATGAATTGCATCTTTCCTGACACATGAATTTTTTTTCTTCCATAATAACTTAACTTATAATGATTCTTTTTTGTTTTTTTTAACCTACTTCCAAATGGGCACTTGCGTACAGTGCCTTTTGATGTCTGCTTTTATGTTTTTCTCCAGCTCCTGGCTACTTACTGCCTTTGTACCAATCTTTTGTCTCCATGAAATACCTTTTTCTCTCCCTCATCAACTGGAACACCTCGAAGGGTTTTAATGCACAACTATCCAAAATACTTTCACAAATTTACAAAATCCTGCAAAATGTTTTAATCAATTGATACCAACCCAATAGTCCCACAGACAATTATTTTCTTGTTTGTTTGGTTTTTGTGTGGGTTTTTTTTGTTTTGTTTTTTTGATACATATAGAAATGGGCACTTCTGGTCTTAAAGCAACTTGAACCTTACATTTGTTTTATCTGAGTTCCTTCTTCAGGAAATGGCCCTCAGGGCACTCAAAAATTATCAAAGAACAAAACCTCACCAGGTTACCACATCCAGACAATGAGATGCCAGACCCCTCATTCTTTATGATTGCTTCCTTATCACTCCCTAATTTCCAATTTCTTAACCAATCACCTGCCTCCCATTGAATACTCCTCTTCCTTATCCCTACCTAGTTCCTGTTTTCTCACACACAGTTACATTTCTTCCCTGCTATTTTATATGACCCCTAAGTTGAGTCAGTCAGGGACATAGATTTCAGACTGATCTTCCATCTCCTTGACTGCAGCACCTGATTTAAGCCTTCTTCCATGGCAATACTCGTTGTCTCAATGATTGCCTTTCTGTGTGGCAAGCAGGAGAACCTAGACCTGGCATTTCGATAACAGAAAGACAGTAGCTATTTTAGTAATGAGGTGGTGGGAGAAAAAAAAAAAATATTTGCAGTAATCCCACATAGTTACTATGTGAAGTTGAGTTAAATTTCTCCTAATGATACAGACAGGAGGCAGGAGGAAAGTTCCCCCACAAAGGCCCCACACTCAAGTTTGGAAACCTGTGGCCCTAAATGGAAATCGACATTCTTATTTCCATGCCCAAATGTTGCCTCTTCCAAGACCTCTCCAGCCTACCATGCCCCCATCCTCTACCCATATAAACCCCAAGCCCCAGGCTCCATAGGCAGAAGAGCAGCAGAGTGGAAGAGCAACAGAGTGGCACAGCAGAGAAGGAGAGAATAGAGGAAGCATCTGAACATCAAGAGGAGTTTGGCTGGGAGCAGTCAGAAAGGAAATTGGCCATCGTACAGCCGAACTCCAGGGGAAAGATCATCTTCCCACTCCATCTCCTCTCGAGCTCCCCATCCCATTGAGAGTCACTTCCATCACCAAATAAAATCCCCACATTCACCATCCTTCCAGTCCAAGTAATCTCATTCTTACTGGACATGAGACAAGAATTCAGGACCTACTGGGTGTGGGAACCCAAAAGGGTTGTCACACTAACTCTTCACTGAGCTGTTTAACACTTACGCCATCCCTAGGCAGCAGGACTAAAGGAGCATTGTAACACCCCTAGACACTATCATGGAGCCAGAGCCAAGATGCACTCACCCTGGCTCCTGCACCTGCTCACCTTCATGCTCTCCCTCCTGTAAAGGGTTTGAATATGCAGTGGCAGAGTAAGCGAGTCACAACCCTGTTGCAAGTCCTGCAAGGGAGTCAGGGAACTCTCCCATCTCACTAAGAAAAGCTGTAGATATTTTTGTGCATTTGTGCATGTACTAGTTGATTTAGTCAGTATTTATTTTATGAGCAATGAATATCTCAGGAAGGGTACTGAGAATATGTTGGCATTAAACAAAACAAAGAGAGATCCCTACCTTGGATGGATTTATGTTTTAGTAGAAGAGACACACAATGGCAAATATATCATATAAACTAAGTAGTATTTTGTAAGATGACAAATGTTATAAAATGGTTAATGTAGACCAGGTTGGCTGGGGCAGGGGGTGGAGGTGATGGTGAGGGTAGGGGTTATGTGATGCAATTTTAACCAGGATCAAAAGGTATAAAAGAAATGTGTCACAGAGACGCCAACACATGAACAAAGACTTGACAGAGGTAAGACAGTGAGCAACAGAGAGAGAGACCTGAGAAAAAAGCCTTCTCCACCGCAGTGGGAATGAAACCAGGCCCCTTAGGATTCCTATACCTAGCATTTTTAGTGACTAGAATCATGAAAATTCTGCTTCAGCTCTTGCTTGCTTGCACAAGTTAACTACTCACTTTTTGCCCATCATCCCTTGTTCGTGCAATATAATGATAAACTGCCGATGTACTGTTTCTTTGTCAAGCAGGAGAAGGTCACTTGAGGGTCATGAAGAAAGTTTGCAGAAGGAATGAACGCCTTGAAGGACATTGCAACCAGCTGCTGATACCCAGGAGTCTGGTTGCTCAAGATGTTACCTGAGAATAAGGAAACACGGACTTTTCCCCCTCACTTCCCTGAAACTGCCTCTCCCTTATTCCCTAGCTACCTAAAAACTCATTGTTTCCTCTTTTTGTTAACATGGATTTGAGACATCTTGCTCTCCCAACTTCTTGCTTTGACCAAATTGAATAAATCTTGTTTGATCTCCAAGCCCAATGTCTCGGTGCTTGTCTGTAGCTGCATGAACCTGAATTTAGGGTTCCATAAGAGGATACCTCAAAGTAGAGTGAACCAAGAACTTCCTGCAAAGCAAGGTAACTTCTGGCTGGAAGTCAGAGAAGCCAGGGAAATCTAAGATAAAGACTCAATGTGAGATGGTGCCAGATATCTTCAAGTCTTGATGCTGACTGAGTTGGGGGACTATTGGAGAGCATTGTGCAAAGGACTTATCCTCTGCTGAATGGATGGAGGAGACTTGGAAGTGTGCCCAAGAGTAAGGATCAAGGATGGTTGCGTAAATTCACAGGGAAGAAAAAGGATGGTTCTGAGTAGGAGGAGCTGTGGTGTTTGTTCAGAAGTAGTATCTGCTTCTGGATATATTTTGAAGGTTTGATCAAAAGGATCCATCAAACAAATTAGAAACAGGATATAAAAGAAAAAGAGAAGACAGGAAGATCGCCACAGTTTTAGAAACCTATGAACAGTTTCAAGAGCTCACAGCCAAACTCAAAGCCCGCAGTTGTATAACTCTCTGTATGCGGATCTCTTTGAAACCAATAGGTTTGAAAGATGAAGGAATTTGACTTTCTAAAATATTAGTGGCTTCAATCATAGGTATCACTGACATTTTGTGTGTGTGTGTGTGTTTTTCTTCAGCTTAAATAAAGGTGTTTTGCTTTAAATCCAAATGATTTTTTTCCCTGAATTTCAGGGTTCTACTTTAAAATTTCTCTTCAGTGGTATTGTAGAGCAGTTTCATACAAAGATTCATGCAAACAGTGCTCTTTATGGTTTAATTAAATTCAAACAAAAATAGTGGTAGAGATTCTCAAGATAAATTTAGATGTGTACTTGTGGTATTTGACTTTTTACTAATTCTTGAAAATGTGTACATACACCGCTCTAAAAAAAAAGACAGGTTAGCATTATTTTGGTTTTGTTTCTCTTCTAAAACTAAAATTCCTATTTAAAATGATATCTGGAAATTTACTAATGTGGCAGAACCTATTTATTCTAGTGCTACAGGTGAAATGTTTATAAAGAAGCAGATTAAGGCAAAAATACATCACAAAACTAGTGGGTAATAAGAGGCAAACAACAATAACAGAATTATATTATTATTATTATTACAGATGGGGTCTTGCTCTGTTGCTCAGTTAGGAGTGCAGTGGTATGATCATGGATCACCACAGCCTTTACCTCCTGGGCTCAAGCAATCCTCCCACTGAGCCTCCTGAGTAGCTGAGACTACAGGTGTGCACCACAACTCTGGGTTATATTTTTAAATTATTTTGTAGAGATGGGGTCTCACTATGTTGCCCAGGCTGATCTTGAACTCATGGCCTCGAGCAATCCTCCTGACTTGGGCTCCTAAAGTACTGGGATTACAGGCATGAGCCACCACGCCCAGCCAGAGTGAGATTAAAAACCTCTAGCTAAAAAAAAAAATGCATGCAAGTGGAACAAATCTTTTTTTGTTTGTTTCTAAAATGACTGCTCTCCAATAACTTTGAAAATAATATTTTTATTTTAACTGAAACCAAATCAATATGAGCGAAATGAAAATAAAGCAATTCATCTGGATAAGACAAAAACAAACAAAAAAATCCCAGAAAATTCTATTGACTTTGTAATCTGTTTTTCTAATATGAAAGGAAGTATTCATGCACAGTTGTCAGTATTGGAAAGCATCTGCAGGAGAAATTACGATGAATTCATAGTGTCAGAGGCATCTGAAGCAGAGCAACCCCATCTTACATTGGGGCTGGGTAAAATAACGCTGAGACCTACTTGGCTGCTTATGAGGAGGCTAGGCATTCTAGGTCGCAGGATGAGATAAGAGCTCAGCACAAGATACAGGTCAAAGACCTTGCTTATAAAACAGGATGTGGTAAGGAAGCTGGCCAAAAGCCACCAAAACCAAGACGGCAATGACAGTGACCTCTGGTCATCCTCACAGCTCATTGTATGCAAATTACAATGCATTAGCATGCTGAAAGACACTCTCACCAGTGCCATGACAGTTTACAGGTGCCATGGCAACATCAGGAAGTTACTCTGTATGGTCTAAAAAGGGCAGGAACCCTCAGTTCCCAGAAATTGCCCACCCCTTTCCTGGAAATTTTATGAATAATCCACTTCTTGTTTGGCATACGAGCAAGAAATAACTCTAAGTGTTGCAGGACTTTTCCTTAGTTCAGCTAAAGATGGGGTCCTTGTGCATCCCATGGCTACCAAAATTTAGGCTTGCACACGGTTTGAAGGGTGAGTGAAGCAGGGTTTTATTGGGTGAAAAAGGAAAAAAAGGGGAAAACAGGGATCCTCCACAAGGCCAGAGTCCCTGCTAGAGGGCTTCCCACCTGCAGCTTGAATCCCAGGTTTCACACAGGAAGAGGAGGATCCAGGCTCCTCCCTGCTGCAAACTTGTGAACTTCCCCAGGCTCCACCTCAGAGTCCACCAGTGGGCAACCTGGTTGGAGTTTCTCCAGGCACCCCCGCCCACCTGGCTGTTTCATAAGTATCCTTAGTCCAGCAGCTCAAGGCACTGCTCTGCCTATGGAGTAGCCATTCGTTTTTTCCATTACTTTCTTAATAATTGCTCTTACTTTACTCTGTGGACTTACCCCAAATTCTTTCTTGCACGAGATCCAAGAACCCTCTTTTGGGGTCTGAATGTGGACCTCTTTCCAGTAACACTAGCAATGAGTCAAACACAGTGAGGAGGGCCTCTTTTTAATATTCCAGTCAGGGTCTCTCTGAGTTTTCGGTGTCCTGCAAAGAATGTGAAAACATAGTTAAAATACATATTCCTCTTCAAATACTGAGTGAATTTAAAAAATTATAGATTAAAAAATTGCCCGTAAAGATAAACAGATACACAGTGCATGGTTTGGTTCCCAAAATAAAGATTGTATTTTATTTTGGATGTGCAATCGGCAGTTTTAAAATTTACAATGTATATCACTTTAATTTCATCATACCACTAAAAATTCTTCTATCACATGATTTTTAATAGTGCAAATTAGTCCATTCAGGGTATAAACCAAATTTTGTGAAATTTAGTTAGTATATCAGGCAAAATGCAATCACAGAAGCCGACTCAGGGGTTTATTCTTATACAGTGCTGAGAGCTGATTAACAGACTCTGTAACACTATAATTTTTGTCGGATGCTGGCTCTCCAAGTCTACAGAACAGGCAGTTGAAAAGAGCAGAGGAACATGAAATGTGTGAGAGCAAGAACAAGTAGCAATACACAAACACAGGTCTATACAATATAGCACCACTTAACTCATTCACAATATTGGAACAGTAATAAGACCTAAGGCATAGGATCCTTACAAAGATGAAATGGGTTGTTACAGGTGAAGCCCTTAAAAAGAGAACTGATAAGCACCACAAACTCAATAAAAGTTATTTCCCCTTCAGTACAAGTAGTTGTAGTGTAACCAAACCACCTTTGTGAAAATTGTATCAGTGAGAAAATATTGTAACAGTAAGCTAAGCTAACGCACCCCGTATCTCGCCTTCTCCTTAATTATTCCTGAGCTATTGGGCCAAGCTAACTTTGGAAGACACTGAAGCTATAGTTTAAATGATAATAGGCCTTGCCCCCAAACTCAACTGCTTTTATAAAGCTAATGGAGGCCATTAGGCTGGGCAGAGAAGAGTCCTGCTAAGGTGCAGACATAAGCAATTTTCAGCTGTTATTTCCAGTTACTCCTGCAAACAACACCACTATCGTAGATTGGCCTTTTGAGGTATCTTTCCAGGTTTTTTGCATGTCTGACGCCCACAGCTGCACCTGGACCCGGATGGCTCCACCTGGACTGCCAAGCCTGCTCCTGCAGCCCCATCCAGAAGTGATTCAATCCACAGTAGAACAGCTTGGATACCCTGTGATTTCAACTCTGCCCCAACCAATCAGCAGCAAGCACCTGTTACCTAGCCATCCCCACCCCTTCCCCCAAACTGCCTTTGAGAAACCTCTAACCTAACAGCTTTGGACGAGATGATTTGACTAGGAACTCCATCTTCCACTTGGCGTGGCTGGCCTCATGTTTGTTAAACTTCTCTACACAATGCAGTGGTCTTTATGCAGTGGGCAGAAAGAACCCTCTTGGCGTGGCTGGCCTCATGTTTGTTAAACTTCTCTACACAATGCAGTGGTCTTTATGCAGTGGGCAGAAAGAACCCTCAGGTGGTTACAGTAGTGCTTGCAGTAGTGCTGGATCTGGTGCTGGTAAGGTTAGGAGTAGTAATCTTCCCAAACCAGCTTAGATCAAGCATATTCCTCTGAATGCTACTGATAGCACATTTGCGATTCACTCACATTTTGCCTAGCAATATTTGACATGACTGTTTCCTTTTCTCTCCATTACCTAAAATAATTTTCTTCTCTTAAAAGCTGTTTCTAAAGCTCTGTTTAAACATTTCAAAGACTTGCATTTGCTTTTGGTCTCTCACACAGAAGAAAGACGTCGAGTCTGTCCTAAGAAAGATATGGGATTTATTCATTATTTATTATTAGGAAACATGGTGAGGTATTTAAACATGTTGAACGAGGTACATATCTGAAAGGTATGCTTTCAGCAATTTTCATTGTACTAATGTACATATGATTTTTTGCTTCTTTGATATTTGGAAGGGTACTTCGAACATAAAAATATGGTCAGATTTTATTTTCAATTAGTTTAAAAAAATTGTTGGAAGCAAGGCTGGTAACAAGAGATCATCATTTGAGTGAGCATTTGAATATATCACCTGAACAAAGGCAAGGACAGTCAGATAATCCTGTGTAGTCCATAAAGGGATAATGTTAAATTTTAAATAAAGGTCTAAAAATAAGCGTCAACATTTTCAGGCATGAACCTTTGTATATACAGCAAAGACCATCTCTCACCTTGAGCCTAGCACCTGCAGTTTCATCTCAAAACATCCGTTGGGAACAAGAGCCTCAGGGGATTGTGTTTATAGTAACTACTGTAGAGCATTTATGAAGCCAACTCTCTTTTACATATAATGAAAGATGCTATTAGATTGATGGGCTGCTAGATTCTGTCAATATTTTATCTATTTCCGACAATTCTGTGGAAAATACAAGACAAATGCAGCTCTTTGGTAAAACCAGGTGACCTGATATTAATCTCAGCAGTTTCTTTCTTAGGAAGAGTCAGTCAAAGAGTTTTGGCCACTTGTGTCATCCAAGTTATTTTCAGTTTATTTCTTTAAAAGGAAAGACATTTTAAAGAGTATTTACACTTCAGTGAAAGAAAATTAAATGTTGGGACTCCAAACTCATTAGCCAAAGGGAAAAGTCAAGCAGGGAATTGGGTCTTGCAAACCGGCCTCCCTGTTTTGCACGGTTCCTAAATAAGATGGTGGCAAGATGAAAAGCTACATGCCTCCCCCATATTTGGCCCACAAGGAAATTCCTAGTGAGCTGCAAGATCTTTACCCGAAGGTGTTTCTGTGAAGATTTCCCCATGGCAATGACAGCTTCTCTTTACAGGTGCAGTCACCCCAGCCCAGCAGACACAAGTGCATATCTGATTGTTCCCATCCCATGTTGTCTATGTTATCTTATGGAGAATGCAGATTCCCTGCCTTTTTCCTCTGCCCCAATTGTCTGTCACCTTATGTAAAAAGATGCAGATTCACTGTACCAAAGGCATGAATAACTATTTTTCCCTACCCGCCTCTTACATGAAAATTGTGTACTTCTCAATACCCCGCGCTTTTCCCTTTAAATTTGGAGTCCTCAAAATTATCTTCAGAGAAAGGCATAGACCTGTCTCCTGGGTACGCATCCTTAACTTTGACAAATAAACCTTCTAAAATGGTTGCGACTTGTCTTGTCATTTTTTCTTGATGGACACTTCCAGCTGATAGGGAAATGTTACACATACAAAAGGCAGAGAAGCCTCAGAGAACCTGGAAGGGAATTCAGAGGGAAGATGTCCAGAGATGAAAAGATAAGACCATGCATGAAGGATATTTTTCGGCACTGTGGTTATTTGCAAGACTGGGGGAAAGTGGAACTGAGATTCCAGTGCACAAGCATCTGCTTCCTGTTCAAGGCTGGACTTCCCATGTGAAATGTGAACTTGCAAGACGACTGCCTTATCACGCATTCTGATAAATCTTTTCAGAGTAAGTGGTGTCACAAACCATAGGGACCTTGATTTCTAAGTTCCTTCCTTGTTAAAACATTCCAACAGCTCAGAATCAGCGGCCTGAAATCTCTTTCTAATTTAACTGGGGTCTAGAACTGCTCTAGAGTGGCCACATAATTGCTCTGACTTTATTTTTTTAAAGGTAGGGTGGGATACATGTATTTTGAATTTGAACAGCTGCTCAATCCATTTTTAGGACATACATATTTGATGCAAGCACCACAAATTCACTGTAACAACACCTCTGTTGTCATTGTATTCATTTCCATTTCTTACTCTCAACCTTTAGAAGAATTTTTTTGTTAAAATGTAATTTACAGGCTAGTGTATTTTGACTTTGTGTATACATAAGTACATATATGCATGTATACACAGATAGATAGACGGATGGCTGGCTGGCTGGATGCATGGACAGATGGAAGGATGGATGGACAGATAGATAGATAAATGGATACATGGATGGAGAGATACATAAATGGATGGATAGATGGATTGATAGATAAATGGATCGATGGATGGATGGATGCATGGATGGATGCAAGGATACATAAATGGATGGATGGATGGAAAGTTGGATAGATGGACAAACAGACGGACAGACAGACAGATGGATGGATGGATGCATGGATGGATGCATGGATACATAAATGGATGGATGGATGGAAAGTTGGACAGATGGACAAACAGACGGACAGACAGACAGATGGATGGATACATGAATGGATAGATACATAAATACATGGATGGATGGAGTGATAGATAAATGGATGGATGGATGGATGGATGGATGGATGGATGGATGGAAGAATGGATCAATGGATAGATGGATGGACAGACGGATGGATGGACGGACAGATGGACAGACAGCAGAACAGACAGATGGATGGAAGATGGATTGATAGATACATAAATGAATAGTTGGATGGATGGATAGATAAATGGATGGATGGATAGATAGATAGATAGATAGATAGATAGATAGATAGATAGATAGATGGATGGATGGATGGATGGATGGATGGATGGATGGATGGATGGATAGATAGATAGATAGATAGATAGATAGATAGATAGATAGATGGATGATAGATTTGCTGTTCCCTCTCTTCTCACTGTGTATTTGTTATATATCATTCACATTTTCGCCCATTGAGGAATCCTGCATTCCAAAGTTTAAACTCTGTAACGTCAGAATACTCACTCATTACAGAGAGCCTCTCCATGCAATCTTACAGAGAATTCTTGCTTTGCAGTTTTAAACAGTGTCTTTCAGTGTGTCTAGCCACTAACTTCTCCTCCATGGCAGCAATCTTAATGTCATTAGGAACCTTGTTAGGAAGAGTCCCCACCTGAGACCTGCAGAACCAGAATCTGCATTTTAACCAGATGCCACAGCAATCCGTGTGCATATTAAATTTGAGAAACACAGGTAACCCACATCCTAATCAGCTTTAGGTCACAAACATTCAGAAGCAGTCACAAAGCAAATTTTTAAAAATGGGTGAAATAAATCAGTTCAATGACAAAGTCACAAAGTAAAAACATTGTCCTGAAGGGAGTTAATGTAACACAAGAAGAAACTGAATTTATTACAACTAGTCAGGATGAGAGGATGGCTCAGGAGGTCTGCAAACATTGTATATCTTTCCTGCCTGGTTTTGTGTCCATAGTTTATTACATATGCCTCAATCCTCACATGAAGTTTACTGATATGGTTGGATATTTGCCTCCCAGACTGGCTTAGGAACTTTTTAAGTATGGGGATTGCATTTGCCAGTGCTTGTCTGTGTAAGTGCTCAATACACCGAATTGAAATAAATGTCACATTTTACTCAATCGTAAAAAAAAAAAAAAAAAGACAGTAGCTGATGTCTTCATGGCCTCTGCATGATCTATGAAAAGCACAGCTCTGTGTCTCCTACCCCCAACTGCTCAGCTGAAAGGCTATTAACACTGAAGCTGTCAGCATGACACCTGGGTTTCTGCAGCTAGCTGACAAGCTGCACAGCTGCCAATGATCCTTTATACGATCGCACCTGGAAAGCTGTTTCACGATCAATTCAAGAATGCTCTGAAACCAGCAACTGCATTGAGTTGCTCTATTTTCTGTACAAGACACTTGATAGTCCCAGTGAGACAGAGCAGGGACCTCTGCTGCATCCCTGCGCTGAGCGTGAAAATAAAGGAAAATCTTGAGTTCTTTCAGGGGAGACTCCAGGCACCTAGCTGGCCCTGAGGAGTAAATGAGCAACTTGACAAGCAAGAAGGTAATAGTAGCTTAAAACAATAGCCAACGAAGCTAGAGCCATGACATGTTCAGTTACCTGTAGAAACTAAAGATGACATCTTAACATATGCCCCTCAGTTGTGTTTCAGAAATCTAGTCCTCCACCAAGCGGATCCTCTGCCACGTAGACCTCAGATACAGGGGAATTGAAGACTGAACTCTGACCTCCCATTTTTGTTCGAAATTTCTTCCTGAGGGGCCTGGGAAGCTGACAAGCCAGACTGAACATTTCTTTCCGTTGACCACAAAATTTTAGACAAAGCTTCCCTTTCTTAACCAATTGCAAATCAGAAAATCATCGTATCCACTTGTGACCTGTAAGCCTCCACTTCAAGATATCCTGCCCTTTTAGGTCAAACTGATGCACAGCCTCCATGCATTGCGTTCTGATTTTGCCTGTAGCTTCTGTTTTCCTGAAATCCACCCCTGTCTTTAAAAATCCTTGCTTGCAAGCCATCAGGGACGTCAGGACTTAAGCATGAACTGCCCGATTCTCCTCACTTGGCACCTTGAAAATAAGCACCCTCCCTTCTCCCACTGCGAAACTTTGCACTTAAATTTGAATCCTGAATTCTAACTTAGACCATAGAGGGCAAATCTTTCTGGCTCTGTGGACAGAGAACACGATGAAAAGCCTTGGGATTTTTGATCTGCCCTTACATAGATGGATATGTCTATCAGGAGCATATGTGTCCAGCCTCACACCTGGAACCTTCTTACTTCTCAAAACCTCCCCACCTTTGTCCTAAGCTGCGTAGAGATTCTAATCCTATGTAGTCCCATGAGCTTTGCCCTGCCCTGTGGGAGCTTAAGGGTAAGAGGGGTCACCAAATGAGAGTTACTGGCACCTATCTCATTATCTCTATTGCAAAAAATTCCTGGAGCTCAGTGTTTTAAATCTGCAAACACAAATCTACAATATGATTTTTTTTTTTTAACTGGGATACAATATGCATTGCATACGTGTGATGGTTAATATTGAGTGTCAACTTGAGTGGATTGAAGGATGCAAAGTATCGATCCTGGGTGTGTCTGTGAGGGTGTTGCCAAAGGAGATTAACATTTGAGTCAGTGAACTGGGAGAGGGAGACCCACCCTCTATCTGGGTGGGCACCATCTAATCAGCTGCCAGCATGGCCAGAATAAAAAGCAGGCAGAGGAACATGGATGCACTAGACTGGCTTAGTCTTTTGGCCTCCATCTTTCTCCCATGCTGTACGCTTCCTGCCCTTGAACATCGGATTCCAGGTTCTTCAGCTTTGGGACTTTTGGACTTTCAACCACAGGAAGGCTGCACTGTCGGCTTCCCTACTTTTGAGGTTTTGGAACTTGGACTGGCTTTCTTGCTCCTCAGCTTGCAGACGGCCTCTTGTGGTACTTCACCTTGTGATCGTGTGAGTTAATATTCCTTAATAAACTCTTAATAAACTCCCCTTTATATATACATCTATCCTATTCTGTCCCTCTAGATAACCCTGACTAATACATTTTACTATTTTAACCACCAGTGTACAGTTCAGAGGCATTAAGAACATTCACATTGATACCCATCCACCACCATTCACCCACAGAACTTTGTCTTCATCCCAAACTTAAATTCTGCGTTCATTAAATATGAATTCCCCATTCTTCCTCCCCCTTCTTCCCCTTTCCCCTGGCAACCATCCTGTGAATGTGGCTGTTCCGGGTACCTCCTGTAAGTGGAATCATACAATAGCTGTCCTTTTGTATCTGGCTTATTTCACTCAGCATAACGTCCTCAAGGTTCATCCATGTTGTAGCCTGTGTCAGAATTCCCTTTTTTAAGGTTCAATAATCTGTTGTTCATATACACCACATTATGTTTATCCATTCCTCCCTTTGATGGGCACTGGAGTTACTTCTGCCTTTTGGCTATTGGGAATAGTGCCACTACGAACCTGGGTGTACAAATACCTGTTCGAGTTCCTGCTTTCAAATTTCGGGGTAACTGTGCAAAGATTTTAGCTTTTCCACAACCTGTATGAAGACGATAATGGTGATAGCAGGACTCATTTGCTCAAGGACTTAAAATTCCTGATACTGAATTTCTTCACCTATCCGTGAGAATCAACAATATAGTTCTACAAGATTAACTTATATCCAAATTGAAAGATGCAAGCGAAAATATTTTGAAAGCAACAAAACAAGGAAAAAAGTTAAAACTGTGCCTATTACTAATATATCCAGGAGTAATATGGCTCCGATGACTAGTGAACACCAGGTTCTTGTCTCATGTTGAATTAGGTAAAACGACATGGACACACGTGGAGTGGTTTTAAGGAGCAGAGAGTTTACTAGGCAAGAAAGAAAAGAGAAGGCAGAAGGAAGAGGCTCCCTCGTACAGAGACAGATGGAGGGGGTCTCCAAAGCCAAAAGAGGAGACCCCAAGTGCCATGGTTACCAGCCAGTTTTATAAGGAGGCTGGAGGAAGCGGTATCTGATTTGCATAGGACTCAGGGAATTGGTTTGACCAGGCATCATGTCATTCACATAGCCTGTGAAAAAGCTGGCCCTTCCACCCTAGCCTTTTAATATGCAAATGCAGGGCACCATGATGTTCTACACACATGGGCATATGTGGGGGCAGCCATGTTGCCAGACACCAGCCTGGGCAACTTAGTGAGACCTCATCTCCAAAAAAAGATAAAAAATTAGCCAGGCTTGGTGGCACACACCTGTGGTCTCAGCTACCAGGGAGGCTGAGGCAGGAGGATTGCTTGAGCCCAGGAGTTAGAGGCTGCAGTGAGCTATGATCACACCACTGCACTCTGGCATGGATGACAGAACAAGACCTTGTCTCAAAAAAAGGAAAAAAAAAAAACAAGAAGGCTAACATGAAGCTCATTTCTTCATGCTACTTTATCTGACTTTACTCTGGTAGGCTGAGTAATGGCTCTCAAATATGACCAAAACCTAAGATTTGGAATCTGTGAGTCTGGCACCTTACATACAAAAGGAGCTTTGCAGATATGATTTACTTAAAGATCTCGAGATGGAGAAAGTACACTAGGTTTTCTGAGTGGGTCCAATATCATCATAAGTCCTTCTAAGCTGAAGGCAGGAGGGTCAGAGTCAGAGAGAGGTGTTTTGAGGATTGACACAAAGGTCAGAGAGAGAGGTTGGATGATGCTATGCTGTTGGATTTTAAAATGGAGGAAGAAACCACAAGCTAAGGAATGCAGTTGACCTCTAGAGAACGGAAAAGGCAAGAACACTAATCATCCCTGAAATCTTTTAGAAGATACAGAGCCCTGTGGATCTAGTTTAACCTCTGGTCTTAGGGTATGAGGTAATACATTTGTCTTGTTTTAAGTCACTAAGTTTGTGGCTAAGTTTGTTATAGCACTTAATACATTTAAAACACAATAATGCTATTACTATTTTTTGGAATTATTTAAAGGTAAATTTAACTTATAGCAGAAAATGTGTGTTTTCCATAAATATTAATAATAAATGAAAATATCTTTATGTCTTGCCTTCTCATCCTGACTGTGAGTTTAGGAGTAGAGGATTTTTGTCTCTATTTTTAATTAATTAATTTATTTTTCTCAGATCGAGTCTTGCTCTGTCACCCAGGCTGGACTGCAGTGGTGTAATCTCAGCTCACTGCAACCTCTGCCTCCCAGATTTAAGCGATTCTCCTGCCTCAACCTCCTGAGTAGCTGGGATTACAGTCGCCCACCACCACACCCAGCTAATTTTTGTATTTTTAGTGGAGATGGGGTTTCCCCATGTTGGCCAGGCTGGTCTTGAACTCCTGACCTCAGGTGATCCGCCCACTTCAACCTCCCAAAGTGCTGGGATTACAGGCATAAGCCACCACGCCTAGCCTCTATTTTTAATTTTTAAGACTAATTTATCTACCCAGGGTAGTAAAAGAAACAGTTTCTTTCAAATAAGAATTATAAGGGTAATTTCCACATGCCCCGTTTTTTTTTTTTTGCAATCCTGGGTAAAAGACCATCGTGGACTTAAGAGGGTTGATATTAGGCAACCCTCATAGACTTGGAAACTTTTTATTTTGAAACAGTTAGGGATTCACAGGAAGTTGCAAAAACAAAAAAAAAGATAAAAGTTCCGTGCGGTTGTAGGTATGCTTTGCTCCATTGCCTCCAGTGGTAGCATCCTGCATAACTATAGTACAATAACACAAATAGGAAATTGGCATTGCTACAATGTAGAGACTTTATTTAGAATTTATATACACGCATGTGTGTGTGTGTGTCTGTGTGTGTGTGTGTGAGAGAGAGATTGAGTTTTGTCACATGCATATATTTATGTAATCTCTACCACAACCGGTATAGAGAACTACTCCACGGCTACAGCACCTCCCTCTAAGTAATCTCAGCAGTCCCCACACTCTGTCCCTCATGCCTGGCAACCACTAGCCAGTTCTGTCTATAATCTTGTCCTGTCATTCACGGCAGCACAGATGGAACCGGAGGACACTATGCTAAGTGAAATAAGACAGGAACAGAAAGACAAACACGGCATGTTCTCACTCAAATGCGAATGCTAAAAAATAGCCGATCTCATAGAAGTAAAAAGTAAACAGAAGATACTGGAGGCTGGGAAGGGAAGTGGGAAAGGGGGGAAGGAGATATTTATTAAAGGACGCAAAATTACAACTGTATAGGAGGAATAAGATCTAGTGTTCTATAGCCCTGTAAGGTGACTATAGTTAACAATAATGTGTTATATAATTTCATATAGCTGAAAGGAGGATATTAAATATTCCTAACAAAAAAAAGTTTGAGACAATGGATATCCTAATTACTCTGATCTGATCACTGTATGTCAGAATATGACTATGTGACCCATGAATATATATAATTATTATTTGCCAAATAAAATAAAATAAAAATGTTATGCGAAGGGAAGCATATAGAATCTTCTGAGAAGTTTGTTATTTTTTTCCCACTTAGCATCATGCTCTTGTTTTCATTTTATGTTGCTTTTTGGAAATGTGCTGCAGTGAGGAAACCCAGACGAGTCAGGTGAGATGATCTGGGATATGTGACTTAGGAGAGCTGGTCTCCCACCTACTTGACTGTTGATCTAAAAAAATCAACATATTTCCTGATCTAAAAAAAAAATGGGAATAATATCTGTCTTAGTTCTGGCTGCTGTAACAAAAATACCATTTACAGGGCGACTTATAAACAATAGACATTTATTGCTCACAGTTCTGGAGGTTTGACATCCAAAATCAAAGTGTGGCAGATTCAGCGTCTGTTGAGGACCCATTTCCTGGTTCCTAGATGGCGCCTTCCCGCTGTGTCCTCACATGGTGGAAGGGGCAAGGGCACTTATTCATGGAGGCTTCACCCTGATGACCTAATCACCTCCCCAAAACCCCACCTCATAATACCATCACCTTGCGGGTAAGGACTTCAATATATGAATTGGTGGGGGAAAAACATGGAGTCCATAACATTATCTTATTACAGAATTCCACGAGGATTGAATGAATCAATGCACGTCAGACTCTGACCAGACAGTTGGTTACAAAGTAAGATGTCAATTAACATTAGCTATCTCCTGGGTGCCAAGCTTATATGTACATGATCTGAAATGTATGTTTGCTGTTGATTAATTGATACGTACTCATCTGGTTTTATTTGAGTACACGTCTGAAAACTCAAAGCTTGTAGTGTGATGCATTCTTCCACACTGAGAACAGAGGACAAAAGTCATTAGTATCTTCATTGCTACACACAATGTAAAAATTGCTATGATTTTGAGTGGATTCATACGCTTTCTGGCGGCACCCTAGTTACATACTGTTACTACTGTGAATTTAGACCCAAGTATTGAGAAAAATTATGGGTAATAAGACAATGCCTTGTCTGTAGAAAACAACCTGCCTTCCCATTGTCACTTCCCAGTGTGCAGGACACAGACCTTGCTGCGATTGTGTTATTTCTGCTCCATCGGTTAACACCTTCAGATCGAAACACAGGCCCGATTTATCACAGAACACAAGCTGACAGCAATCCGCTGCAAACATTTAAGATACAGTCGTTGCAAAGGAGAAAATGGTGTAACTCTGGAAATGCAAAAGTGCGGCCATGGTTTCTTTTAAATAATCCATGTTTTCTAGATCCTGCGAGACAAATTACTTAAAACACATCATTCACACTCATATTGGTAATTAAAAATACCAGCCTGTAATCTAAAGGTGTAAAAAAAAGAGAGAGAGAGAAGAGAGAGAAGAGAGAGAGAGAGAGAGAATGAATGAATCTTGGACATTGTTTTGATCCTTACCACAGCATCTCAAAAGAAAAGGGGAATATAGCTTTAAGACACATTAATAATAAGTTTTAACATAGTTAAATATAAATTATCTGGGCATTTTGAAAGAGGGCATTATGAATTAATAGGATACGTGAATTATAAAATTTTTCCTTGTTCTCAAGTTATTTCCAAGAGCAGAGAGTAACTATGTATAGGCCGTTAAAGGATGCCCTTGTAGGTTCACTTAGGAGAATCAGTTTATGAAAGTAAAAGATATGATTTAGTATTAACATAGTAGCACTTGAGACTTAGTTGAGATTTCTTTTGTAGTTTCTGCTATTCTAAGATGGTTTAAGTACTCAGAAATATGTTATTACTTTTACAAGCAAGTTGTTTAAAGAAGTGTATGAACATCAACCCAACTCTTATTTCAGTGATGACAATCTGTCATTGATTAAATCGGAATCAATTAGTCATTTGGCATAGATACTACCAATGAATGAATTCTATGCATATGTTGTTTCTTCAGTTACTCAAGGTTTATTTAACTGAGTTGAGATGGGGCTTTACATTTTTTATTACATTAACTGTAGCAATCCATCTTTCAATTGTGGTTTTTAATCATAGAAATATGCTAGAGCCATCTATGAAAAAGAGTAAAAGCATATTATCTTATTCTCATTACTTCTTTGGTAAAAGCTATTAAGTTTGTTAACACTGGTTATGTGCACATATGTCTTACTTGTATGATGCTTGAAGTGTATGCCCTTATAATTTTTCATTTCTTTTGCTAAATATATATATATATATACACATTTTTATTTATTTATTTATTTTTTTTTTTGAGACGGAGTCTCGCTCTGTCGCCCAGGCTGGAGTGCAGTGGCCGGATCTCGGCTCACTGCAAGCTCCGCCTCCCGGGTTCACGCCATTCTCCTGCCTCAGCCTCCCGAGTAGCTGGGACTACAGGCGCCCGCCACCTCGCCCAGCTAGTTTTTTGTATTTTTTAGTAAAAAATTGTTTGACATTTACCTCTTTGTCCTTGGGAGGCCATTCTTTTGCTGATAGAAAAGTATTATTTTCACATTCCAAATACATTTTTACCTATTTTATAAGAAATTCCTTTTTCTTACTAAAAGAAATAATGTAGGCGTCCTTCAGGTTTTGCCTTTTGTGTGTCACAAGCCAGCTGAGGAAATTCCCAGATAAATCCCATACTGTCCCCCAACCTGCATGGTGTTCCTTCACTTGTCTTGCCCTTTGAACTAATACAACACAGATATTCACCTCCCCCTGGAATTAACCATATTCTCAAGGCTACCAAGCACCAATCTTTATAACCAAGAACTGTTGACTAATATCAACAGCGTATAAACCTTTATATAACATTTTCTGTTCTGCACTGCCTGTGATCACATGAATACGCTTTGGTAAATTAAAACAAACCAAAAAAAAAAAAAAAAAACAAACCATTTCCTGCTGGTAGACAGAGAGATGTTTCATAAAGCAGACTATGTTTGTAACTGTACATTGTTTTATCAGTGCATTGACACTGACTCAAACAAATTATATCACTGGTGTTTTTCTTTCACGCCTTAAGCATCACATTTAACAAATGTAACTTCTGCATGGAGAGTCTATTCTCCAGTTATGTCATGTCTACTGCTAGGAAAAGCATGGCTCAGAAATGGGTTACATTTACTATCATCCTTAACATCCTGCTTTAGTTAAAGCATGTCACTCTTTGCAGATGTCAAATAAGGTGAGACGTTTATAAGGTTCCTCAGATGTTTCAGATGCCCTTTCAAGCTAATTAATTAGTTCTGCTCACTTGAAGGCCAAGGGCTTAATTGCAGTTTTTCTACTCAGGTGAAATAAAGTAACTTTTAATATCTGCCCATAAGGGAGTATCCTGCAGTGGTTTCTCCTTCATGGATTAAAATGAGATGGGATGTCTGTGGCCCAAAAGCCTTATCTAATATTAATTACAAACTACTGAAGGTCATCAGAGACTTAGGAAAGTTTGGCAATAGGTGAGTGGCAGGGATTTAGGATTTCTCTGAATATGTGACCACTGGCTGCTTTCCCTTAGTACATTTTTAATAACATCTTAACGGCCAATTTCGTAATGCCTAAATTAACAGTAAATGCAACAGCTGTTGCAGCCTTCAGCCATCATAAGAAGCCCATGTCTCAGATGAAGCGGGACATTGCTTCAGTGTGGCTACATTTGGGGATAATTTTGGATCATGTTCAGTACTATTCTTTGCCCAAGGTTATCCCTTGAAAACATCCTACCATAGGTTCATAAAATGTTCTAATTAACAGGGAATACTGGGAACACCGAGTTTAGAGAAGGCTTAGCATACATCTGGACTTAGCGGTCCCTGTATTAGATCAGTGTTAAAAGTGCAAATGCTGTAAGGTAAAGGATATCCGTTTTTCAGCATTTATCCTCTGGAATAGGGGTACTTCCGTATTGCAAAGCGTGGATATAGTACGTGTGTAGAATAAATGCACACAGGCTGGTGTACAGAGGGTCACCGTGCAATAAGATGACAGTAGGTCATCTTTAAATGAAAATCTATATGTAATTGCAATAAACTCTGCATGTAGCCATGTGCCATTGAAACATACCAGCTTCAAACAGATATGTGCTCTAAGGTCAAAATATACACCAAATTTCAAAACTCTAGTAGGAAAGAAAGAATACAAACTATTTCATTAATGATGTTTTATACTGATTACATATTGATCTAGTAATATTTTGTATACATTGAGTTCCATAAAATATATTTTAAAAATTAATTTCTCCCATTCTTTTTTATTGTTTTAATGTTACTACTTGAAAATTTAAGGTTACATATGTGGCTCACATTTCTAATTGCAGTGGTAGACTAAAGGATATGTACACAGATTTTATTGCAATAGCTCTTACTGCAATTGTATACAGATTTTTATTTTTATCATCAGTTAAAGGAAACATTGTAAGCAAGTTAAGAGCCCATCACTGGAAAAACTGTTAAACCGCTTACGGCACAACTATGTCATGGAATTTTTCAAAGTGTGTAAGGAAGTGATGTATATTCATATCACTTGGCAAGAAATCTATGTAAATTACAGTGTCCAGTGAACAAACAAAAGATACCAAAAGAGTACATAAAGTAGGGCAGTGGAAATAGTAGAAAATTTAAAGTGACTTTCATGGTTTCATTGTACATTTATATATATAATAAAACATATTTAATATTATATATAGATATAGATATAATATTAGCCCATTTTCATCTGCTGTAAACAATTGCCCAAGACTGGGTAATTTATGAAGGAAAGACATTCAATTGACTCACAGTTCAGCATGGCAGGGGAGGCCTCGGGAAACTTACACTCACGGTGGAAGGCAAAGGGAAGCAAAGCACCTTCTTCACAAGGCGGCAAGGGGGAGAATGCCAAGCAAAGGAGGAAGAGAACCTTCTAAAATCATCAGATCTTGTGAGAACTCACTCACTTGTGAGAACAGCATGTGGGAACCGCCCCATTATCCACCTGCTCTCTCCCTTGACGTGGGGATTATGGGGATTGTAATTCAAGATGAGATTTGGGTGGTGACACAAAGTCTAACCATATCATACGTATATATATAAAACCATATATATATGTATATAACCATATATATATATTAATATTTTAATGGGTATGACTTTCCATATTACTTTTTTTGTTTTTGAGACAGTCTCACTGTGTCACCTAGGCTGGAGTACAGTGGCACAATGACAGCTCACTGTGGCCTCAAACTCCTAGGCTCAAGGGATCCTCCCACCTCAGCCTCCAGAGTAGGTGAGACTACAGGTGTGTGCCACCATGCTGGCTAGCTTTTAACTTTATTTTAAAGAAAAGTTATGGGGTCTCATCATCTTGCCCATGCTGGTCTGGAACTCCTGGGCTCAAGTGATCTTCCCACCTCAGCCTCTCAAAGTGCTGTATTTATAGGCATGAGCCACCACACCTGACCTATTTCTATATTACTTTGATGCGAATACGTTTAAATGGGGTTAACCTCAACATGTTCATTAAGACTGGAATTACATTAGAAAAATCAGTTCATTTGGAAGTAGGCTGTCCACATATTGATGAGAGCAGAGACAGCCTGTCTTTAAAAAGAACAATTGATAATACCTCTCTAAATTAGAAATATCTATTACCTTTGAGTCAGGAATTTCAATGTCTAGGAATCCATCCTGTTATACCAGATCATGTGTGAAATGAACTACTAGTATTAATTTATTGTAACATTATTTGTAATGGCATAAAACTGGCAATACCCTAAATGTCAATTAATGCAAGGTGGCTTAACTAAATTTTGGTATTATCCACGAAAAAGTGTGAGGCAATTTTGTATGTAGTAATATGGGAGGCTCTAGAATATGTGCCATTAAGTAGAAAACAAAAAGATATGTAACTTGCATTTAGCATGATACTATTTGCATAAAATATACATATTCACATATATTAGCTTATGTATTATGTATAATATGCATATATGCATATATTAAAGCATGATGTATAATACTTTTATACTTACGTGTCCAAATAGATATGTGCCCAATTTTGTAATGCCTAGATTTGGTGTGTACATAAAATCATGCATAAAACTTGTTGAAGATTCAGAATTAGCATACAAGTGTGCCCTCCACCTCTCTCTATAGGACCCCAGAGCTGCCTGAATGAAGAGAAGTGCAGACCCCTGGAGGCGACCTCTTTCCACTATACGCACACGCTTTCTAAGCTTAGAATTGATTCCCTTAAAATGAATCTGCAAAGTCATGGCCTGAGCTAATGGCTGTGAACCCCCAAAATCTGAGACAGATCTCAGTTAATTTAGAAAGTTTATGTTGCCAAGGTTGAGGACACGCACCCATGACACAGCCTCAGGAGGTCCTGATGATATGTGCCCAAGGTTGATCGCACCCAGAACAATTGCTTCCTCTCTGCCCCCTTAGTCTTATGCATCCCTAGCCATGCAATTTAGATATCTGCTCTAGTGTTATTTAGTCGGGGAAGTCTCTCTCAATGTTCCCTGATTAGATTAGAGCGATTTGAAATGACATTCCTATTTCCTACATGTACTGTACATAATACTTCACTTTGTCATTATAGAGTCACGAAATAATGTAGATAATGAGTTATCTTCACTGCCCACACTCTTAAACACTATGCTATACTGATCCTCCTGCATGAAGGATGAAAATGATGGTAAAATAAAACGGTGCTTTGATGATGATGGCGGTGGGAATCAATACAAACATTTTTGATGAGTATCATTGCATGAAGGGCCCAAATGTATAGGGTGTTAATAACGATGTCTGAAAGAAACTAATATTCAAAGAAAAAAATCTTCCTAAATAAACCATGCAAACACTCTTCGCTCTATTTTATTCTCTCTGTATTAAAGATGCTTTTTCACACAGGGTCTTAAACCATTTATGAGGAAAGCAAATGACGGAGACCTTATGCTGCAATAGCCACACTGCCTCTGAGACAGGAAAATAGGGCCCGGGGGCAGGAAACTAAAGGCCGATTCGTACTGATTCAAGGAAAATCACCATGGTCTGGGGACAGGGAATCTGAGCTCAATTTATACTAATTTCCTAAAAGAAGAAACACCAAGATCTGGAGACAGGAAATCTAAGGCCAGTTCACACTAACTCCCCAAAACTGAATCAAGAGGAAAACTGCTGGGTCTGGGGAAAGGGAACCTATGGCCAATTAACACAGACTTCCTAAAGCTAAACCCAAAGGGAAAAACCCCATCTCCCCAGAACGAGTAACAAAGGATCAAAGGGTACTCTCCCTGCAACCTTCCCCTTCCACCATGTCTCACATGGACAGGGAGTGTGCCATGGATTGGCCATGGATCAAACAGGGACCATCTTTTTAACTGCATATGGCGCCAGTTTTCCTCAGCCTTTAATTAACCACAGACCAAATTCTTCATCCAGATAAGAGATAGTTGATAAGAACCTCACACGGGGTTCTTAAAGCCCAGAAAACTTTGTAACTGGGCCCCTGAGCCATGTGCTCAGCCTCACTCCCACCCTGCAAAATACTTTCTCACTTAATAATTTCCTGCTTTCACTGGTTCCTTCCTGCGTTTCATTCCTCTGCTACTCTTGTTTGTACGTTTTGTTCAATTCTTTGTTCAAAAAACACCGAAGACCTGGACACCTCATAGTCAAGAGCTACGGGCTACTAGGTAGCACCTTGGACAGTTTCCCCAAAGGTATTTCCCCCCTCACCTTACCTTTCTCTCTGTGGCAGTCTCTCCGGTTTTGGGGGGAACTCTCCAGGAATGAGCACCGTGCAGCCTCCTCAGGAGTATCAAACGGTTAAAGGCTGCATCTTGTCAATAAACGTTGGCTGTGAATAAAAGCACAGCCCTTCCTTCCCAGTAGGTCTTTGATTGCGTTCCTAAGGTGTTGATTGAAACCAAGTGGCAGCAATTAACACAGACTGGGAGTTGCTAATTGGCTGCTTTCAGGGCAGATTGGGCATTCTCTGCTGATAATCCTTCATATCTCATATGTTTTACTATGTGGAGCAGGGATGTGTAGAAAACAGACTACGAAGGGGACAGACATCTAAGCCCTGTCTTTTTACATGAAGACATTGGACAAAGAATGTAAGCAGCGTCTGGTTTGTAGCACACATATGCGAAATCAATTTCTTTCAGAAAGTTCTTTTTAGGAAAAAGAGAGAGATGGAAGAGGGGAAAGAAAACCCCAAAGATAACAAGGATGAAGACGTTTTATTAGATTGGTTTATTTAGAAGTGTGAGTGATTCCATTTGGTTTTCAAGCCCCTGGAGATAAGGCATTCTATCCTATTCATCTTTCCATAATCTATAGGGTTTATGTTCATACATGCTTGCACTGAAGCAATATGCAATACATTGACTCCTAATGAAACCAAAGCACATTTAATTTAGTAGCACCTAAAAGTACTTGAACAAAAGTGCTTTTCTCCCCACTTAGGGTAAATTCAGTGGTTACATATTTTGAGACTTTTGATTTTCTTCTATTTGAATACAAATGGGCATTGTGTTCAAACAAAAAAAATCATAGTTGAAGCTGATTTGTCTGAAATGCAGGACGTCTTTCAACCCAAATTTATAGTTTTTCTCAAAGGCAATACCCGTTGCCTAGTACTCTCCCTAACAAGTAGAACACCCTGCACAATCAAAATAACCCCTTCAGCTTTAAAGAATGCCACGGATGTGTGCACGTCCACACACGCATTAAAATGGAGGGAGAAATTTTGGCTGTCTGTATGTTAACATGGTTTGGCCTTCAAACAGAAAAGTCCTTAACCTCTTCAGTTTCTCCAAACATAGGGCACTCCTGTGCACGTTTCATAGCACTGATAGACATGGGGATTATAGTTTATTTCTATATAATAATGTGTTGATTTGGGTGTTTATAAATTCACAAGCTTCTACATGCATTAATTGTAAAATAATGGGATATTTTATATTAAGAACTCTGCTCATGTGAAATAATCAAAGAACAATTTTAAGCCCCAATTCCTAAATAATCTACTTTAGGCGACTTATAAAAGATGATGGAGACCTAGTTTAACTCTTAAAGCAAGCTCTTTAAGAATTAAACTTGATCTCCATCATCTAAGTCTCCTAAAGCATAACCCAACTCACACTTATTAAATAAACATATTTTCTAACAACACTGAGGCATAATATCCCACACGTTTTGCAGCAATCGAAACTTCTGCAAATAGGAAAGTTTCATATGATACTTTCTTTACTTAGTTTTTTTTTTTTTTGGACCCTGAAGCAGGCTTTGTTCATTACACTGTAGACACCTAGAAATATTAACAGGGCTGCTGATAAGAACAAATTATTGCAAATTAGTTTAGGTAGAATAAAAGCTATGCAAGATACATGAAATTTCCACAAGAAATTTAATTAGCATTTGTGGTTTTCCAGAGGGCAGTCAATGATACCTTAAAGGCTAAGCCCCGCAAACAGTGCAAAGGATAAGATCTGTAGATGTTGACTAAGCAGTAACAGCCTGTATGAAAGAGGAACCTGAGAACAAGAAAGAAACAGGAGTAGGGGAAAGGTTAAAACAAGGAAGTAAAATGAAGATTTTCTAAATGGAATGTGTCCATAAAACCCTCTTCCCCACAATACCCAGTATTTTCAGTGCCACCTGGAAGGAAAATAAGAAAATTGTTCAAAATGCCATTATGGGCCAGGTGCTTTCAAAGACCTCTCCCAATTCAGTCATCAAGAAGCACTTCTAGTCAATTTCACTTCTTATTTCCCAGAACAGCCAAGCTAAAGTAAAGCTAAGTAACTCATTCAGGACATACAGATAAACTCTTGGCCAGCTAGCATCTGGATACCTTGTCTTTTTTTTTTTTTTTTTTTCCCTCTCTCTGTTTTTGCCCACTATTCAGGTGGCATGTCTCAAATTTAAACCGAAGTAAGAAGAGACAGATTGCCTCAATTAGAAGGTGATGGTGACCTTCAATTAAAGCAACATTTAAAAGTATAGGTAGGCTGGGCGTGGTGGCTCAAGTCTGTAATCCCAGCCCTTTGGGAGGCTGAGGTAGGTGGATCACTTGAGGTAGGAGTTTAAGACCAGCCTGGCCAACATGGTGAAACCCCATCTCTACTAAAAATACAAAAATCAGCTGGGTGTGGTGGCAGGCGCCTGGAACCCCAGCTACTCAGGAAGCTGAGACACGAGAATCTTTTGAACCCAGGAGGCAGAGATTGCAGTGAGCCGAGATAGCACCATTGCACTCCAGCCTGGGTGACAGAGCAAGACTCGGTCTCAAAAAAAAAAAAAAAAAAAAAGTATAGCTACAATAATTTTATGTTTAAATAAGCATGAGGCTGAGCTTTTGTTATTTTCCCAAAGTAATTGTGGTCATGGTAACTTCTGCTGTCAGTCATTTCAACAAGAGTTGAGAAGTTGCATACATAGAAGTATGCCCAAGTTGCACACAGGCGTTTCACTAACCCAGGGTTTCCTGTATTTTATCAGCTCATCTGGTGAACAATACACCTCCTACCTGGGCACATTTGGATCCTGATTCCAACTTTCTCTTAAAACTCAACAGCCAGGGTTTCCTGCCCACTCTGTACCCGTCAGGGTGTCAGACCCTTCAAAGGCAGTAAGAGTGCAAAGCCATAGGTGAAACTGTTCTGATAAGTTGTAGGTAACTGACATCATATTTTCTGCATTACCATGTGAATTTTCAGAGATATGACCCCAGAGAAACAACAACAGGCTGGAGAGATCATAGAAACCATTTTCAAGAATTCAGGGCACCAGCAAAGCGCTGTGAGGAAGGCCTGTAAAACATGAGCAGAGATGCTCAGGCAGTCCATCATTATAATGAAAATCCATGGTCTTCAATTCGCTCCAGCCCCTGACACTGCTCAAGATGTAGGAGGGAAAGGGCATTTTAGGTCTAAAAGATCACTTCCTTTCCTTCTCTGCAAAATGGAGGCAGTAATTTCCCTACTTCATGCATTTGTCATGAAGAGGAAAAATAAGCAAAAACACTTTGTGACTAGAAGAGACATTCCCAGCTTGTTAGTAGCCATATCAGCATAGCATATGTAGTATTAACCATTTCATGGTTAGTATTAGTCATAGCAGCACAGCATGGATAGTGGAAATTCAACAGCTTGCAGCATCAGTCAAAGGATGCATTTGTGCCCGTTAACCTTTTCAGAGGTTGACTTGGTGGTGCATCATTCAGATATTAACTTCAGGATTTATTTGATCAGAGTATGTCTATTACCATGGGTTAGTTAACAAGGCTGAGTAATCACATCACCACCACTAAAATCAAGATAGGGAATAATTGCATCAACCCCCCAAAAGTTCCTACTGGCACATTATATCTCAGTAAAACTTAACTGTTTTGACATGCCAGAGATCCCAATGTACTTCAAGTCTGTAACACATGAATAACATAGTGTGAAACTGCTACCAGGTTTGACAAGAGGGCTGAGAAAATATAACACCTTGTCGAGAAACGCTTTTTATTGTAGGCAATTCATTTTAATAAGTAAGCATTGAGAACAAGTTGTCCTTCTCTAATACCAAACCATATTCAAAGCTAAGGTGAATTCATGGAACTCAAAGTTCATGACAACAAAAATTGGTAAGTAAAGTGCCTTAGGTCACTCCTGTGAACCGTGAAAATTTGAGACAGGTCTCAGTTAATTAAGAAAGTTTATTTTGCCAAGGATGAGGACACACACCCATGATACCTCAGGAGGTCCTGATGACATGTGCCCAAGGTGGTCAGAGCACAGCTTGGTTTCATCCACTATAGGGAGACAAGAGACATCAATCAACATGTGTAAGATGAACATTGGTTGGGTCCAGGAAGGTGGAACAACTCCAAGCAAAAGTCGGACAACTCAAAGTGGGGAGGAGGCTTCCAGGCCACAGGCAGGTGAGAGACAAACGTTTGCATTCTTTTGAGTTTCTGATTAGCCTCTCTAAAGGAGGCAATCAGATATGCATTTATCTCAGTGAGCACAGGGGTGACTTTGAATAGAATGGGAGGCAGGTTGGCCCTAAGCAGTTCCCAGTTTGAATTTTCCCTTTAGCTTAGTGATTTTGGGGCCCCAAGATATTTTCCTTCCACCCTCCCATGAAGAAATACCACTATACCCTACCTCTTCATAATCACAAATAAATTTAAACATAATGACAACACCCAACTCCAGATGCATTTCCCTTGGCTGCCAAGGTCTCATGTGGAAGCGCAGAATTTTCGTTGGCGAGAGAACCAGATAACCTGGGAGGTTTGCCGTCTCCCGTTCTTTCTAGGGTAGCCCACAGCCCCTGACCCACTGACAGGATGCAATCCAGGGTCCTGGAGGTTCAGAAAGGATGCCCTGAGGTCAGGGGATTGGCACTGACCCTTATTTCACACATGTGCTTGTGTAACTAGGAAGAAAGGTTGAGTAGAACATTCCATTATTTGGACATCTCCATAAATGAAAACCATATGCATCAAAGATGACAAAATTGACATAAGGCAATGGCCTCCTGGTGTGTTTTTCTTCATAAATCTCTCCCCACTCCACACCATCTTGCAAACTTCTTCAAGCCTGAACACCATAGTCATCCTCCTAGGACATACTTCTGACCATATTTGTATTAATCAACGTCCAACCGCTGCAAAATGCCAGCACCAGATTTTGCAGTAACACCGGGTCAACGTATTTTTCTTTAAATCAACAATAGGTAAAATGCTGTTCTTTTCTCTTGGGTTATCAAATGATTGCCTACTTCTTTCTCCCTCCCCTCTCCCTGAGACACTAAATCAATGGTTACTTTAAGCTAGAGCTTAAATGATTCATTCTTTGTGACATCTCCACTAACTCTTCAAATCCTAATTAATATAGGCTTTCTCCTGAGCTTGCTTCCTTCCTCTTTTTCTTCCCCTCCTTCCTCCCTCTTTCTGCTTTTTCCTTCCTTCCTCCTTCCCTTCCGTTTTATCCCTTCTTCCTTCTTTCCTTTATTCCCTCCCTCCCTCCCTCTCTTCCTTCCTGCCTTTCTTTTTCCCCTCCTTCTTCCCTCCCTTCCTTCTTTCCTTTCTCCTTTCCCTCCTTCTTCCCTCCTAACCTTCCTTCTTTCCTTCATTCCCTCCCTCACTCTCTTCCTTCCTTTCTCACTTTTTCCCAGCCTTCCCTCCCTCCCTCCCTTCCTTCTTTTCTCCCTTCCCTCCTTCCCTCCCTCTCTTCCTTTCTTTCTCCCTTCCCTCCTTCCTACCTCCCAACCTTCCTTCTTTCCTTAATTCCCTTGCTCTCTTCCTTTCTTCCTTCTTTTCTCTCTGTCTCTCTTCCTTTTTTCTCTTCTTTAATCTTTCTTCACTTCCTTCCTGATTTCTTACTAATTTTATTAAACATCTACTATGCAACAGGCATTGGGATTGAAAAAAATTTAAAAACTTTCCATCAAGGAGTCTACACACAATGGAGAAACACTTACAAAGAAATAACTGCAATATTTACTACTAAGTCATTTTCAGTTTTATTTCCACGATTGCAACATTCTGTAGTTTACATCTTTGTACTTCCCAGTCATTGCTTTAAACAGCATCTTCTTATTTATCTTTGTTTTCACAATAGGTCCTATGTCTGTTCTTTTTAGGCTGATTGCTCCAATATTTCTTCAGGCGAAATACTGATCAAATTGAATAAACACAGTGTGATGCCTGCCTTTTTACATGAAAACAGCAAATCATATATTTGATACAGCCTCTACCACTTCCATATCTAAATAATTGCAACATATTAGCGTAATGAGTTGTATAAACTCACTAGAGTTATGCCAAAATGTGCGGGAAAGAGAACCAACGTGCTAAGCAATTACTTTGCAGCTCCTGGAGCATGTTTTTTTGTTTGTTTGTTTGTTTTTTGAGACAGAGTCTCGCTCTGTCACCCAGGCTGGAGTGCAGTGGCTGGATCTCAGCCCACTGCAAGCTCCACCTCCCGGGTTCACGCCATTCTCCTGCCTCAGCCTCCCAAGTAGCTGGGACTATAGGCGCCCGCCACCACGCCCGGCTAATTTTTTTTGTATTTTAGTAGAGACGGGGTTTCACCGTGTTAGCCAGGATGGTCTCGACCTCCTGACCTCGTGATCCGCCCGTCTCGGCCTCCCAAAGTGCTGGGATTACAGGCTTGAGCCACCGCGCCCGGCCTTGGAGCATGTTTTTAATGTCTCAAGATTTGGGTTCTTCACAACATAATCACTGTGGAACACCTTCATGTTTTTAAGAGTCTAGGAGGCTAATTTTTCATCCTGAAGAAATTGCTCTAATTTATACTGAATGTCACTGGCTTCCTCCATGAAAATAGCAGCAGGCAACCACTGGCAGGGCTATCACCTGCAGGCACTGCACCTACCTACAGATGCAGGTGTGTTGCATGATTGCGTGATGCACTGGCTGCCTTTTCAGACATTCAAAGAGCTAATGAACTATGATGTGTTGGAAAGAATACACTACTTAAGTTAAAGAAATCCAATGAAATGGTTTGGTTGTGTCCCCACCCAAATCTCATCTTGAATTATAGCACCTGTAATTCCAACCTGTCATGGGAGTGACCCGGTGGAAGGTTGTTGAATCATGGGGTCAGTCTTCCCCCATACTGTTCTCCTGGTAGTGAATAAGTCTCATGAGATTTGATGGTTTTATAAAGTGGAGTTCCCTTGCACAAGCTCTCTTGCCTGTTGCCATCAAAGACATCCGTTTGCTCTTCCTTCGTCTTCTGCCATGATTGTGAGGTCTCCCCAGCTATGTGGAACTGTGAGTCCATTAAACTTCTTTCCTTTATAAATTACCCAGTCTTGGGTATGTATTTATTAGCAGTGTGAGAACAAACTAAAACACCCAGAATTGAACTATACCTTGAACTTATTGTCCAACCTGAGTTAAAACAAATTTTTCCCTAAATTTAAGAGATCTATTGTACAACTTGGTGACTATAGTTAATAACAATGTAGTGTATACTTGAAAATTGCTGAGAGAGTGGATTTTAAGTGTTCTCACCACACACCCACAGACAAAATGGTAAGCATGTGATATAGATATATGTTAATTATCTCAATTTAGACATTCCACAATGTATACATATTTAAAAACATCATGGTGTACACCATAAATATAAGCAATTTTCATTTGTCAATTAAAAAATTAATTAACGAAAACATATTCCTCTCTTTAGATTTCAGTTATCTCAACAGTAAAATAGTGTATCATACCTACCTCTCAGACCTGTTTGGCAATCAAATGAAGTTGTTATATATATGTATATATGTTTGTGTGTGTGTGTGTGTGTGTATTATTCCATTTTCACATTGCTATAGAGATACTACCTGAGACTGGGTAATTTATAAACAAAAGAGATTTAATTGATTCACAGATCCACATGGCTGGGGAGGCCTCAGGAAACGTACAATTATGGCTGAAGGCAAACGAGAAACAAGTATCTTCTTCCCAAGGTGGCAGGAGAGAGAGAGAGAGAAGGGGGAAATGCCAGAAACTTACGAAACAACCAGATCTCATGAGGACTCACTCACTATAATGAGAAAAGCATGGGGGAAACTGCCCCCATGATCCAATCAGCTCCCACCAGGCCTCTCCCTCAACACCTGGGGATTACAACATGAGATGAGATTTGGGTGGGGACACAGCCAAACCATAACATTCTGCCCTTGACCCCTCGTAAATCTCATGTCCTTCTCACATTTCAAAACTAATCATGCCTTCCCAACAATCCTCCAAAGTCTGAACTCATTCCAGCATTAACTCAGAAGTCCAAGTCCAAAGTCTCATCTGAGATAAGGCAAGTCCTTTCTGCCTATAAGCCTGTAAAATGAAAAGCAATTTATTTTCTTTCTAGATGCAATGAAGCTGCAGAAATTGGTAAATGTTCCCATCCAAATAGGAGAAATTGGCCAAAACAAAGGGGCCACAGGCTACATACAAGTCCAAAACCCAGCCAGGCAGTCAGGAAATCTTAAAGCTCCAAAATCTCCTTTCACTTCATGTCTCACATCCAGGACATGTTGATTACAAGAGGTGGGCTCCCATGGCCTTGGGTAACTTCACCCCCATGGTTTTGCAGGGTACAGACCCTGCACCTGCTTTCTCAGGCTGGCATTGTGTGCCTGTGGCTTTGCAGGTGCATGGTGCAAGCTGTTGGTGGATCTACCATTCTGGGGTCTGGAATATGGTGGCCCTCTTCTCACAGCTCCACTAGGCAGTGTTCCAGTGGGGACTCTTCTGTGGGGGCTCCAATCCCACATTTACCTTTCACACTGCCCTAGCAGAGGTTCTCCATGAGGACTCCACCCCTGCAGCAAACTTCTGGGTGGACATCAAGGCATTTCTATACATCTCTTGAATCTAGGCAGAGGATCCCAAACCTTGATTCTTGACTTCTGTGCACCCACAGGTCCAACACCACGTGGAAACCACCAAGGCTTGGGACTTCTCCCTCTGAAGTCACAGCCCGAGCTGTAACTTGGCCCTTTTTAACCATGGTTGGAGCTGGAGCAGCTGGGATGCAGAGTGCCATGTCCCAAGGCTGCACAGAGCAGCAGGGCCCTGGGCCTGGCCCATGAAATCATTTTTTGTATTTGTATGTGTTCTTATTTTGGCATTGTAAAATTTCTTTACATATTCTGTATAGGAGTCCTTTCTCCTATACAGAAGTTACAAAAGCTACAAGTTTTGCTAACAATTTCTCTCATTCAGTGGCCTGACTTTTCTTTACAATGTCCTTTGAAAATAAGTTTTTCATTTTGATAAATTTTAATTAATTAATTTTACCTTTGATGACCCAAAGATATCTTTTGTGTTGTAAGAAATCTTTGCTTCACACAATTCATAAAAATATTCTCCTACATTTTCTTCCACAAGTTTTATTTTAGGGTTTCCATTTTGATCAATGACACATACCAAGTTAATTTTTCATATGGTACAGAAATTTGTTCAGATTTTCTTTCAATTGTTTTGCATATAGATGCACAATTATTCCAATACCCTTTACTGAAAGACTATCATCTCTACTAAATGGCTTGGATATTTGTATCCAATATTAATTTATATATGTAGATCATTTCTGGCTGCTTAATTCTGGTCCAAAACTGATGGGTCTATTCTTCTGTCAGTAATGAGCTGTCTTGAATACTGTAATAAGACATATAATCAGGGAAAGTGATTTCCCACCTTTCTTGTTTCTATTTTTCCAACTTGTTTTGATTATTCTGGGTTAGCAGGTTTCACATTTTAGGAGTGTCTGTCAAGTTTTCTAAAATTCTTGCTGTGATTTTTGGGAGGATAATGTTAAACTCAGAGATCAATCTCAGAAGGACCAACTTTGAACCAATCTTCTTCTCCGATTTCTCTCATTGAATATTTTATTCCAGCATACAAATTTTGTGCATATTTTGTTAGCTTTATGTCTTCATATTTCACGTTTTTGTGCCATTGCACATAGTGTTTTACTATATATTTCAATTTCCAATCATTTATTGTAAGTATAGTTAAATGCAATTGTACTTTCTATATAGAGTTTATATCCTATTTATTGATGTATTAGTCAAGGTTCTCTAGAGGGACAGGACTAATAGGATAGAAGGATAAATGAAAGGGAATTTATTAAGGAGTATTGACTCACATGATCACAAGATGAAGTCTCACAATAGGCCGTCTGCAAGCTGAGGAGCAAGGAAGCCAGTCTGAGTCCCAAAATCTCAAAATTAGGGAAGCCAGAAGTTCAGTCTTCAGTATATGGTCGAAGACCCTAGAGCCCCTGGCGAAACACTGGTGTAGGTCCAAGCTGAAGACGCTGGAGTCTGATCTTACAGAGCAGGAAGCATCCAGCATGGGAGAAAGATGGAGGCCAGAAGACTTAGCCAGTTTAGTCCTTCTACATTCCTCTGCCTGCTTTTATCCTGGCCATGCTGGCAGCTGATTAGATAGTGCACACCCAGATTGAGGGTAGGTCTGCCTCTCTCAGTTCACTGACTCAAATGTTAATCTCCTTTGGCAACACCCCCACAGACACACCCAGGAACAGTACTTTGCATCCTTCAATCTAATGAAGTTGACACTCAATATTAACCATCACACTTAGGATTAACTATATAGTCAATAACATCATCTGCCAGATTTCTTTCTTCCTTTTTCATCTGTGTGCGTTTTATTTCTTCTTATTGCTCAGCTGCACTGGCTAGGATTTCCAATATAACCTTGACAAGGAGTAGTGAGAGAAGACTTTCTTACTTTGTTTTCTGATATTAGGGTGAAAACATCCTATCATTTGCCATTAATATATTAATATGGGAATTTATCATAATCTTTACTGTTTCTTAATATAAGCATTTAATACTTTGCATTTCCCTTTAAGCACTGACTTAGCTGCATCTCTCATATTTAGATGTGTTTGATTTTTATTCTCATTCAGTTCCAAACACCTTCTAGCTTTCGCTGTGACTTCCTTTTGATTCATGGGTTATTTTTAAATATGTTGCTTAATTTCCAAGTAATGAGAGTTTTTTGCAGACACATGTTTCATTTTATTACTAACTAAATACCATCAGAAAATATATTATACTTTGTATGATTTTTTTCTTCTCTCAACTTTGAGGAGAATGTATGATTCTAATTTGCTTAAATCTGTTGATACACGTTTTATCACCAAGAATATCAGTTATATTTGTGAATATTTGATGTGTACACTAAAACAATGTGGATTCTTGTGTTAGAAGTTGTGTCTGTACATGTTAATTATCTCATGTTTACTTACAGTGTTGTTTAAATCCAATACTGAGATTTTGTCTGTTCTTTCTATTTCTGAGAAGTAATAAAAATTCCACTTGCAATTTTAGATTTGCTTATTTCTTCTTTCCAAACTTAGATTTTGCTTTATGCATTTGAAGCTTAGTAGTTGAGAGCATAAAAATTAAAGATTGCTATTTTTGTATGTGGATTGATCTTTTTATCATTATGTAATATCCCTCTTTATCCCTGGTATTCTTGCTGTGAATTCTATATTTTCTAATATCTATGTAACTCTCCCAGATTTGTTTGGTATTTACATTGTATAAATTTTCACTTAAAAAAAAAACTTTTAATCATCATGTGTCTTTATATTTAATGTAGACTTCTCATGGAAAGTGCATGCTGGGTTTTTTGTTAATCCAATATGACAAGCTCTGCTTTTGAATTAGAATGATTTGATCACTGATATTTATTAAAATTATGTTGATGTGATTGGAATTACAGTTACCACCATTCTCATTTTATTTTCTTTGTTCTATCTATTCTTTATTATTTATCCTATTCTGCCTTCTTGATTGTGGGCAAGACCAAGGACTTGCTTCTAACAAATGGAACATTGAAAATGTAAGGGCATGCTATTCTCTTGATTATGTTATGCTATTGAAAGTCTTCGTCTTGTTAGAAGATATTTGCAAATCTCTCTTCTCTTTCTCTTTTCTACGCTCTCTTCCAGCCCTCTCCATTGCTTGCTTTGAAGCTTCTGTAAATTCTAGAGCTACAAGAAAATATATTCTTCCAACCACCTCAGAGAGCATGAAACTGCCTTTGCAAAAACTGTATCAGTGAGAAAATTATAGCAGTGAAAGAGATCTGATTTAACTCACCTCTCATCTTGAATTTCCCTTAATCATTCCTGGGCTTAGGCTAAACTAACTTTGGGAAACATTTAGTTTATAGTTTAAATAATAATAGACTTCCCCCCAAATTCAACTGCCTCTGTAAAGCTGATGAAAGGTCATCAGGCTAAGGTGAGGTGCTAAGGTGTAGACTGGTCACAAAATATGCAACTTCACTAATGTGGATTGGTCTTATGGAATCACTTTTCAGGTTTCTGCATGTCTGACATCCATGGCTCCACCTCAACCTGACAACCCCACTCCTGTGGTCCCACCCTGGAGCAACTCAGCTCAAGAGGGCAGCTTCAATCCCCTCTGATTTTATCTCCAGCCCAACCAGTCAGCAGTAAACACCCATTACCTGGCCACCCTCATTCCTTCCCCCAAATGGTCTTTGAAATCCTCTAACCTACAAGCTTTGGATGGGATTGATTTGAGTATTAACTCCATCTCCACGTGGTATGGCTGGCCTTCTATCTACTAAGTGCTTTCTTTACTGCAATGCTGTGGTCTTTGTTTGTGCAGCCAGCAGGAAGAACATGTCAGGTGGTTGAAGATATAATATGGAAATGGATCCTTACCCAATTGATTATTCAGAGGAGCATGCACCCCTGGCCAACTCTTGAATTACAGCTTTGCTGATGCCCCAGCTATACTGTGCCCAAACTCCCATACCAGAGAGAGTGATATAATAATTGTGTATTGTGCTAAGCCAATGAACTTATGATCATTTGTTATATAGCAAAGAAAGCTAATAAGCCTATCTAGAGATTTTCATTTATTGGTCAAGATCCATGTCTGGTATCACAGGAGTTTTGTCTTCATCTCTCCCATGGGCTCGGGATAATATGATTTTTCTCAGCATAGCTGCCTTTTTGTGATTACTAGCATGAAAGAGTCACTCTTTCTATCATTCTATATTCTAGGTGGAGGCAGAAAATCCTTTCTTGCCTTTTTAATGCCTCCTATTCTCTTTCTGTTCCTCATGTGGTTAATTACAATATAGCCTTACTTATTATTGCTTTTTTTTTTTTTTTTTTTTTTACCATGTAGAATCCTGGAATTGATTAAAGAGAAAAAACCATACAGGTCTTTTATTTCTACCTTCAATCTGTGACTCAAATAATACCTGGCAATGGGGAAGAAAGTTCATTTCTTTTCTTACTTATTTATGATTATTATTTGTAGAGACAGAGTCTCACTCTAGCATCCAGACTGGAGGGCAGCAGCACAATCACAGCTCACTACAGCCAGGAACTCCTGGGCTCAAGTGATCCTCCCACCTCAGTCTCCAGAGTAGCTGGGATTAAGTGTGTATATCACAATGCCCAACTCATGTTTGTATTTTTTGTAGAGACAAGGTCTCACTGTGTTGCCCAGGCTGATCTCAAGCTCCTTGTCTCAAGCAATCGTCCTGCCTCAGCCTCCCAAAGTGCTGGGGTTACAGGCATGAGGCACCACAGCTGGCAGAGGCTCATTTCGGTATCCAGTTTTGCCTCACATACGTTGTATGCCGCATACATGTTTGTGGGGATGAGTATTCTGATGAGCCTGTCATTCAATTCTTCCAATGACAGAAAACTCTTCCTCCTGAGCCAGTTGCAACCATAGATAACATGGTTTTGTTTTACAAAGCACTTATTCCATGCTGCTACATGCCAGCTGTACAAGTGTGGTGAAAGATTTTATATAGCAGCAATCCCTGAATGAACCAAGTAAAATAATAACAGATAAAGAACAAGGCAGAACCTGAACATGCTATGTTAACACATTTCCATCAGATCCTATCCAGAACTGAGAAAGGAAGGAGAAGGGAGAGCTATATATGTCATTCTTAAATTCACAAGAGATGCAGTCTTCTGCACAGGTCAAACTCTAGGAATTTTCTTATATGATCTCCTTTAGGTAATGAGTCTACACTATAAGGTACTAATTATTATTTTCATTTTACGGATAAAGAGATCAAGACCCCCAAAGTAATTGAGACACAACATAATTTATAATTTGACTATCAATTTACTAATGCATAGAATTATTATTCAAACATGGAACTCACACTCTCAACCACGAGTGTATTTTATTCCCAAATGTAAGAATTTCAGGGTAATTCTTCTGCAAGCATACCATAGCATTTTCCTCATCTGGGGTTGCTTCAGAGAAAGTTTTGTCAATTAACTTGGGCCATGGAAAGTCTGAGAAAGCATTTCCTACCCTTAAATTTCCCACAAGATTCACTTTCTTACTCTATGTATCTCAAGTTTGTACCTTGATTTTTTTTCTATTACTGTAGATGATTTCTCCAGATGCCCTTTTAACATCAATTCATACATTGCTTTTAAAACGTTTATATACTGAAGGGCATGTGCTAATCACACCGCACACAGCATTACCTATCTTCTCAATTTATTCTAATAATATTCAAATCACAGGCTATATGCCTCTGCATATAGGTGTTTTTCTTAATCTCCCCATACCTCATTTCCCAAGGTTACCCATATAAAAGAAGATTTACAATTCTTTTAGGGAATTTAAATGGGTAGGATAACCTTTCTAGGAAGGCTATGGGGAAGATTTTAAGCATTTATTGCTTAGACAACTTGAAGAATACAGTACGTCATAGAGCAGAACACTTTTTTTTCATCAGATTATCCAAATACCATGCCCTGTTTCAGTTTAGTAATTTGTTTTTCTCACTGGTTCTGGTATTATTAAAATATTTAAGTTTATTGACTTATACAGTCTTTTTTACTTAAAAAAATAAATTATTTAGCTCAGGATCTAAAAGCTAGCTATTGTCTCTTATTAACAAGCATTTGATAGTGGGTTTCATGATCAAGTTTTTAATTATTTATAAACACCAAGGTCTGCTTTGTTGGTGAATGTTAAGTAAAAACAAAATAAAACAAAACAATTATAACTTAATGGAGGTTGCAAATATTAAACATAGACACAATATTTAGATCTAAATAAAAATGTGAAAAATAATGTTATAAGCAATATAAATTAAATTTCTTTGTAAATGACCAAAAAGATGAACTTTGTTAAGTTGTTTTATGAATGCCATATTGTGCTCCTTTTTAATTGGATCCGTATAATGTAGCATTCTCATAGGATATCCACTGTGTAAACCTTGGCTTGCTTATCTGCAAACTCACAGTTGTATTTTGCAAGGTTGACATTGCATGTTTTGATTTGGGACTTTGCAATGCTGATGTTGGATTTTGCATGTTATTGTATTATTCTCCTGGTAAGCTAAGAATACTGTTAACTCAGTCAAAGAGTTACAAGTGATTTAGTAATACATGCCATGTCTTCTCTAGGTTCTAAAGGTAATGTTTAAATGCAATGTACATTTTGATAATTGAAAAGTATTGAAATTGTAGGTATAAGATTTGACTTTAATATTAATGTTTTGAGCCCTTAGAAGTTCATTCAAAATTGCTATCCTGTGAGCATTCATTTTATTGGCAAACAGTCATGATTCCTGGATGAAGTTAATGCTATTGGCCTATGTCTAAATTAAAATTTTGTTTTCCATGTTGGCATAATAATTTCAATCTTTTGTTAGATGTGTCAAAAAGAAGTTTAGAGATGTCATCTACTTTGGCTAGATTGGATGCAAGATTGCTTTCCAGGTTGATGAACAGCAAAGTTAATCAATTTATACATTAGTTTCACAGCAAATTAGGAGATTAGTAGTTTGACAACTCAAAAGCCCCACTCTTGCTTTCAGGTCAGTCAGGAAAAGTATGGCATATGTCTTAGAGGAATCTAACCTAAAAATACTTCAGAATTGAGAATTCCAAATTCATATCTTTTGGCAGGAGTTGAACATTTAGAACACTATTAGCCAGATAATGATTTGCCTTCTCCCATCTTGGTTTGTGTAGACTTTGGAAGGCAGAAATGGATACTCCCACTGGCCCGTAGGGTGCCAGTCAACAGACACAATTCAGAATCACCACAGGTGGGAAGGGTGGCTTCCTCTGTGGACCAAGATGTGGGTAACTGTCAGGCAGAAAAATGCCTCCCCTCAAAGCTAAGAACATCTCAATCCTGTGAAACTATAGATAGGTTATGTCATATGACAAAGGAGAATTAGGATTGTAGGTGAAATCAAGGTTTCTAAGCAGTTGATTTTAAGTCAGGGAGATTATTGTGGGCGGTCTGCTTGCATCCAATGTGATTGCAAGGGACATTAAAAGTGGAAGAAGGGTATCAGTAAAGAGAATCATGGACAAGGCCATGTGAGAAAGATTCAGGCCAACGCTGCTGACTTTGACTATGGAGGAAAGGGCCATGAGCCTAGGAGTACAGCATCTTCTGAGAGATAGAAAAAAGAAAAAAAACGGATTCTCCACTGGAGCCTCCAAAGGGAAGGTAGCACTGCTGACATCTTGATCTTAGCCCAGTGAGACTGATTTTGGACTTTGGACCTCCAGCACTGTAACATGACGCTTTTTGTTCTAAGCGATTCCATTTGTACTCATGTGTTACAATAGCAATAGGGAACCAACGCAAGGTAGATTATAGATTTGCTGGTAGGAGCAGGTAGAGGTTTTCTGGATTGTTTCTGACTTTCCTGAAGTTGTCACCTGAGAAGGAGGGGGGATTTAGTAATGAGAGTATCAAGGTGAAAAGTGTGAAGGACTCATCTCCATGAAGACAGGAGAGTAACGTGACCAGAAGAACATGGTAGACTTGGCTGGCTGCATGGACATCCTATTTGCTTTCAATGAAACTAAATTTAATCTTCTGTCTGGATGCACAATGAACACTGCTTTCATTACGTAACACTTGTTCAACAAAACATGTTCAAAATGCATTGTCACAAGGTTATATACAAATACACAAAATGACTAAAAGTTATTGTCCTTATGAAAGAGGACCTCCCAACACTGTAATGAATTGTTTTCCCTAGATCTCCCCCAAAAAAGACACGTTACCACAGGAAGAGTTACAGATTATGAAGTATTACACATAATTAGGAAGAGTGGAAAAGTTTCTCTTAGGACGTTTAATTTTTCTCACATTTTGGTGATGGTTGCAATAGTCTAATAAAATTGTACCTTACTGTATGGGCTAAGACAGTCAGTCAACATTGATTACTAGGACTTAATTATAATAATGACTGTGGGATTCAAGAATTATAATTCATAAGGGTGGCAGCAGTTCTACCCACTGTGAATCTTCATCTGAAGATTTAGCTACTTTATAACCCAGATTGTCTAAATAGTTTCATATTAATAGCACTTATACAATGGTCAATTTGACATGCCCTAAATGCTAGGCAACTTCAGGCCCTCCATAATCGAAGTATTTCTTTTTTTTTGATACAAGATATAGGAAGTTGAAGGCCGGGCGTGGTGACTCTCGCCTGTAATCCCAGCACTTTGGAAGGCCAAGGCAGGTGGATCACGAGGTCAGGAGATGAAGACCATCCTGGCTAATGTGGTGAAACCCCATTTCTACTAAAAAATACAAAAAAAATTAGCTGGGCATGGTGGCGGGCGCCTGTAGTCCCCGCTACTCGGGAGGCTGAGGCAGGAGAATGGTGTGAACCCAGGAGGCGGAGCTTGCAGTGAGCCAAGATCGCACCACTGCACTCCAGCCTGGGTGACAGAGTGAAGACGCCGTCTCAAAAAGAAAAGATATAGGAAGTTGTTTCAAAAAAAAGATACCAAAGAATTAATTTGAATGTATAATTTTTATAATATCCTTCTGTAAATATTTTGTATTGTACATAAGTTAAGGAGTGCAAAATATAGACTATAGATTCACATCATTTATGCCATTTAATGATTACAGAATATATATTCACATATTCAAATTAAAGATCCTTAAGCCTTTATGTATTTTATACAGTTCTTGTCCAAGTTAAATTTAACTGAATGTAAAACTTTGATAATTTCCATTGCATTTCTAAATTCAGAATATAAAAAATCATGTTTTTCAGTATCTGAAGGTTAACATCTAATTTTCTCATCCCAATATACACAATTTCCTTAAAAATATAAATAAAATTTCAAAAGCCCAGCAGCATTAGAATGTGTCTTTCAGTATTTGCATGCTGGCTTTCTCATATACCATTAAAAATTGTGTTGAAAAATCTACAAAAAACAATTTCCACCTTATATCACCTTGCAGAGAGCTAAACATGAGAATCAGAAACCCAAAATGTGTCAGTACACGTTCTAACCAGAAGCTCTCTATCTCCGAAAATGTAATCAGATAAATTCACACCTATTTGTGGTTGAGAAGGAACATATACAACTTGAAGTCTTCTGTTGAAGTATCAGGAGTTCTGTTCACAGGACACTGTGAACAGTGTCCGTGGGCTGTTCATTGGTGAATTGTGAACAGAGGATATGCCTGTCGACCAATATTTCTATCATGAGTGTAAATGAGCAAAAATAAGATAGACCACCAATGTCAGAAACCAGTGACAACATTTAGAAGTTCATTGTGCTCACATCCTGAGGATTAAATATGAATTCATAATGTTGTGGGTTGTTCTACATTTCAACAATGGTACATGGCATTTTTCCTGATCCAGAATCCAATCATTCCTTTATTTTAAAAAAATTGATCGATATAGGTTCTTTCTCCATTGTGTTTCTACTGTGATTCAAAAAAAAAAAAAAAGATGAATCATCTTCACAAATTTAGTAATTTAATTGTAATGCTTTGCAAAAATGATAGAGGCTCAGAAGAAAGATCGTAACCCATTTCAGAGGAATTGGTTGGAGTGAGAATTGATAAATGCAATTCAATCCTGGAAATAGATGATGGATACATTTTGTTAGCTGAAAGGGGTCTTGGAAACATTTTGAGACAAAATAGCATGGAATGATGTTTAGTTATGGGGATGAAGGAGATAGGAAACACTCCACTTTTAGACTTGTTGACTGTGGATGGCCATGGATGAAAATGGCAAAAAAATAAAAATAAAAATAAAATGGAAGAGGGGCATCTCTGAGCAAAGTGCATTTTGGATTTATCTATGGGATACCAGGTAGAGATACACAATAGAAAGCTGGATATCTAAATATGACACTCAACAATCCATAAAACTAGAAGAACTCATCTAGCAATGGTGGATGGAGCAGCCAGTGGATGACAATAGAACCTCGGGGGATACTAATACTTACTTGGTCACTGAAAGAAGAGAAATCCCCAATAACAGCCAAAATACGGAAGCAGTGGTATCTTAGTATACAGAGAACCAGTATAGTGAAGTGTCACAATAGCTGAAGATAGAGAGATGCAGAATTGTAGTGGGTTGAACATTGGTATAGATATAATGATGCAATTAACGAGCCTGTGTCAAAGAGGATAATGTTTCAGGAACCAGCTTGACAAGTGAGACCTTTCCTTTAACTATGCCTTGCTAAACACCTCTACCAACGACCTAGATAAAGGTGTGTAGCTCTTACAATGAAAGCTGAAGATGAGATGAGATAGGAATGGACTAGGCATTATATTAATTGACATACACAAGGAAATCTAGATAGATAGAAGGTGTATATTGAGACTCTGCATTTAGGCACAAAAATCATTAGCACAGCTACAGAAGGAACATAATTTATAATTGGTTTAGTAGTGTAGTGCAAAAATGCTTGGTGGGCTACATATTCTCAGTGTGAGGGATTGGTGTGTCAGGCATACCAATACATCCTTACAAAAAATATCTAACAGTGGCCATAAACTGACTTTCCTTTCCTTTCCTGGATTATTCCCTTTAGCTCAGGGTTCTACTTAAATATTTTAAAATATTTAAATATTACTTAAATATTACGAATAGTTTAGTCTATCTACCCCTTTCTTTAAGGGGTTAGATATTTTAGTCTCTAGCCCCTTCATTAAGGGGTTAAGTCCATTCAACGTTCCCCCGAATATTTTACCTCTTCAGAGCTGGATAGACTAAAATATTCAGGGGAACATTGAATGGGCTAAGACAAGGAATCTAAATCATTTTTAATGTGAAATATCCAGAGGAGGTAAAATAATATGATCACTTCCCTAGGAACTGTTGCTCCTTCAAGGGGGTGTTAGAGGAGGCCGGTTGCTGCATAGAACAGTAAGACCGCTCATTGAGGGAGAGGCTACTCTGGAAGCTGTTAGAATTCCTTCCCAGCAGCTGTTTAAGGAAAAGCTGTAGACTGGTTTGTCAACAATGTTCTTGAGTATCTGCAATTACTTATGGGATGGTTGGTTGAACTGAAATCACTTCATGGATGAGGGTCTCTCTCTCTCTTTTTTCTCCCTCTCTCCTCTCTCTCTCTTTTCTTTCTCTCTCTCTCTTTTCTTTCTCTTTCTCTCTTTTTTCTCTCTCTCTCCTCTCTCTCTCCTCTCTTCTTTCTCTCTCTCTCTCTCCTCTCTCTCTGTCTTCTCTCTTCTCTCTCTCTTTCTCAGAAATATCAGTGAATTCTGAGATTCACTGATTATCAAGCCTAGGAATAATATCCCATGTCTCTACCTCGAACAATTCTGAAACCTAGAAATATTCCTTGTCTCTTTCTTGAACTATATAATAGTTGAATGTCTGCTATATCTTCCCTTTTTTTCATGCCACACATTGATTAATTTACACTGTCAGATAATCGCTTAATTTCTATTTACCTTGTAATTCATGGTTATCATAAACTGGATTAAACTATTCTCAACATCCACCAATTTATAGTAATATATCCAATAATTTTCAGCATCTTAATTTTTAAATTTACCTATTTATTTTTAACTATTTTCACTAAATTTCTGAGAACCAAGTTTACCCCAAAGTATTTTAGCCTCAAAGGATAAATTTCTTGTTCAGTAAATACACTTACACACGTGCAAGACTTTTCCAATCAATCATTATTAAAATATTTCAATTACCCAATGGAAAATGTCTTCAAAAACTTATCTTGCTTTTTTTTAAAAAAAATTAAATAAACATGTGGGAGGTTTAAAGACAACCACACAAATTAAAATGCATAAAAAAAATCAACTTAAGACCTTTTGAAATGTTACCCAATGATGTAAACACAACTCTGTGAAAAAAAATAACAATTATACAGTCGCTAGATAGGAGGGAAAAAAATTGGTTAAAAGTAAAACAGTCAGCTTTTAATTAGCTTGGCTATAGAATGGAACGTTATCAGCATTGCTGAACAAAATCTCCAGCATATACTTCATCCTTGTAAGGTTCAGAAAAGTAGGGAATAAGAATGGTTAAAACAGACAAAATTGTGAGTGTGCTTAGCTATCATGGTAGGCCCTTATCATAGTAGGCCTGTTAAAGAGCACATAATTTTAATATCATTTCCATCTTGTCTTCCATATCCTATACTTTCCTAAGTTATATAGTGACCCAATTAAGATCATAATGCATTTTTTTTTGCATTTTGTCAGGACATGCTTTAATATCCACAATATAACATTTAATTATATTCATAAGACTATGCAAAACCTTATTCAAAAAGAAAGAAAATCATGGTAACAGCCGCCCAGTCACCTCGGCATGCCATCTCATTAAAATTCAGAAGCCAAGTACCTCTAAAAACATTAAGTATTCTTAGCAACATGAAAGATCTAGAAACATGACCTTCCTATGCATTCACTTTTAATCAATATCTTAGTGGAATGAGCATGATAAAGCAGAATTATATTCCTAGGGAGTTATTTTAATTAGTGTTCCAGGTATTTTAATTAGTGCTTCAGTTATCTACTTATCAGAGAAACCTTATGGATACACTATGCAACTTACATTTTTAGAAGATGTTTTTGCCATTTACAAAATGCGTCCAAATACTTCCGAGAGCACATTTTCAAGTAGAAGTTGATAATTATATTTTCTTTTTCCTCTTCATTCTCTACTTATGTGTCTATTTACATAATCCATTCATTGTTTTATCTCATAAGAAACATGTTCTTGTACATAAAATCAAATACATTTTAAGGTGTTTTAAAAGGAGGTTAGTGTAGGCAAGTAGTGAATTAAAATAATATAAAGATGCAATTTATATGTATAATATTTTCATCAGACAAATTTTTACAAACATGAATGTATACATTGCCAAATTATAAAAATAATTCATATTCAGTTGTTTAATACCTCAGGATACTTTCATGGGTGTATGAAATAGTAAAATAATTATGTAACATTATTTGAAATTATTCCAAAGTTTAAAATCATATAAGTGTTTACAAAGAATTTAAACAATGTAAAATAACTTAAAATTATCACCCTGAGTCAATAAATAAATAAATGGAAAGAGTCAAACTTTTATTTTTAAAGAAACTATTGAATAGACCACACCTAATGCTTATATTATATAAGGCAATTATCAATTCTTGTTAAAAACCTATTTTCTAGGATATATTCATAATTTTTTTAAATGACATGTTATATAGAACAATACTATTTATGTTTCATAAATCATATAATGTGTGTGTATTTAATAAAATGCACACTAGTTTGCAGAGGAATATAACCTTAGGAGTAATGTTGCCAGATTTCTCTAGAGATTCTATGAACGTGGAGACAGGAAATTCATGGGACAAGAAACACATTAAATTAAATTTTACACAGTTAAGATTTCACAGGTAATGCACTAATGAAATTTTATAAAATATGTTTTGACAGTTTATTGTATTTGGTTGCAAATATACCCCAAAGTACAAATTGTTGGTAGTTTTTAAGAAGTCATTAATGATTACCCACACAATATAATTGTTTTCTAAATATTGTATGTTCTGTTTTTCCATTTTGTTTCTTTTGAAGAACTTTATTTTTGTTTGTTTGTTTGTCTTTTGAGATGCAATCTCTGCTCACTGCAACCTCCGCCTCCTGGGTTCAACAATTCTCTTGCCTCCGCCCCCCAAGTAGCTGGGACTACAGGCAGGCGCCACCATGATGGGCTAATTTTTATATTTTTTGTAGAGACGGGGTTTCACCATGTTTCTCAGGCTGGTCTTGAACTCCTGATCTCAAGTGATCTGCCTGCCTCAGCCTCCCAAAATGCTGGGATGACAGGCGTGAGCCACCACACCCAGCCTGGCCTGAAGAACTTCATAGTTACGAAAAATAATACAACTTATTATTCCAAATTGAACATTTTTTGAATTTTTATTTCTAGCATTATATAAATATGGAAAATCATAAACAGTATAGGACAAAAGAAAAATTCTGAGAAAGTATCCCAACACTTTAACATATCTTATATTTGATCTTATGAGATATTAAACATTGTGAACTACACATTTAAAAATATTGGAGGGAAATAGCTTAATCTTAAATCTATTAAATTTTTTTCCTTCATGGAAATATTTGCTTGATATCAAATGCAATAAACACTTACTTAATGGCTATTTTAAATGTTTTTGCCCAGCTCTATGTTTTTCTCTTTGTGTAGCAAAGATGACCAGTATGCTACCCTCATAGTCCCCATAAGTATCTTCAAAATTCGTGTAGTTACAAATGGAAAACAACCATACGAAATTGAGGCCTATTGTAAACATCAAATGCAGAATCCAGAAAAAAGTTGAAAATGCACTGAGACTCCTGGTAAGCAATCAATTTGGCATAAGATACCACTGGACTTCTATCAAGGTCTCTCCATGTGAGTCTCATTGGATTCCCTGGCTTGTCAGTCTTTCCAGGAGAGTTAGTATAAATTTAGACTAGAGACAGTGGCCATAAATCTGAATAAGCAACTCAGACGTTTGCTGAGCTGTAAATTGAGAAATAAGTTCATGGAGGGGAAATGGCTGTTAGCTGCACCCAATTCAGAAAAGGAGTCTCAGGCTGCTTAAATGATTTGTATGAAAATTAAATGTTAATTTTGAAAAAAGAACTCCCATCATCAAGAAGCAATTTTTAAAATGGTGATTTATTATACATACTATATGCCCTATGAACGATGTGTGTATATGTGTGTGTGTGTGTGTGTATAGCTCATATACATATATATATGTTTGCCCTCCCTCCACCCTCAAGTAGGCCCCAGTGTCTACAGTTCCCATGTTTATGACCATGTATACTCAATGTTTAGCTCCCACTTGTAAGTGAGAACATGTCATGTTTTCTGTTTTCTGTTCCTGCATTAATTCCTTAGGATCATGGCCTCCAATTGCATCCATGTTACTGCAAAGCACTTAATTTTGTTCTTTTGTATAGCTGCATAGTATTACATGGTGTATATATATACCACATTTTCTTTATCCAGTCTGCTATTTATGGGCATCTAAATGTATCTATATACATGTATAAGTTGCTATTGTGTATAGATATGTATGAGGTACATATATATGCCTGATATATATATATTTTATATATATATGTAGCTCATAGGGCATATATATATATATGTATATATATATTCACACCCACATTCTTGTCAACCAGAATAAGAAGCTATTTCAACATACCTCACAGGTTTAAATAGGATAGTAATGTACATAACAATGTATCCATATATTCCATGCTGAATACAATTCACAATATCTCTCTTTCCAAACAGAAGACTGAGAATGCTGGGTTTCATTCTTGCCAGAGAAGAATATGCTTTTCTAGGACTAAATATTGATCACAGAATGAAAGCATGTTTTATTCATTTTCAATTTGGAGATAACTTGATATGAAAGTTTTGACCAGAGATCGAAACTCAAAGATCTCACATTCGCATGTGAACACACTCGAAACTTATTGCACAGTCCACCATTTCCACACATATTTCTTATATGATGTTCAGTTTCACTTGTTAGAGTTTTTTTCTTCTTTCCAACTTCCATTTTAGGCTCAGGGGTATATGTGCAGGATTGATATATGGGTAAATTGGCTGTCGCAGGGGTTGGGTATATAGATTATTTCATCACCCAGGTAGTCAGCATAATACCAGACAGGTAGTTTTTCGGTCCTTATCCTCCTCCCTTGCTCTGCCCTTGAGTAGGTCCTTGGCATCTATGGTTCTCATGCTTATGACGATGTATACTCAATGTTTAGCTCCTACTTATAAGTTTCACTTATAAATGAGAACATGTAGTATATGCTTTTCTGTTCCTGTGTTAATTTGCTTAGGATAATGGCCTCCAGCTGCATCCATGTCACTGCAAAGGGCTTGATTTTGTTCTTTTTTATGGCTGCATAGTATTCCATGGTGTATATGTACCACATTTTCTTTATTCATTCTGCTACTGATGGGCCTCTAGGTGGATTTCTTGTCTTTGCTATTGTAAACAGTGTTTCAATGAACATAACACGTGCTTGTGTCTTAGTGGTGGAATGATTTCTATTTCTTTGGATGTATACCCATTAATGAGATTGTTGGTTCAACAGAAAATTCTGTTTTAAGTTCTTTGTGGAATTTCTACACTGTTTTCCACAGTACTGAACTAATTTACATTCCAACCAGCAGTGTCTAAGCATTCCCTTTTCTCCACAACCTGGCCAACATCTGTTCCTTTTTTAAAATAATATCCATTCAAATCAGTGTGAGATGGTATCTCATTGTAGTTTTGATTTGCACTTCTCTAATGATTGGTGCTGTTGAGCATTTTTTTCATGTGCCTGTTGGTGGTGTGTATGTCTTGCGAAGTGCCTTTTCATGTCCTTTGCCCATTCTTTTAATGGGTTTTCTTTGTTTTGTACTTGTTAATTTCTTAAGTTCCTTATAGATTCTGGACATTAGACCTCTGTCAGATGCACAGTTTACAAATATTTTGTACCATTCTGTGGGTTGTCTGTTTAAGCTGGTGATCGTTTCTTCTGCTGTGCAGAAGTATAGCTTGATTTTTCAAAAGCAGTTAGTGTATGTGGTATTGTGACTTTCTCAAGTCAGTGGCTAAAATGAAAACCAACAGAAAGAGCTGAAAATGCTATCGGGATTTTTCCTATCTTGGACAATCCTCCAAGAATCCCCATGTTGAAGACAAATATTCTGTATTTTCTTCAGTTCAATGGGAACAGATTTCTCCTCCCATATTGTCAACTTGTATGAAAAACGTATAACTTCGAACATTACAATCCTATTCCTACTTGGTAAGATTTGCCCCTTATGCAAGACATTCTGGGAACTGAGATGAGTAGAGGAGACATCTGACAGATTTTTGCTGGGATGTCTTGTTGGAGCCCTGTTCAACTATTTATCTATACTTCTCCCTTGTTCATTCTCTGTTGACAGGAAAGGACAGCTGAATTCACATAAGTTAAGGGCATACATAATGCAGTGCTTACGCATTCTTATTTGTGGTTTATTCTTAAATACGACTGGGTTGCTTCTAGACATGGGACCATCTTCAGTCTCACAAAGTATGCCATCTCTCTTGTAATATGGCAACCACTTTCTTAATTTTAAATTCATTTTATTTTATTTTTATTATTGTTTAAGAGACACAATCTTGTTCTTTTGCCCAGGCTAAATTTCAGTGTCATGATCGTCCTCACTGCAGGCTCAAACTCCTGGGCTCAAGCTATCCTCCCACCTCAGCCTCCCAAGTAGCTGCGACTACAGGCATGCACCACCACCAAACCTGGATAGTTATTTTTCTTTTTGTAGAAATGGAGCTCTGCTTTTGTTGCCTAGGCTGATCTCGAACTCCTGGTCTCAAGTGATCCTTTCACCTTGGCCTTCCAAAGTGCTGGGATTACAGGTATAATCCACTGTACCTGGCCTGGAACCACATTTCTTTTACGGTCTGTCAAATTCTGAAGTGAAGAGTCCAGCTCCTGGCTGAAAAACAATGTGTGATTTTTCAGGTCCGACCAAAAGCAATTACAAAAAGCTTTGCCTCCTGGACTTCATTGGAGAAGCTGCCCTCCACACACCAGGCATGGTGCCCAGCCAGTGCAGTCTCTGAAGCACTGCAGGCAGGGCCTCGGGACCCCATATGGCCATGTTTTGCTGCATGTCTACATTCCTGGCCCAGGTGACTCCATGTGGAAGCCTCTTCATTGGAGATGCTTGGTGGCGGTCTTCCCTGGATGCCTCGGCCAAGACCTCTGCAATGAGAGAGGGTGGCGATATAGTTTGGCTCTGTGTCCCCACCCAAATCTCATCTTGATTTGTAATATGCACGTGTTGAGAGAGGGACCTGGTGGGAGGTGATTGGATAATGGGGGCAGGTTCCCCCATGTTGTTCTCATGATAGTGAGTGAGTGCTCATGAGATATATGTTTTGTAAGTGGTATTTTCCCCTGTACTCTCGCTCTCTCCTGCTACCGTGGAAAGATGTGTCTTGCTTCCCCTTTGCCTTCCATCATGATTGTGAGTTTCCTGATGTCTCCCCAGCCATGTGGAACTGTGAGTTAATTAAACCTTTTTTCTTTATGAATAACCCAGTCTCTGGTAGTATCTTTATAGCAATGTGAGAATGGACTGATACAGATGGGAACACTGAAGACACTTTCTCCACTTTGACTCAGCCTGCAGGACTTTTCCACTCCTATCCACTACCCTCCTGTCTCCCTCTGCCCACCCCCAGGTCCATAAACCCACAGAAGCCCTTTGTTTGTGGCTCCCTTAGCGGTGAGACCACCCCCATATAACCCTCACATCTCTGTCGGTCCACTTGATCTTTGACTGGCACTATTCCATGAAAAAGAAAGGAATGGACGAATTTGCACTTTCTCCAGTTTACCTCTTGCTTGTACCAAAGCAGTCAGTGATTAAGGAACAGATGGTTGCTTTCCTTTTGTCTTGTGGTCTTAATTGATGACTCCAATATCTGATAGCTCAGCTGAGGTCCTGAGACTTAAGGACTCTTCACACAGCTTATACTTTCAAGTTGCTGATGGTTCAGTTATATAAATAAATGCTCAGTAAAACTTATGCTCAGTCTTTTGATAGAATGGTCTTACCCATTGTTATGAACATTTAATGCATACGTGTATGCACTCTGTTGCTTTCAGAATAGACACTATTATTGATGTCGCATAATGCAGGGAATCTAAGACGAATTTTAAAACTTTAAGTAATTACACTGAAAGGCTGAGATATGTTTGGAGTCCCTCGAGACGTGCCACCTGTGAGGACAAATGCTTAATTTGCCATGGGTGGTGTGTGATGTTGCTCAGTTATCTTTCTCTTGGTTGAAGGTATCTTGAGAAAGGTTGCACTTGGATATTTCCCTTCATTTCCTTTTCTTTCTTTCTTTCTTTCTTTCTTTTTTTTTTTTAGATGGAGTCTCACTTCTGTAGTGTAGTGCTGTGATCTCAGCTCCTTGCAACCTCTGCCTCCAGGGTTGAAGCAATTTTCCTGCCTCAACCTCATGAATAGCTGGGATTACAGGCGTGTGCCACCATGCCCAACTCATTTTTGTACTTTTTTTTAGTAGTGATGGGGTTTCGCCATGTTGGCGAGGCTGGTCTCAAACTCCTGACTTCAAGTTATCTGCCCACCTTGGCAACCCAAAGTGCTGGGATTACAGGCACGAATCACTGTGCCCAGCATTTCCCTTAGTTTGTCATGATGCTCCCATGGTAAGAAGAACAGGTCACACCCCACAAGTAAAGATGTTGGTAAGCTTCAGCTACCTGATATACCAAAGTGAACCAAGGTAGTGAATCTTTAAAGTAAAAGCATTAAAGATCTGTACCATTCAACGTATATCTCACAGTAGAACAAATAAGAATATAAGTGCAATTCTTTTAAGACCTTACACTTTGAAGCAGTCAGAAAGTAATTAAATGTGTTTTGTAGGGATACGGAGTGTCTTCAGTTGCAGATAATGACTGTGAATCAATAAAGGAACTTATAATTTATATCATTCATTTCCTGGCACTATGTTTTAGGGGCATAATAGATGTTCAATTAATGTTAGGAAACAGAATTTAGTTGTTTTGCTATTTTGTACATAAAATTATAAATGAACTCTATTTCTAATATGATTTTATTGTGCCTAATAAATCTAAATGAATTAATTTTATCTCTTTTATAGTTTCTGAAACAGAATGTGCAAAGTTCTTTTAGATGGTTATTTTGATTTTATTTTAAACTTCCTGTAAATATATTAACAGGCTTCTGCTGCAAAACAATGTCAAAAACTCCACAAATATTTTCAATAATAAATTGGGCTTGAAAAATAAGTAAGTAAAATACAAAGTGTGTTATAATGCACATGATGCATATTTTGGAGAAAATCTTACAATCCAATTCCTTTTTAATCATTCAAAATCCTATTGACAGATAATTTGATTATTATATTAACACCTGTTACATTATCTATAAGATAAGGGGTCACATAGCCTCAGAGACAAAGCAAACGAAAGGCAGACAATAGCAAAATGTAGGTTATTAGTAAATATCTTCATCATTGACACCAATTGGACTAGTCAAAAATATGTAATAATATTCGTGAGAGTATTTTACTAGCTTTAAATTACTCTACACCCATAGGCACTTATCATTTAATTAATTGTATCAAATTTGTATTGAATTAACATGAAATATGCAAGAGCTGTCAATAAACTGGTCAGCTGTTGGATTTGACATTGAGATTACAGGTAGGGATAAGTGGGTTTGCAATGGTTTAGTTGAGACAGACAGAGGAGAAGGAACCACAGACTAAGTTCTTGCACTCAACATTAGAAAAGGGTCAGGAAAAAAAAAAAAACAGAAGTTTTGAGGCACCCTGAATTTTGAAAAGGATTCCCAGTGGGGAATGTCAACATAGAGAAAAGAGGAGAGTGGCAGGGAAAATACGTGTGTGCTCCAAGAACTTCTCACTATGCCTCCTCACCTTTAGTATAGAGCCTCGTGAAAGAGGAACCCTCATCTACCATCTCCATCTGCACCTTCCCTTCATTCCTCAAACCCTTGGTGTCTGACATGTGTGCTCAGCATGACATCAAAATTTGCCTGGCCAACGTGAGGAAATCCCTTCTTTCATGAAAAATAAATCCAATGACAATCTTTCGGTTTTCATCTTTTATGACTTTGTGCTCCTCTTAAATTTCCACGATATGCTTATCTTATTTCTTCATAGGCACCTTCATCCTGCATTCACTCCCCATCTTTCTTTCACTTTATGTCTCTCTCAATACCTCTGAAGACTCTAAAACTACATGTGAAACTGGAGACAATGTCATTTTCCTGAGTCTACATTCTAAACTGTCTACTAGGCACCTAACTGTGCAATGGATTCATCAAAACTACCTGTTTAACACTGAGACAGTTAAAAATAGCCTACCAATAAAAAAAAAGCCCAGGACCAGACAAATTCATAGCTGAATTCTACCAGATACACGAAGAAGAGCTGGCACCATTCTTACTAAAATATTCCAAAAAATTGGTGAAGAGGGACTCTTCCCTAACTCATTCTATGAGGTCAGCATCATCCTGATACCAAAACCTGGCAGAGATATAACAAAAAAAGAAAACTTCAGGCCAAGATCTTTGATGAAAATAGATGCAAAAATCCTCAGCAAAATACTGGCAAACTGAATCCAGCAGCACATTAAAAAGCTTATCCACCATGATCAAGTAGACTTTATCCCTAGGATGCAAGGTTGAGTCAATATACAAAAATCAGTAAGTGCGATTCATCACATAAACAGAACTAAAAACAAAAACCACATGATTACCTCAATAGATGCAGAAAAGACCTTCAATAAAATTTATTATCGATTCATGTCAAAGACTCTCAATAAATGAAATATTGAAGAAACATGCCCCAAAATAGTAAAAGCCATATATAACAAACCCACAGCCAATGTCTCGCTAAATGGGCAAAACCTGGAAGCATTAAACTTGAAAACTGGCACAAGACAAGGATGCCCTTTCTCATCATTCCTATTCAACATAATTTTGGAAATCCTGACCAGGCAAGAGAAAGAAATAAAGGGTTTCCAAAAAGCAACAGAAGTCAAACTATCCCTGTTTGCAGATGACAAGATCATATATCTAGAAAGCCCCATAGTCTCAACCCAAAAGCTTCTTATCCCATTTATGCTGGAGGTTGCAATTTTTTGAATTATAGACATGCATGAAAAATCAGAACTTGGCGATGACCTTGAGCACTAGGACACAACTAACTCCCACATGCTTAGTGTTCCAATAATGGAATACTAGGCATAAATGGGTTTTAAGCTGATGAACAACTTCAGCAAAGTCTCAGGATGCAAAATCAATGTGCAGAAATCACTATCATTCCCAGACACCAACAACAGTCAAGCTCAGAGCCAAATCGGGAATGACCTCCCATTCACAATTGCCACAAAAAGCCCTAGAAATACAGCTAACTAGGGTGGTAAAAGATCTCTACACAGAGAACTACAAACCACTGCTCAAGGAAATCAGGGATGACACAAACAAATGGGAAAACATTCCATGCTCATGGACAGAAAGAATCAGTATGGCTAAAATGGCTGTAGTGCCCCAAGCAATTTTCAGATTCAATGCTGTTCCTATGAAACTACCATTGACATTATTCACAGAAATAGAAAATAGTATTTAAAAATTCATATGGAACCAAAAAAAAAGCCTGAATAGCTAAGGCACTCTAAGCAAAAGGATCAAAGCTGGAGGCATCATGCTACCCACCTTCAAACTATACTACAAGCCTATAGTAAACAAAATGGCATGGTACTGGTACAAAAATAGACACATAGACCAGTGGAACAGAATAGAGAATGCAGAAATAACACCACATTCCTACAACTATCTAATCTTTGAAAATCTGACAAAAACAAGCAATGTGGAAATAATTCCCTGTTCTATAAATGGTGCTGGGAGAACTGGCTAGACATATGCACAAGATTAAAGCTGAACCCCTTCCTTATACCATATACCAAAAATTAACTCAAGATGTTTTAAAGACTTAAATGTAAAGCCCAAAACTATAAAAACCCTGGAAAACAACCTAGCCATTTCCACTCAGGACATAGGCACGGGCAAAGATTTCATGATGAAGATGTCAAAAGCAATTGCAACAAAAGCAAAAATTGACAAATGGGATCTATATTAGTCCATTCTCATGCTGCTATGAAGAACTGCCCAAGACTGGGTAATTTATAAAGGAAAGAGTTTAATTGACTCATAGTTCAGCATGCCTTGGGAAGTCTCAGGAAACTTAAAATCATGGCAGAAGGGGAAGCAACATGTCCTTCTTCACATAGCAGTAGGAAGGAGAAGTGCCAAGCAAGGCAGGAAAAGCCCCTTATAAAACCATCAGATCTTGTGAGGAGAAGTCACTTACTCTCACAAGAACAGCAGCATGGGGGTAACTGTCCCCATGATCCAATTACCTTCCAGCAGGTCACTCCCACAACATGTGGGGATTATGGGCACTACAATTCATGATGAGATTTGGGTGGGGGCACAGTCAAATCATATCAGGATCTAATTAAAATAAACAGCTTCCACACAGCAAAAGAAACTATCAACAGAATAAAAAGACAACCTACAGAATGAGACAAAATTTTTGCAAGCTGTGCATCTGACAAAGGTCTTATATCCAGCATCTGAAACAAATTTATAAGAAAGAAAAAACCCAAACAACCCCATTAAAGAGTAGGCAAAGAACATGAACAGATACTTTTAAAAGAAGACATACATGTGGCCAACAATCATATTTTTAAAAAGCTTAACATTGCTGACCATTAGAAAATGCAAATCAGAACACAATGAGATACCATCTCCCAGCAGTCAGAATGGCTATTATTAAAAAGTCAAAAAATAACAGATGCTGGTGAGGTTGTGCAGAGAAAGGAACACTTTACACTCTTGGTGGGAGTTTAAATTAGTTCAACTATTGTGGAAGACAGTGTGGTGATTCCTCAAAGACCTAAAGACAGAAATACCATTCAACTAACAATCACATTATTGGGTATATACCCAAAGGAGTATAAATTGTTCTATTATAAAGGCATGTGCATGCATTATGTTCACTGCAGCACTGTTTACAACAGCAAAGACATGGAATCAACCTAAATCCCCATCAGTGATATGCTGGATAAAGAAAATGTGGTACATACGCACCATGGAATACTATGCAGACATAAAAGAGAATGAAATCATGTCTTTTGCAGAACATGGATGGAGCTGAAGGCTGTTATCCTTAGCAAACTTTGCTTAACTAAATTGTCTAAAAATCATGATCCCTTGTTGATATAGTTTGAATATTTGTCCCTTCAAATCTCATGCTGAAATGTCATCCCCAGTGTTAAATATGGGGCCTGGCAGGAGCTGTTTGGGTCATGAGGGTGGATTTCTCATAGCTTGGTGCTGTCTGGTTGTTTAAAAGTATGTGGCTCTGGATACGGTGACTCACGCCTGTAATCCCAACACTTTGGGAGGCCAAGGTGGGCGGATCATGAGGTCAGGAGATCGAGACCATCGTGGCTAACATGGTGAAACCCCGTCTCTAATAAAAATACAAAAAAATTAGCTAGGGGTGGCAGCATGCGCCTGTAGTCCCAGCTACTAGGGAGACTGAGTCAGGAGAATGGCGTGAACCCCAGAGGCAGAGCTTGCAGTGAGCAGAGATCACGCCACTACACTCCAACCTGGACGACAGAGCGAGACTCCATCACACACACACACACACACACACACACACACACACAAAGGGTGTGGCACCTCTCCCCCATCTCTTGCTCCTGCTTTTGCCATGTGATGTCCCTGCTCCAACTTCACCCTCCACTGTGAGTAAAAGCTCCCTGAGGCCTCCTCAGACTCCGGACAATTGCAGACACCATGTTTCTTATACAGTCTGCAGAACCGTGAGCCAATTAAACCTCTTTTCTTTATATATTACCCAGCCTCAGATATTCCTTTATAGCGAGCAAGAATGGCCTAGTCCTTTTGTCCAGGTCATTGTGTGCATTCAATGCAGATACTGTACCAAGTAAGTAGGAAAATCGGAAAACATGCTTGCTGAACGAACTACTGAATGAGGTCAAAGCAGCTAGGTTGTTTGGCTATAAAATAGATAAGGATCTTACAGAGCTTCCTCTAAAAATGCTGCACAGTCTAGAAAGAGAACCAACTGAAGACAGTGATAAAAAATAATCTCTTTATGCTTACCAAGTGGTCTCAGTGCTACAGATATAAATATAAAATGAATCCAACTATTAAAAAGGCCACAACTCCGAAAGAGCAGCTACAGAAGTAGATTCATGGTTTTCATTCCTTTATTCTATAGAATTCCCATCAGGAATCCTGGTTCTTCTCAGGGTAATAGGATGTGACACCTGAGGCCCAGGGTCAGATGGACCGTGGTGTGGTAGGAATGCTTAAGGAGAAGGGTAATGTTTTGAAAAGATGCAGTGGATGGTTTATCCCGTGCTTAAGAACTGACGCTGCAGACATTTTCTTAGCATCAAAGACTTTCATCCCTGTGTACTCCCTCATCAAAATTCTCTCTGATCATTAACAGTAGCCTTGAAAGCCATTTTCACATGCTCCCCATAGACTTCTGCGCAGCCATCCAATTCAAATGAAAATCTGTTGAAAACCTCTCTTGAAAAGCAAAGGTGTATGTACGACTCCCTTAAATAAAGGCCCACATTGTTATTGGGATGACCACATATTTCACTTTGTTTTAGCTCATTCTTCACATTGATTGGCATAGTGATATAGAGACGGGGCAAGATTTTTGTTAATTTCAGCATACATCGGCTGACCCGGCCAAGCCCCCTAGGAGCTGAATGTACGGCTAATTTTGTTTTCCACTTTCTGTGCCTAAAGTGCTGCTTTCTAACATAACCTCTGTCTTTCCTTTTTTCTTTTCTTTGTTTTTGTTTTTGTTTTTGTTTTTTGAGACAGGATCTCACACTGTCACTCAGGCTGCACTGTAGTGCACTGCAGTGGCAGCCTCTAACTCCTGGGCTCAAGAAATCCTCGCATCTCAGCTTCCCAAACAGCTGGGATTACAGGCACATGCCACCATGCCTGGCTTTTTTTTCTTTTTTTTTTCTTTTTTTTTTGTAGGAATGGAGTCTGGCTATGTTGCCCAGGTTGGTTTCTAACTCCTGGCCTCAAGTAATCCTCTGACTTCGGCCTCCCAAAATACTGGGATTATAGGCAAGAGGCACTATGCCTGGCTGTCTTTCCTTTTGACTCATTGGAATAATCTTCAACTCTTAATACCAACTCATTAAAAAAACAAAACAAAACAAAAACAAACAAACAAACAAAAACCACCCTGACCATAGGGAACAAATCATCCTTCCTTCACTTATAATCTTATCTCCATCCCCTACTTTTGCCTTTTTGTAGACGATCACAAAAGCAAAGACTGTCTCTTCTCCCAAAAAATAAAGATATAAAAGAACAAAAGGTATATTCACATTCCAAATATATAGGCTAGGGCTATCATTTTCAAAAAAATGAGTTATTAATTGTCCCTTAAATTGGCAAGCATTGACAATTATAACTACATATACAATTTGATCGATTTTTTATTTTTGCCAGTTGGAAATAATATTCAATTCACCTTTTCTGTCCTTGATCTCCAAGGATCTATAATATCAGTGCCCCCCAAAATTCAAAGCACATGGATTTGCATTTCATTTTCGTCTCTAGTTTAGGCATCACCCATGAGTTACAGATAGTAAATCGACAAGCTTGTTCGTGCCTGATGACAGGGAAAAAGATATTTCCTAAAATACTTACCAATGTCTTCAGTATTTCTTCTCATCACCATTGTCATCCCTGCCAGACTTAACTTAGTAATGAATTGATAAACTCCTTAATCTGTAGTTGATCAGTAGCCTTTCTCATTTTCCCCAGAGTCTAGTGGCTGGGGTAAGTATCAATTTATCTACTATTTTGAGCCATTCCGAACTGATTTAAAATTCAAAAGGTCTTGCATGCCGTGAAATCAAAATCAAGGACCTTTACACCCTTTCAACTGTTCCTATGAATAAAATATTTTCTACATTTATAGAATGAATGACTTTTAAGTGTGATATTTTATTTGGTGACATTCGATGGAAGGAAAAAAATAACCATGTCATTTATGATGAATGGCAGGTTTTGGAGTTGGGGAAATCAGATCAACTTTATCAACTGGGCTTCAAATGGTGACGTCTGATGTTTTCCACAGATGCTCTGAGCTTAGCTGGTAATAAAGAATCGCAGAGCAAGCTGATAAACTGGGGTTGCTCCGGAAGCACCCTGTCCAGCCTAATTTATTGCCAAATGTGTAAAGAGAACAGAGACCCTCTGCGGGATGTTCCTGTAATAAAGTCATCCTCTGCGGTCTGCCTGGACAGCACATGAAAAGCTATGACTGTGACCTTCCAGCACTTAATCCCTGATCAGCTCTTTCTAAACAATGCCACCTGCTCTTTCCTCTCTACTCAGCATGTGCTGCAGAAATATCTGACCAAATTATAAGAACAAAAACATTTGTTCCACTTTCAAAAGTAACAATTTAAGGTTCCTTCCTGCAGAGTAGAAATTATCTGAAATGATACGCATGCAGGCACTTGATGGGTGATCAACGGTTAATTAACAACATGGATGGAATTTTCTAAAGATCCTTTCAATTGAGTTCATTCGCTCTTAGATGTTTCAATTAAATGATCCCCATCTTTGCTCTAAAGAGTCAACCTGGAAATTATAGACTTTGCAAATGATTATCTTCTGTGTGAAGGGAGATGCTAGAGACAGCAATGAAATGGTGAGCCATTTGCCAAGGAGAGAAAGAAGCACACTGAAAGAGGCCTTGATAGAATGGAACTTCGCCTTGAGTTGAACTTGGATGTTGAATAGAAAACTGTAAGGTTGCATCTTATTTCACATGTAATGTTTGTTGAGTAGTTAACAAAAATCACATATATCACACACCTAGTTTTATTTACAGGTCTAACAGAACAGAGCACACCTATTCTCACAGACTTGAAATAAAAAAGAAGTTACTAAAAAAATTTAAAAATCGTAACAGTAATCGAGCACAAGCCATTACATTCTTTCAGATTAGAAAATAACACCTCACTGAAAATGATAGGAACAGGAACATTGCTGAGTCTAGGGAAAATGAGATTGAGGATGAACAATAATTACGTCTGTGGTCTCAGAAAAGTTTAAGGGGTTTGCCTGCAGCTGCAGAAAGGGCTGGCATATCATATTCGTGTTTCTAAGGTCTAATGATGCCACTGCTAAAAAGCAAGAGTCAAATAAAGATTGAACTTTTTAGAAATACATAGTGTATTATTTTGGCATCAGCATTTAATTGTGTCCTCTGCTAACATCTCTTTTATAAATATTTCGGAATGATTAAAGAAAAAGAAAGTGTCACGGCCAAGTAAGTTTGATATGCTCCATAAAGTAACATCAGTAGCATTTTAGATACTTTTAGATCTCTTTCGAAAGACAGAAATCTGTTCATCATGGTTTGCTTCAAGTTGCCTAAAAATAGAAGACTTCAGAAAACATTTTATATAACTAATAATTGTGTCCTAAAAGCATGGCATTTAAAAAGTTCTTAATTGATTGAAATGATAAAATTACATGGAGCTAGGATTTATAATGAAGAACAGTGACCGGGCACGGTGGCTCACACCTGCAGTCCCAGCACTTTGGGAGGCCGAGGCGGGTGGTTCACAGGAAAATGCAAACTTCCAAACATTACCTGACCATTGGTGGCATTGAGCCATGATTTATAAGAACAAGATTTTACTTTGAGGTAAAACAAAACAAACAAAACAAAGAAAACAACAAAAAACCTCTATGCTGAGTAAAGAATACATTTCAACAAAGTGATTAAGATCAATGAAATTAAAATATATCTGTCACATACCAGGAACATAAAACTGTAGACCATGATATTATTTTCTGCTGAAATTGGACTTGGGTATAGAAGTGTTTTAAAGGACACTGAGGAACTCAGACAACTAAGTTATTACTAGGTGAACAATGAGGATACGACTACAATGAAATTTTATGTGCAGTATAACAGCATCAAACGCAGTGGCTCACATCTGTAATCCCAGCACTTTGGGAGGCTAAGGCAGGAGAATCGCTGGAGCCCAGGGGATCCAGCCTGCGGTGAGCCGTGTTCACACCACTGTACTCCATCCTGGGTGATGGAGTGAGACCTTGTCTCAAAAAACTAAAACAAACAAACAAACACATAACAAATATTGTTCCTTGGGTTGGTGTCTGGAGATTGCTCAGCCTTCAATGAATGAAAGTAACAAATGCTTTAAGCATCCTTCCTGTGTATTCTTATTTAGATTTGTACTTGCTGGTATTTCTGCTTCTCATAGATTTCTCTGACATTTCCATATTATTAGACATGCATTATCAATTTATCTTTTAAATATTGTATGCAATCTTCTAGGCATTTCGAACCAGCATGTTTGCATGAAGTAACTCATCTACAATATTTCTGGAAAGAGAAGTTTCACACTCTTCATTCACTCCTTTTAAAATTGAGTGCACAAAGTTGGCTAGGACGTCTGTTTCCAATTCAAATGGAGTGACCCTCCTGCCATAAACAACCATGAAGTTGAACAGATATACAAGGTACCTGATTTTGACAGAGGCCCATAGGCAGTGCAAGACTGTAGTCTCCAAGAACAGAGTGGATTCATGGGACCGTCTTGCTTCCAACTGCATATAACCTCTTGGCTGGTGAACTGGCAGCAAAAAAGGCCAAGGTGGTTCTTCTGGGCTAAGGAGGCATTGATCAGATTTCTTAGAGCCTCAACTGGCTGGAATCTGTGGGTCAGGAAATCCAGAGGAGGCAAATTTGCAAGCAGGTGGTTCAAAATTTGGGAGAGTATTCTCTTCATGTCTGCAATGTTGGCTGAGGTAGCCCATGCATATGGCACAAGACTTACTAAAGAATAGCTGCAAAGGACTGAAGGAGAAAAAGAAGTGTGTGAACAAAAAGTATCTGAGACAGATCTCAATCAATTTAGAAAGTTTACTTTGCCAGGGTTAAGGACGTACCTGAGACACAGCCTTAGGAGGTCCTGACTCCATGTACCCAAGCTGGTTGGGGTACAGTTTCATTTTATACATTTTAAGGAGACATGAGACATCAATCAATATGTGTAAGATGTACATTAATTCAGTCTGGAAAGGTGGGACAACTCAAAGCAGGGAGGGTACTTCCAGGTCATAGGTAGATAAGAGACATCTGGTTGCATTTTTTTGAGTCTCTGATACACAATTTACATGTGAGACAGGGGTAAAGGAATAGTTACTTATGCCTTAGTCTGGTTCAGTGAATCTGCATTTTTACATCAATAATAGGGCAGAGGAAGCAATCAGATACACATTTGTCTCAGGTGAGCAGAGGGATAATTTTGAGTTCTGTCCTTGGTCCTCTACCTGTGAAGATAAACTACCAATTTTCATTGCCAGGATGAAATTCAACAGAACTCTTTTAGGGTAAAGATCTTCAGGCCCACAAGGAATTTTGCTGTGGGCAAATTGTGAGGGAAGCATGTAGCTTTCTTATCTTTGTGTTATAGCTACCTTATTTGGGAATAAAATGGGAGACAGGTTTCCCTGATGCAGTTCCCAGGCTGACTTTTCGGTTTGGCTTGGTGATTTTGGAGTACTGTGATTTCTTTTCCTTTGACAAGCATAAAAGCATAATCAGCACCATAGTTCCCCCTTATCCACGGATGATAAGGTCCAAGACCCCAGTGAATGTCTTAATCTGCAGATAGCACCAAATCATATCTACAGTGATTTTTCCTATACATACACACTCATGATAAAACATAATTGATACACTAGGCACAGTAAGAGATTAACAACAACACCTAATAATAAAGCAGAACATTCTAACAATATGCCAGCATCACTACTCTTGCGCTTGTAGCCGTTATGAAGAAAAATAAAGGTAACTTGCACACAAGCACTGCCAGAGGGCTACTAACTGACTAATGGGCAGGTAGCATCTACAGCGAGGTACCCTGGATGATTCACATCCTGGGCAGGATGGAGCAGGATGGCACAAGACTTCTTCACATTACTCAGAATGGTGCACAATTTAATAATTATGCATTGCTTATTTCTGGAATTTTCCATGTATTTTTTTCAGACTGTGGTTGACCGCAGGTAACGGAAACTGCGGAAAATAAAAACACAGGAAGAGTAGACTACTTTATCTCAATCCTTTGAATGTCTCACTCAGCCAGAGTACAGCAACTCACCTCCTCATTGTGCGTCGCAGAATTCACTTCATTAACACAAATGCAAGGTATGCTTATTTATAAATACTCTCAGAAGGGTAGATGAGAACTCTTTAATAGCATTTACCTGTGGGAGCTGGAGGGCAGTGTTTGGGGCTTTGAGGGATTTACTTAACCGTTGATTGCACGGCTATGAGTATTGTATGAATTTTTTTACCCTTGGGCTGGGCCTAGTGGCTCACACCTGTAATCCCAGCAGGTAGATCGTTTGAGCCCAGGTGTTCCAGACCATCCTGGGCAAAATAGTGAGCCCCTGTCTCTACAAAACAATACAAAAATCAGCGAAGTGTGCTGACATGTGCCTGTAGTCCCAGCTACTCGGGAGGCTGAGGTGGGAGGATCATTTGAAGCCCAGGAGTTCGAGGCTGCAGTGAACTACAGTTGTGCCACTGTACTCCGGCCTGGGCAGCATAGTGAGACCCTGTTTCTACAATAAAATACGGAAATTATCCAGGCATGATGGTACACACCTGTGGTCCCAGCTACTAGGGAGGCTGAGGTGGGAGGATCGCTTGAGCCCAGGAGGCGGAGGTTGCAGTGAGCCAAGATCACACCACTGCACTCCAGCCTGGGCAACAAAGTGAGACCTTGTCTCCACCAAACAAACACACACACACACACGCAAATAATAATAACAATAATTTATCCTCATCACATATAACTTCTAGTCTTAAAAGTTCAAAATATATAATATCTATTGAAAATTATATTCCCTTCATGTTTTTCGTGTTTTCTTCCTTTTTTCATATTGAATCATCTTTTTGCACTATTTCTTACTAGTCACAGTTATTACTGAAATCTTCCAAAAGATTTTAAGTTGCACTTCCAAAATGTGCAACTTAAGAAAAATGATCAAGAAAAATTAGGGATCTATCTATAACCTGGGAAATAGTAATGAAGTTCATTTTGGATAGTTGACTGAAGGAATTACAGTCCTTTGGAATGAAATTGAAGCTGTAAAAAAAAAAAAATGCCTGAAGAAATAGGTTACAAATATGCAGTTGGGCTTTTCATGCTCAAAGTTCTCTGTGAATAGAATTATTCTGACAGAAAAGGATTTGTGGACATGGCCACCAGGCTGTGACTTTAAAGGATGAAAATCTTCAAGATTCTGAACCAAATCACTGCCTGCCTCAGACCAATAACAAACGGGATTACCAAAGTCAATTGTGTTATCAGCACAATTCAGCCTGATAAAGCTTGACTATCTAGATGAAAGAGCATTACTCAGTGCCTAGAGATTAGGGGAAAAAGAGACATGAGAGATAAAATGGGAAGTATATTTATGTTCCATGGTTATCTTTAAAGCATTTTAGTGAGGTCTCAGGTTTTCATGGGAACATATGAATAATATTTTAACAGTTAAATAGAAAATGTGATGCAATATAAATAATTCACATTAGTATTGTTATTTTGGATATATAGAGATGAAATATATTGATTATTTGTAAGCATTCTTAGACATCAAAAGAATACACAAAGCTGAATTTTAAAAAAAATGATACAATTCTTAGGTGCTTTACATATTTTATGGAGAGTTCCATTAAGAAGCAGATTCCAATGCTGAAATTGAATGTAGTTCTTTTTAAAAACAGATTTAATTACTTTCCAGTTATAAATTTATCTTAAAAATAAGTTGTGCCTTTTATCGCTAGATTTTATTTATTATATATTATACTTCATAATATGTTGCAGTCTATTGATCTGGAAATTAGGGAAGCTGATAACTTATCTTTGAGTATTTTTCAATGTCTGATAATGACAAAAACAGACAACCTAGGGCGGCTGCTTGAGTGGAATACAATTACCGGAAATCAAAGAAGTTCATGCTGCCAAAATCCTTCCTTTCTGGTTTACTCAGATATTTTTGTTAACTTGCTTTTTCATCTTTTAATGGCTTCCAAGGCGTATATAGTCTGTCCATTCTGACTGAGTGAAGAGTTCACTCTCGTCTCTCACATGAATCTTTTTCTGTGCTTAGAATAACAGTATTTTATAGCTGGAATGCAAATTGTGTGAGTGTGTCTGTGTGTGCGTGCATTGGGTGTGTGTTGTGGTACTCGGGGAATTTTATCTTAATTCTGCCACTTAATTATGTGCACCTGGCAGACACCCTGCAATATACACCTTTGTTTCCTGGCCACGTTTTGCTGAGACTCAATGGATAATGAATAAAGGGTAAATTTTCTCTATTCTCTTCATTAGTTTGTTCCTTCATAAATAAAAAACGGTTGTATTTGATTTTATTTTACTATCTTTTTAAGATGAAAACAACAACAATTTTAATAAGACCATGTAGAATTATAAATGTACTTCAAAGCACTTCTTTACTCGCATTCCAAAAGAAAATGAAGAGCAGTATTTTAATTATCATTACTTAACAGTGATTTAATGATCAGTCTGAAACATATTCTGTTTTCTATTGAAGTTGTCTTTTTGATTCAAGAGTAATTTAGAAGAGATGAGTAGGGCAAAAGAGAGGTATTAGAAAGGGACTTGAGAAATCTTTAGAGGATAGTTATATGTTAAATCTCTTGATTGTGATGATGGTTTCCTGGTTGTATATAATCATAAAATCTTGTCAAATTATGTGCTTTAAATGTGTGCAGTTTTGTGTATGTCAATTATACCTCAATAAATCTGTTTTTAAAATGAGGCTTTGTCATAACAGCAGACTAAAAATATGTGACAGTGGCTTCAACGATGTTCAAACCTCCTATATGCTTATTGATTTTCTGTCTCATTATTTTATCAATTATTAAAGAGGACTATTAAAATATCTGACTCCCTGCAACTCTATAATTCTGCTTCATGTATTTTGAAGTTTTATTATTAGATGTACAAATGTTTAGAATTCCTGTGTCCTCCGGATAAATCGACCCCTTTATTATTTTGAAGTTAACTTTATTCGTGGTAATATTCTCTGTTCTAAAATCTTTTTTTGTCTGATATCAATATAGACATTTCAGACAGTTTTGATTAATGTAAGCATATTATATATTTTTCATCACTTTGCTTTCAATCTTTTTCTATTTGAAATGTGTTTGTTGTAAATAAAATAAAATTAGGTATTGCTCTGTACATATTCTGAAAATCTGTTTTTTGATTGACATATTTAAACCATTCACATTTAATGTGATTAAGAATAAATTCATTCTCTACATATGTATTTTTTATTTGTCCATCTGTTCTTCCTTCAATTCTTCCTCATTTTCTTCATTCTTTGGGATTAGCAGAATATATTTTGCGATTCCATTGTATTTCATTTTTTGGTATATTAGCTATAATGCTTTACATTATATTAGTTACTGCTTTAGGGTTTATAGTGAATCTAAAGCCTGTCACAATTTACCTTCAAGAGATATTATACCATTACATGAATAGTATAAGGACCTTAGAATAGATAACATCCGTTCCTTCTCTTCTGATGATTTTACCATTGTTACCATACATTGCACTTATACATATGCAATAAACCCCATAGTACATTGTTATTTTTTGAAATAATAAGAAAAAATTTTAGACATTTATTTACCCCTGCTGTTATCATTTTAGCTCTTTATGTCTTTTATTAGATACATATTTCCATCTAGTATAATTTCCTATTTACCTAAAATTTCTTGTACTGCAGATCTGCTAGTGATGAAGTCTTTCAGATTTTTGTGTCAGAAAAAAAATTTATTTCATCTTTGTTTTGAAAGATATTTTTGCTCGGTATAGATTTCCAGGTAGGCAATTTTTTAAAAATTTGTTTCAGTAGTTCAAAGATATTTCTGCACTGTCTGCTCACTTGAATTGTTTCCAGTGAGAAATTTTAATATGTTCTCACTATACTTTCAGTTTTCCTTAAAAAAAATTCTGGCTGTTCTTATAATTTTCTTTTTGTCTTTTTTTGAGAAATTTTATGATGATGTATGTTTGTGTTTATGCAGCTTCCTTCATGTGTCTTGATTTGGGATCCATTGAGCTTCTTGGAATTGCTGGTTCATATTCCTAATCAATATAAAAGTTTTTCAGCCATTATTTAAAAATACTTTTTTTGTGTACCTAATTTTTTTTGAGACTCGAATTACACTTGTAAAAGGCAGCTTTCATTTTCTGTTCATGTAAACATTGTTCTTTTCTTTTTGTATTTCATTTAGTCATTCATTTGGTTACTTATTTATTCATAGTCTTTATTGCTATTTCTTCATATTCACTAATTATTTTATCTAAAATGTCCTAACCTGCTATTGGTCCATGCAGGGTTATATTTATGTGCTTATTTATATACCCTATTCTCTAATGAACTTTTTAAACATTTGGAATACTGTAATAAGAACTGTTTTACAGTATTTGCTATGTCTGTCATCTGGGTCCATTCTGGCTCACCTTTTGATTAATCAATTTATCTCATTATTATTGTCTTTACTTTTGCTTTTGGTTTTTTGCATGCCTTAGAAATTTTGATTGAATGCAAGACATTGTGGAATTTCCTTTTATGCCTTGGGTATTTGTGTAGTCCTATTGTAGTCCATTTCTATAAATATTCTTGAACTTTAACTTCATATATAATTTTCTTATTTTAAAATAGTGTTATTATTCTAGGTTTTGCTCTGAACACATTTTAAGAAAGACCACAGCCATACTCAATAATCCCTTAATTCAATGTGAGAAAAATCTTGGATGAACCATGTCTAGATGGCACGTAACCATCTAAGACAATGAATAAACTACATTACAGGATGGAATATTAGGATTTGTTGAATTTGAGAATCTGTAACAATGGTTTATTGATCATTAGATCATAGAAAAAGCAATAGATAGACAGCTGGAAAGATTCTGCTTGATAGAGGCAGAAAATTTCTGTATCTGCTTGGTAAAAACTTAACACAATATAATGGAGAATCTCAATTTCTTACCCAATGTCCAGGCTCATGCCAACCACAGATGCAGAGCCTTTTAACTGAAGTGGAATATTCTTGAGGAAGATTCTATAAATAATTCACAAGAGTATATGATGAAACTTGAAACTTCCCCTATAGCTTACCAAAATGGACTTATGACATTTTCCTGAATAAACATGAACAGAGGTAAAAGAAAAACCTCCTGGGAATTATTTTTTAGATATAAGGATTTTGATGTATAAATAAGTGTGCCCATATTAAGTAATTTTTCAACATGCTCCATTAATGTGGAAGTAAGGACATATAACAGACATTTTATAGTGAAATTATATAAAGTCACATCCAATGCAAGTCTTTCTAAATGATAGATGTGCTAAAGAATAAATCTAAGTGACAATCTAATAAAACTATTAAAGCCACCGTTTACATTGGCTGTTTTTGTAGTCTGTTTTACTTTTGAGAGTTGCACATTTAGTCTGATGTTCAGATTAATTCCTTCTTGAAAATATGGTAATTTTCCCCTAAAATTAGAAAAAAATTTTAAAAATTGGAAAAATTTTAAATTTTTATTTTTTGAAAATGAAAACACAGAAGTTCTAAGGGTTTTACTCATTTTATAAAGTATATATAATTTTTAAAGTCATAGAATGGATACACATTGGATTTAAAGAATGGTTTTCTAGGTCTGTATTAATTCTGGGTCGTGCTCAGATTTTACCAATCAGATAGAGGAAGAATCTTTTTTGCAGTGTGTGTGCAAACTGTCTGTCCCTGTGGTTGTAAAACATCTTATCTGCTGCTGCTCAAGCTATTGGTGAGAAAATAGCCACTGTCTGCTCAAGTCCTCAGAACTGAGAATGCCGACAGAATGCTCAGTGCTCAGGGATAATTTCTGCCGAGTACAGCATGATGGCTACTTCAAACGGCAGCTCTAGCACTGTTGGGGAATTAATGCCTGCTTTACTATTGTTTTGTTACAGACTTAGTGCTCATAGAACCTGAGTGATCATCTGAGTTTTTCACAAAAATCAACAGTTAAGTATTTCTCCTAATCAGCTCAACGATGTGTAAATAGGCTATAAATAGCTCTTAGAGCTATTTGCAGATAGGTTAGAGTAAACATTCTAAAGGCTGGTTTAAAACTTCAGCTTTTTCAGCCTTTTCGGATCTCTTCCTGGTTGATAAGAAAATAAAATGAATTATTTCTTTTTGTATGAAGCCTAAGGTCACTCATTCGGTAACTGATTTAAGAATATCCTCATAAATGTATTTTTTTTAATATGGGAAACACTGTGGTTGCCACTTCTGGTTAATTTCACCAATGTTTATTACTAAGAATGTTAAATGAAATAACGTAAACGGCAACTTTGTTAATGCTGATTTCCCAAACTAATGCTTAACCAGTGTAAATCGTGGAAAAACATGGTTATACTCAAACACAGAGATACATAGATAGAGATAGATAGATAGATAGATAGATAGATAGATAGATAGATAGATATTCATATATAAAGATATGTTGAGAAGATAGAGGTATAGATAAATAGACATAGATGGTAGATAGATAGGTTGATAGAGATAGATAAATAGATGATAAATGATAGATAGACAAAGATGGATAGGTAGATAGATTTTTGAACAATTTTTTTTGCTCTTATTCACAAAGTCAAATGCATCTCCTCATTTTTATTTGTTATATGTTCATATATTCATCAGATAATTTTTCATGATCTTTATTGAAAATCTGTATTTTATTAGAAAGAGAATCATAATAGATTTCTTAATATTGCTATGTTGTGGTTGAATTAAAAAGATTAGAATAGAGGATGTTTGGAGATTACCTAGCAAAAAATAAACTGAACTGCATATGATGGCTTTTGTTTTGTTGCTGCTTAGGGCCATTGCTGAATGTGATTCCAAGCCATGTTTGCTGTAATACTCCATGAAGGCTAACAATGTAGATTGCTTCCACTCAGTTCTTATCACAGTCTGCACTATGGAATGATGCTCCCCGCTACATCTCGGATTCAGACATCATGACTAAATCATTTTATTTGAAGCCATGGATGGAAAACACGCTAACTAGGAAGACTATCTAGGGGTTAGGTAGAAAACCCCCAACAAGTACCTGGAAAATACAAACATGCAAATGTCAAAAAGGATGAGGCGCGAATAGGCAGGAGAAGGGAGGAGAGTGGGAGACACACTGTCATTTAAGAAGAGCTTTGGTCTTGGACTTAATGTGTTGTTGAGGTAGTTCTGTTGCCATTAATAATAAGCAGCTTGTTTTTGTTTGTGTTTCATTTTAAAGATCATTTTTAAATTTAAATATAGGAGATTATAAAGTGCTCTTATAATATAATTCTAGGTGTCTTGAGAAGGTTCTGTGCACTGCCCAAGCTTTTCTGAGCAGTTTTACAGAGGTATAATTGATATACAAAAATCTATACAAATTTAATGTATACAGTTTGATGAGTTTGAATATGTACCTATGAAATAATCATCACAATCTAGGTAACATATTTATCCATCACCTCCAAAAGTTTTCTGGTGCCTCGTACTTTTTGTGGTAAGAACACAACAGGAGACAGCATTTTAGCAAAATTTTTACATGCAAAATACAGTATTGTTAACTAGATCCACTATGTTAATGAGGCAGATTTCTAGAATGTATTCACCATACATGAACGAAATTTTACACCCATTGAAAACAATTCTCATTTTTCCCATCCCAACCCACCCCCTGACAATCACCCTTCTACTCTGCTTCTATGAGTTTGACAATTTCATATTTCACATGTAAGTGAAATCATGCAGTGTTTGTCTTCCTGTGCCTGACTTACTTCACATAGCATAATGTTTTCATCCATATTGTCACAGATGGCAGAATTTCTTTCTTTTGAAATGCTGAGTAGTATCCCATGGAATGTAGAGACCATATTTTCTTTATCCGTTAGTCTATCAATGAACACTTAGTTTATTTCCATATTTGGCTATTGTAAATAATTCTGTAATGAACATAGGAGCACAGATATCTCTTTGAGATCCTCATTTCACTTTTATTTTTAAAATGAAGACACAGAAGTTGAACTGTTGAATCACGTGGTAGTTCTATTTTTAATTTTTAAATTTTATATATATGTATATATATAATTTAGAGATGAGGTCTCTCTATGTTTTGCCCAGGCAGGTCTCAAACTCCTAAGCTCAAGTGATCCTCCCAGTTCAGCCTCCCAGCGTGTTGGGATTACAAGCATGAGCCTATTTTTAATTTTTGAGGAAGCTTCATACTGTTTTCCATAATGACTGCATCATTTTACTTTCCAACAAACACAGTGCAATAGTTCCGATTTCTCCACATTCTTGCCAACATTTGTTGTTTTCTAGTTTTTTATAATGACTCTCTTAACAAGTTTAGGTCAGTATCTCCCTGTGGATTTGATTTGCATTTCCCTGGTGATTAATAATGTCAAGCACCTTTTCAGGTACCTGTTGGCCATTTGTATGTTTTCTTTGGAGAAATGTCTATTTAGTGCTTTGCCCATTTTTAATTGAGTTATTTGGTTTTTGTTATTGTTGTTGTTGTACATGTTTTCGTCTTGAGTTGAAGGAGTTCCTTATTTAGTTTGTATACTAACCCTTTATTAGCTGTATGGTTTGCCAATGTTTTCTCCCATTCCATAGGATACCTTCTCAATCTGTAGATTGCTTTCTTTACTGTGCAGAAGTTTTTAGTTGAATGTCATTCCACTTGTCTTCTTTTGCTTTCACTGCCTGTGTTTTTAGTGTCATGTCCAAGAAATCATTGCCAAGGTCAGTGTCAACAAGTTATTCCCTATGTTTTCTTTTTGGAGCTTTACAGGGTCTTATGTGAAGTCTTTACATGTCTTATGTGAAGTCTTGAATCTTTTTAGTTCATTTTTTCTGTTATGTAATGGTCCAATTTCATTCTTTTTGCATATAGATATCCCGTTTTCCCAACATCATTTGTCCAAGAGACTCTCCTCTCTCTATGGTGTATCCTTGCAAGATCTTTTGATGGTACATTCATAGGTTTATTTCTGGGTTGTTTATTCTGTTGCATTGATCCATATGCCAGTACCATACAGCTTTAATTACTGTAGCTCTATAATATATTTGAAATCAGGAAGTGTGATTCTCCAGCTTTGTTTGTCTTTCTCAAAATTGCTTTGGCTTTTTGAAGTCTTTTGTGGGTTCATTAGTTTTTAAGATTGTTTCTTCAATTGCAACTTTTAAAAAACATATAGGGAGAATGTGCCCTCTAAAGTTATTCCATAGTCTAGGTTTTTAAAATGGAATCAACCCACATGCAGTTTAAAAACCAGAGAAATGTATTTCCTTACATCTGCCCAGCCTCTTCTACAACCAGCATATTATTCAGGTGTGAGATAGATGATAGAAAAATTGATAGATGTATATAATGATACATAGATAGATATAGACATAGGTAGATATTAGACACAGAGAAGTATCTGTTTCCAAATTAATTGAGTCACTCATCTAAGCCTCTATCACAAAAAATAGTAAATCTTCATTAATATTTAAAGTACTGTATTTCATTTGGATACATAGCATTAAAAATATGATTTCCTGTCTTTCTTCCTTTCTTTCTTACTCTCTTTCTTTCTTACTCTCTCTCTCTTTCTCTCTTTCTGTCCTTCCTTCCTTCCTTCCTTCCTTCCTTCCTTCCTTTCTTTCTTTCTTTCTTTCTTTCTTTCTTTCTTTCTTTCTTTCTTTCTTTCTTTTCTTTCTTTCTTTCTTTCTTTCTTTCTTTCCTTCCTTCCTTCCTTCCTTCCTTCCTTCCTTCCTTCCTTCCTTCCTTCCTTCCTTCGTTCTTTCTTTCTTTTTTGATGCAGAGTCTTGCTTTATTGCCCAGGCTGGAGTGTATGATCTTGGCTCTTTGCAACCTCCGCCTCCCGGGTTCAAGCTATTCTCATGCCTAAATCTCTCAAGTAGCTGGGACTACAGGCCCTGCCAATATGCCCAGTTAATTTTTCCATTTTTGGTAAAGATGGGGTTTTGCCATGTTGGGAGGCTGGTCTTGAACTCCTGGCCTCAAGTGATCCATCTGTCCAGACTCCCAAAGTGCTGGGATTACAGGTGTGAGGCACCATACCTGGCCTATGATTTCCTGTTTTTCTGTCATATTAATTTCCTTATTGTCTTTGCTTATTGATGACTAGCCATTTGCACTGTGGGCAGTAAAGCTATACTTCATGTTTGAAATCCTTTTAATTTTGCAGAGATTTGCTTTATAGCCAGGATACAAAAAATTTGTAATATTACACATATTCTTAAAATGAGCACATACTTTTCATTTTTGATGATAAAGTTCTATTATTATTAATACCAATTATTTTGTTTCTGTAGTTCTCAGAGCTTCTATACATTACCATATTCTATTTTTAATGTCTCCTTGTCTTGTTTGTTACAGAGAATGAAAGATCTTCATTGCCCTATTTTATTATCTATTGTTTCTCTTGGTGATGTCTTTTTATCCTTTACGTGCCCAGCAATTTCTAATTGAATGTCAGACATTGTATGCAAAAAATATGAATAATTTTAAGTCTAGGATAATTTTATCTATATTTAGAAAAACAGAGTTTGTTTGCTGCCAGTGGAAGTAGGAAACTGGAATCATGATGCGTTTTTATGGGATTCATTGGGTTTCAGTTTTGGTGGAGGCCAGCCAGACTCCTCCTAGTTTATGTACTTACTCATAGGGTATATTTTTAAGGGTCTCAATCTAAAGCATGGGAGATTTACCATTATTCACCATGATGGGCATCACACTCCATTTTATTCTCCCTGTAAACCTATGAGGCTATTGAACTGTTTGCTCAACTTCACAGCCTCTTAGCTGGATCTTCATGAATGGATAGACAACTCTGGGATAGGATCCCTGGATACTGACTCCGTAATTATTCAGGCACATTTAAAATATTATTTGGGTTAGCTTTTTAGTTTTTGGTTTTTTTCAATGCAAAATTTGGTCTGAGTTCTGAGTTCTCCAGTTTGCCATAAACTGAAATGTATTCTTCCTCTCAAGTGGTTTTACAATGCAGTCTTCCAAGTTGCCAGATCCTTTTTGTTCTGATCATTTTTAAACTAACGGTAGAGAGCAGGATTTAATCAAGATTTCACAGGTTTCTTCAAGGAAATTATACAGTCACTATGTTTATTTTTTGGAGAGTTACTTTTCTTAGATTTAATGTAATTAAAGACACACAGTATCTGGACATCCATGAGAGTAATACTTAGGTGAAATACATGTTTACATTAAAGTCATACTAACAATACAGCTTGTAAATGTAGAAGTAAATTGATAAAGAAAGAAAGAAAAATAGGGTTAGAAGGAATTAATTCTACTACTTGGTAGTACAGTGGGGAAATTATAGTAAACAATAATTTATTGTGTATTTCAAAATAGCTAAAAGAGTAGTAATGTTCCCAACACAAAGAAAAATGTTTGAAGTGGTGGGTAACCCAATTACCCTGACTTGATCATTGCACATTGTATGCATGTATCAAAATATCACATGTACCCCCAAAATATGTCCAACTATGATATATCAATAAACACAAAAATTAAAGAACGCTTGCTTTTTAAAAATAAAAGCATCCCAACATAATTCAAATGTACATAGGATCCTATAGAATAATAGAATACATTCCTTGCAACAAATGTAAGTGTATCAGTTCTACACTATCATCAATTAAAGATATTATTAGTGCTAATGTGAGCTAAGTTTGAGAATAACAGAAAACTTTGTGCCATCTAAATAATGTTGGTTACAGGAACAAGGATTTAATATAGTATAATTTATTATTATCATTATTATAAGTTTTAGATGGAGTCTTGCTCTGTGGCCCAGGCTGGAGTGCAATGGCGTGATCTTGGCTCACTGCAACCTCCACCTCTAGGATTCAAGTAATTCTCCTGCCTCAGCCTCCCGAGTACCTGGAATTACAGGCCTCTACCACCACATCTGGTTGTTTTTGTGTTTTTGGTAGAGACGGGGTTTCGCCGTGTTGGCTAGGCTGGTCTTAAACTTCTAACCTCAGGTGATCCACCCACCTCGGCCTCCCAACGTGCTGGTATTACAGGCATGAGCCTCTGCACCCAGTCTATAATTTATTATTGAATATCAAATACAGTTGACCCTTGAACAATTTGAGAATTAAGGGTGCTGACTCGTGTGTGGAAAATTTGCATATAACTTTTGACACCCCCAGCATTAAATGACTAATAGCCCACTGTTAACTAGAAGCCTTAGCAATAGCATAAACAGTTGATTAACACATGTTTTGTATATGTACTATGAATTATATTCCTACGGTAAAGAAAGCTAGAGAAAAGAAAATTATTAAGAAAATTCTAAAGAAGAAAAAATATATTTACTATTCATTAAGCAGAAGTAGACCATCATAAAGGTCTTCATCCTTGTCATCTTCAAGTTGAGTAGGCTGAGGTGGAAGAAGAGGAGGGGTTAGTCTCGCTGTCTCAGGAATGGCAGAAGAGGAAGAAAAGCCATGTCTAAGTGACCTGCACAGTTCAAACCCATGTTGTTTAGGAGCCAATTGCATTTACAATAGAAAATTAATAAAATATAGAAAAGTGTGTATGAAGGATAAAATGACTAGTGCCACTAATTTTAGGACAAACAACTATTAATATTTTGTTTTTGTAATCTTTCTTGCTTTGAAAAATGTTTATGGAATAGACTCTATAGTTAAGGAATTGTGTAAAGGATGAAAGTGAAGGGTTTTGTTCTAGTGGACAGGTGAAAAAGACATTTGGAATATGCAGGTGCTTATGAGAAGACTGAGCAGAAAGATACTCTGCCAGGGTCTAAATAAGTTTCCTTAGGAACCAGAAAAACAATCATTGAATGTGGAGATCTAGAAATAATGAAAAATTGCAAGATTTGGCAAATCCCTGTGAAATAGATGGTAATTTAACAGGTATATCAAAGGGAGCAGTGGAGGTGATGGAATCCGACCGTGGAAAAGCAGTTCTGAATCAAGGAAGGCTGGAACTAAGGTGCCTTGTCTTCTAAGCAAGCTATAGAAGCAGCAGTCTTTTCCATTGGAGAGATCGTATGGATTTCCAGCATGCTTTCTCAACCTTGACACTATTGATATTTGGGGACTGATAATTCTCTGTGGTGGCATGGGGCTGTCCTGTGCATTGTAGGATGTTTACAAGCATCTCTGGCCTCTACCAACTAGATGCCAGCAGTGCTCTCCCAATCAAAAATGTCTCTAGTCATTGTCAAATGTCCTGTGGCATACACAATGTCCCCTACTCAGTTCTCCCTCCCATTCCATTAAAACATACTAAATAATGCATTGCCTATATCTTTAGATTGGACCACCGTGGTTCAAAGACTGCAGGGTCCTCTCCAGATACTTTAAACCAAGTAGAACTAATATTTTCCCCAAAACTTTTGGGGTTAGCAACCTTAAAGCTTTTAAATTACCACTTTCCAATGATGGCAACCAGTGGTTTTTCTAAAATCCTGCAACAGGGGCATGGGGTGAAATTACTTTCATGACAATAAATACCTACGAAAAGTAAATGAACGTTACCCATTCCAGATGACATTCTCTGCAAATGCAAAGTTCATATTTGCAGGAGATTTTAGCAAAAACTTCTCCCATGTGCTACTCCATATGACTTTTGCCCATAGGACTTTAACCCAGTTTGCAAGAAGCATGGAAGAGCTATTCTCACTGAGGGAAGACGTCCCTGGAGGGCAATCAACACCCACTCAGAAAACCTTGGATGTTCAGTTCTATCCTAGAGCTCCCTGGAGCTCCCTCTAGCTCATGGCGCAGCTATACGAATGCTGAGCTATCACAAGAATACCAGGACTTTCTTTTCCTCCCAATTCCTACGACATGAGACAAGCAACTCCAACGGCAATGCAAAGCCAGAGAATACTGACTGATTGGGTAGAATACTTATTTTTCAATATCTCCATGGCAAATTAGTCAAGCACTGAAAATGTTTCTTTTAGAGACTGGTGGTTTAGACATTTTAAACTTATTTAGAATCAAGTATTCTTCATCGTTGAAATGGGGATATTCTTATGTAGCTTAGTTTTACCGTAATCATGTGCTCAGTATCATAGCTGGAATTATAAAAACAGGATGTGAGGATGTGAGATAGAGCTTTTAAAGAGGAGGGAAACAAAAGGACAAATACGAGTGGCATTGTAATTTATTCAGAACTGACCCCAACAACTGCATGAAATGGAAATTTATGTTAATTGATATCAGAATTAGAGCAACAAAATCTCCTTAAAATTTAGTTACTTTTTAATATCATAAAATGACTTGGCGTCAAAAGTATGATGACAAATTTTAAGCATTTTGATGATGAGAATATTATGAAAACATTTATTTCAATAATACATTGTGCGAAAAGGGAAGATGCTTACATTGAGATGCTTTGCAGAAATGCAGGGTTATTTTGAGTTTCACTAAGGACTGCTTCCTGACTATGATCGAGAACTTGCAACTTGGTAGGTCAGTGCATTAAAAATATATATTATGTTGTTCTGGAAATTTGCTTTGGGTATGAATTATGAAAGATTATATCTATCAAATAAATACAGATGGTTAGAGTGCTTCACTTATCTTTTAGTTAAGCCCGCTATATCTTTCTACACATCATCTGGCGTATGATAAACAATATTGTTTGGGGCACAAGGACTTCCAGTTTTTATATATATACTTGTAAAAAGCTAAATTTTCAGCCTGCATTATTCATTGGGAAATGAAAAAAATGCTATGCAGTCTTATCTACATTAAGACATCTGAAATGTATTTTGCAATATCTAAGTAGTGTTTATATTGACAGACACATATTAAAATATATATTAAATGTTTGAGGAAGGATAATTAGGGTTATACTCACTATAAAATTAATTATTCAGCGATATGTGGACTCGTGATTAACATACACACACAGGTGGTGAGTTAAGAAATGCATGGTAGAAATAGCAAAGTGGGTGTTCTCTTTATCTGGTAAAGCAATCACTGTGGCTTCCTCCTCATCTTTATAAAGAAGGCTGAAGCCTACAGGTGTCGCTCTCCATTGCTTCTTGACCTGACAAGGTCATGTGTCTCGGTAAATAGAATGAGAAAATGGGCTTGAGACCTCACAGATACTGCCTTTGAAAAATAGCACTTTAATCCAGTGTTCAGAGGTGTGGTCAAATGTCACATCTGCTCGAAGAACTGCTGTTGGCCACTCTCGCAGACATGACAGCTGGATCGCATTGTTATGTTTCATGGGCAGTGCAGACAGAGTTCCACTGCTTCCCTCTCACCATTAAGGGAGGATGCTACATGACCTGATATGAGCCTTTGGGGGATGTTTGTATCACTCAACAGAATGCCCAGTAGCAAACGCTGCATTTTGACAACCTCGATTCCTCCTGTTATGACTACAGGCATTATTTGTTGACAGATATCATGGGAACAACTCTTTCGTATGTGTGTGTCTGCAAAAACAACTGCTAAATAGGATACAAGAGATAAATAGCATGTAGGCAATAAATAACGTCTCCCCTACTTGTGCTCTCCCATTTGGAATAAATTTAGATGGGATTGGACCCTCCTAACACATTGCTTATATCTTTAATGGGTGTATCTTTGTTGGTTTCAGTACATGCTACACCCTCTAGAAATTACTTTTCCCTATCTCCAGTCTAGGAAAAATTCTTGTGTATCCATGTTTTTCCTAGGAGGCTCCCAAGCCTTGGCCTCAGTTGATTCATTTCATGAATGAACATCTGAACTAGAGTGGACCAAATTGATTCTCTTTCTAGGAATTCGCAGAATGGTCAGGAAAAGAGAAGAAGGAGAGGCTTTAGAAGGCAACAGCCTCATGTAATTCTAATAAAGAAGTAGACATCAGGCACAGTGGCTTATGCATGTCATCCTAGCAGTTTGAGAGCCCAGTGTGAGTAGATTGCTTGAGCCCAGGAGTTGGAGACCAGCTTGGGTAGCATGGTGAAATTCTGTCTCTACAAAACAACAACAACAACAACAACAAAACCTGGCAGGGTGTGGTGTTGTATGCCGGCAGTCCCAGATACTTGGGAGGCTGAGGTGGGAGGATTGCTTGAGCCTAGGAGGCACAGGTTGCAGCGAACATGTTCACACCACTGCAATCCAGCCTGGACGACACAGCAAGACCCTGTCTCTCAAAAAAAAGAAAAACCCCAAAACCAAACAAAAAAACAAAAACAACTCCCAGTGGGAAGTCACCAGAGCTAGAGCTCGGTCAATTATTTATTTATTTTAGAGACAAGGTCTTGCTCTGTTGCCCAGAGTGGAGGGCAGTGGTGTGATCGTAGCTCACTGAAGCCTCCACCTCCTGGACTCAAGTGATCCTCCAGCTTCAGCCTCCTGAATAGCAGGGACTACAGGTGCACACCACCATATTTTGCTATTTTCTAAATTTGTTTTGTAGAGATGATGTCTTGCTATGTTGCCCAAGCTGTTCTCAAACTCTTGGCCTCAAGCAATCCTCCCATCTCGGCCTCTCAAAGTGCAGTTATAAGCATGAACCACCACACCCAGTCAATGAATTACTTTACAGAGCCTTTGTGGTTAAATATGTTCTTTGATCCTGGGAGATTATGTCTACATCCTTTCCATGCATTTCCCTTTCTTGCTCAAGATATCTACTGTAAGTTATTTTACTTGCAACCAAAATAACTAACTAATAAGACATGGTTTCTATGAATCAGGGTCTTCAGAGGGCAGACTCAAAACTATGAACTGGTTGATCCAAGGCAGATTAAAGAACAATAAGATTTTAAAGTTCCCAGGTTAAGTTGAGAGCAGGTATTACTGCAGCCTCAGTTCACCTGTAATACCTTGAGATTCAGATTAGATTCTGATCATTTTGTCACTAAAGCAGGAGTGTCTTGGGGCCATGACAGTAAAATATAAAAACATTCATTCATGTATATTAGTTGCTTTTTGCAATCCTGAGGAAGATGTCATGAGAGAAAATACAGTCAGCTAAACTTCAGATGAGTTTCTCTGCATTTTACTAAGTGGCCCATGAAAAAACAACAGTGTGGTCATCTGGGATCTTGTTAGAAATGCAGTTTCTCAGGTCCCACTTTGGTATCAAGAGGCCGTGGAAGATTTTTAATAAAGACAAATTACGGTCAATCACAGATGTAAACCAAAACCCAAAATCCTAAATTAAGTATTGCCTAACTGAATTCAGAGACATAGAAAAGATAGCTAAATTAGCTTCATTGCCCAACGTGATACTGGCTACATATTGAAAATCTATGCACATTACATTAACAGAAATTAGAAATTTAGAAATTATATTTAACTTATATGAAATCATTAGATAGGTACTCAATGCCCAGAAAATATATAAATAAATTGTATATGAGTATATTGCAAATGAGAAAATAAAAGGGGTCTCTGTAAAATCACATTTAAAAAATCCTTCAAATACCTAGGGATATATTGAACAAAAATCTTGCAAGACCAACAATAAAAACTTCAAAATAGTGAAGCTGAATTAATGAGGACTGTGACATAGTCATAGACTGGAACACAATGCAAGGTGACAATGTCAATTCTTGATCAAGTAATCTGTGTATTGATAACAGTCTTAGTCAAAATTCTAGTGTTTTTCATGTAGAAATTAATACCTAGTTTCTAAGATGCATATGGAAATGAAAAAGACCAAAGGTATTCTAAATGTTGTAAAAGAAGACACTTGGGCAGGGAGACTTACATTTCCAGATACTGACATTTGTTATACAGTTATAATAATTAAGGTAAAATGGTATTAGCACAAAACCAGATTACAGGCTAATCATATTTGTAAACCCAGACCCCAAATCTAAACAAAATATCAGCCAAATGAATTCAGAGATATACAAAAAAGACATCTAAGTTAGTTTCACTGCTCAAGTGTGAGACTGGCTCAATATTGAAAATCAACGTACATCACATTAACAAAAATTAGAAGCTTAGAAATGATATTTAATTTATATGAAATCATTAGATATGTATTCCATGCCCAAAAAATTAATTGTATATCGATATGTTGATATATTGACAATATATCAACATATTGATATATCAATATATCAACATATCATATACAATTAATTAATAAATAATCTAATGGGGCAGAATGCAGACTAACATATACTTACTCATATAGGGATTTGTATTTTGACACAAGTTCTTACAGAGCTGTAGGATAAAGGATTTTTTTCAATATACACTTCTCAATGGATAACTGTGTATGGTGATGGGAGGGGAGTCCTATAGTCACCATATAGACAAAGTCTATTCCCTACAAATGTTAGGTCTAAATATCAAAAGTAAAAAAATGGAGCTAGAAATCAACATAGAGGAATACCTTCATGATCTTGTATCAGGAAAAATGTCTTATAGTGTAAATCAAGGAAACGAAAAGACACATTGGATCATATTTGTATTAGTTTGTTTTCACGCTGCTGATAAAGACATACCAAAGCCTGGTAATTTATAAAGAAAAAAGAGGTTTAATGGACTCACAGTTCGACATGGCTGGGGAGGCATCACAATCATGGCAGAAGGAGAAAAGCACATCTCACATGGCAGCAGGCAAGAGAGAATGAAAGTCAAGTGAATGGGGTATTCCCTTATAAAACCATCAGATCTTATGAGATGTATTCACTACCACGAGAGCAGTATGAGAGAAACTGCCCCCGTGATTCAATGATCTCCCACTGGGTTCCTCCCACAACACATGGGAATTATGAGAGCTACAATTCAAGATGAGATTTGAGTGGGGACACAGCCAAACAATATCATTATTATAACTAATTACTATCCATCAAGACAACATTAAGAGAGGAAAGAGGCAAACCACAAACGGGAGACTTATTATCTATATATGTTTTCAAAATACGTAAAGTGACCTAAAACTGCAATAGGATGACTCATATTCAGAGTCGTTAAGAATCCTGAGAAATCAAGATGAAGACACAAGACATTCGGCAGAAAGGTGAAACAAAAGGCTTAACATACACTTTACAAAACAGTATATTGAAATTCCCAAGAGCCATGTAAGAAAGTTCAACTTTGTTATTCATGATGAACACTCCAAATTAAACCAAAATGAGGTGACATGGCATATGCACTAAAATGGCTAAAATGAAATGAAGTCAAGAAGTTTCAAGTGCTGGAGGAAACTAGAGCAACTGGGTCTTCCAAATACTGCTGATCGTACAACACTTTTGGAAAATTATCTGAGGATATCCACCAAAGCTGAATAGACACCTTTACTGAGCATAAACCAAAAGGTGTCTATTCATATGTCCACATACACGGATGCATGCACACAGACACATGTAATTATATTAATAATCTTCATAGAATCTCTACATGGAATTGCTAAAAATTGGAAACTATCCAGATATCCAGTAAAAGTGGAATCAAGTGTGGCTCTTCATATAAGGAAATCTCTAAACCAAGAAAATGAGTAATCTATTGCTACACTCTGCATCAAAAATTAATGTCACCAACATAATGTTGAACAGAAGAAACTAGAGACAAAGAGACCACACCATATAATTTCATTTATATAAAATTCAAAGTCAGTCCAATTGAACACCAGACTGCACTTTGGTGTTAAATATCAGAATGGTGGTTTCTTTTGAAAAGATGGCAGAGAACTCCATGAAGAGTCAGCATGAGGTTGACGTCTAAATTAGTAACATGTTTCCTTCATGTAGGTGGTATTTACACCCCAAATTCGATGAAAATATAAAGTCCGTGCAATTCCCTGCATGTTTTTCCTTGACCTAGGTGGCATTTATGCCCATAAATCCAATGAAAATGTATTTATATAATTTTATATAAATCTTATTAAAATATATAACACCATCTGCAATTTCAATTATATAAAAGCAACAACAACTGTGTGTACGTATTTGTTTGCACATATGAAAGCAATAGAAGTAGATTCAACAAAATGTAAACAATGCTTTCTCTGGAAGTATATACATGTTTTTTTTTTTCACCTTTTTTCAAGTTTTTAAAAACTCATGTATCACCCCTCTTAATTATTAAATTTTTAAGGAAAAAATTGTAATAAGATAGCAAAGAACAGTGAATTTTTGACAACACTGTATAATAATAATTCATATTTGATATTGTGCCACTAGACCATCTGAGTTTAATGACAGTTTTGAGTCCCTTTATGCCAATGAAGTCTTTAGCTGTGCGTGACATATTCCCAGTGCTGAAGCACAGCATTTCACTAACACAAGCTCATTTTATTCCCCTATTTACAATAAGCCCTCCTTAATTCCTCTCAATTTAGGAGCTTCTAATTTTTTCCTCCATTGCATTTCACATCTTGTCCAGTTCTAGTATACTATCAAATTCCATTTTGATCTCTTTAATTGTAACTACATGAAAAATTCAAATTAAACTGCAAACATGAACAATATTAACTCATTTGTCTGTAACTTATCATACAACTATACATGATATTGAATATATTTTGATTCTTCCTACTTCTCAATAAGATGTAGCTTTAGTAGCCAAAATACTTTATTTTGGTAGCTATCATAAATGTATATGCATAAATTTCTAGTTATATGCTGACACTCTGGCTCGTGCCTGTAATCCCAGTGCTTCCAGAGGCCAAGGCGGGAGGATTGCTTGAAGCCAGGAGTTTGAGACGAGCCTGGGCAACATAGCAAAACCCTGTCCCGACAAAATAAATAAATAAATAAATTAGCTAGGCATGGTGATGGGTACCTGCAGTCCTAGCTATGCGGTAGGCTGAGGTGAGAGGATTGCTTGAGCCCAGGAAGTGGAGGATTGCTTGAGCCAGGAGTTGGAGGCTTCAGTCAGCTACGATCATGCCACTGGACTCCAGCCTGGGCAGCAAAGCAAGACTCTGTCTCTTAAAAAAAAAATCTAGGTAATAATTCATAAAAGGATATGTGGCTACAGGTAACAATTCATAGTATTATTTTTACCTTAAAATAAGAGGCATGCAATATACATTAGAGAAAAGTTCTGGGAAGATGGAGGAAATTAGGTTCAGACTGGATTTTTAAACAATGTTGTCACCTTCCAGGGAAAACACAAGGAAAGTCAAGATGAATATTTCTGTAATACGTTGATCTTGCAGGGGGCATTCCTACGAGAGCACATTTTCCAGCAACATTCTGCAGTACCAATAAAAGGCACACTGCATTGCTGAATCCCCCCAGGGCAGCGTGAAATGACAGCGAGTGAAGCCACTTATCTTTCTGAAATTGGCATCAGGCTCCAAGAAGGTTCTGCAAAAAGTTTGTCATAGCCCCTAATGACAAATGACAGGATGAAGCCTACACACACACACACACACACACAGAATCATTTTTACCCACAAATGTCATGTTGAAATGCTGACACAATTCACATCTATGGGCAATGCCAGTCCAGAAACTTTCTGCGTGGATGGACTTAATTTTTGAGATGACCTCATTCACCCTATTCTTATTTCTAAAACTGCACGGGGAAAAATGTCACTGGACGAAAAGAGTGAGCTGCAAAGATAAATTCCTAGAAAGACATAAAGTCATGTTTTCATACATGAGACTCAGGTTGTGAGAGTATAAGGACTAGACAATGCTAGCCATGATAAAGCATGTCATAGCTGCACTTCCATCCATATCATGAAGCCCAGACTTGGAAGAGAATAGTTGCTCTCTGGACATTATCTGAATGAATGGGTAAGTGAATACATATCAGGTAATTCAGCCAATATATTTAACTTTTCAAATGATGATAGATTTCTACATGCAAAATTATGATTTATTTGTCAACATCCAAGCATCTTTGAAATATATATATTCCAGAAACACTTGCAAATTAGTTGGAGGAAAAATAATCCCATTAGGGTTTAGTTAATAAGTTGAGGAATATGATAAAATTATATACATTCTTTATGCATAAGGGTAAAGACAGTATCAAGTAAATGGGTCTTGGAACTCAGAGGCATGGGAGAGAAAGCCAGCAACAAAATCTGCCTCCATAAAATATTGCAGAAGATTTTATTGACTCTTTCCATAGCATTTATAAAAATTATATACTGGGCTTTGACATGAAATGGCTTTCGTTTTTTCCATTATGTAAAAGTTTCTAGCTCTGGGATTTGGGATAAGTCACTGGCTTCTATATAACTCAGTATTTGCATCTGACAAATGGGAATAATCACATCTTCCTCAAAGAAATGTGCAAAAAATTAAACATGCAAAATAGTTTAGAACAATTAAGTGGGACCTTTGGTTATTGTTTATTATCATTATTATTCCAGTTGGTTCAGTCTATCCCAGTATTTTGTCCAAAAGCAAGATAATGCAAGAGACAGGAATTAGACCAAGATTAGTGACCCTGGTTGTTTTCCGATGGTTAACTAATTATCTGCTAAGTGACCCTGAGCTTATTGTGTAGCTACTCTGTGTCTCAATTTAGCAAATTTCTTATTCTATAAAATAAAGGAGTTGTAAAAACTTGTCTTCGGTATCCATGTAAGCTATCATGTTACAACTTTTATTTTCTATATTTTCCTATGAAAAAGGACTCAACTGAACACCAGAGACTGTTTTAATAGAGTCATAACTAATTGACTATTTTATCCTGAAACAAACAATACCCTTTGGCTATGTTTTGGCTCTGTCTTTTATTGGTTAAGTCACCTTTTATCTTAGATCTCATGGACTTCAGACAATCATCACTAGATCGATAAATTGGAGGGAGGCGATGTAAATACAATGTTGACCTGGTGAATTTTTTTTTTCTTACTTTTAGAAAGTTTTACTTACATTTGTTGTATATTTTCAATTTTTTTTAGACAGGAAAGCTGGGAGAGAGGGCTTTAAAAATATTTGTATTTTCTCTGAGGGTGAAACACTAAATAAGTTGATTTAATCAATCTTGATTTCCAAAAAGCCTTGTCAAGTCTGTGAATCAAAATTAGAATTCCAGTCAGAAAAGCTTAATCAAATAGGACTAGGAATAAGAATTAAGTATCAAGTAGAATTTAGGAGATCAATATTGAAAGTCCTAAAGACAAATGTAACATAACATAAGTATGCGTAATATTGATAGAAAGACATGAAAAAATATGTATTTCAAAAAATGCACAGCATAAAAATGTGATTAAATTTTTCGGTAACATTGACTTAAAATAATATGCTAAGGATTTTGAAATGTACATACAATGTATTGAAGCTGAATCTACAGCTATGCATGAATATTGGACTCATTTGCAGTTAAAGTCAATAATGCATTCTATTAAAAATTGCATTTTTGGCCGGGCCCAGTGGCTCATGCCTGTAATCCCAGCACTTTGGGAGGCCAAGGTGGGCAGATCACGAGGTCAGGAGATTGAGACCACGGTGAAACCTCGTCTCTACTAAAAATACAAAAAATTAGCCGGGCATGTTGGCGGGCGTCTGTAGTCCCAGCTACTCAGGAGGGTGAGGCAGGAGAATGGAATGAACCCGGGAGGCGCAGCTTGCAGTGAGCTGAGATCCGGCCACTGCACTCCAGCCTGCGTGACAGAGCAAGACTCCACTCCGTCTCAAAAAAAAAAAAAAAAAAAAAAAAATTGCATTTTTAAGGCCGGTGCGGTGGCTCATGCCTATAATCCCAGCACTTTGGTAGGCCAAGACAGGCAGATCACTTGAGGTCAGGAGTTAGAGACCAGCCTGGCCAACATGGCAAAACCTTATCTCTACTAAAAATTTTTAGAAAACGAAAATGAAATTTTATTTAAAATAATTGCATACTTAAATTGAAACATTTTTTCTTGAGTATGCACTGCAAAAAAATTATTGTCCCCTTCCTGAAGGTCCCAAACCATCTATTTTGTGCCAGAAATTATACGTGTTTTAATCTATCATGAATCATTCCAATATATAATAAAATGAAAGCGTGTGTGTGTGTGCATTGTGATTGAATAGAACATAACAACATTAGTTCTAAATACACTCATCTGAACCTTGTCCTTTTTGTTTAAAATATATACTTGAAAATCACCCTGTATGAATATGCATATAAAGTTGGATATATGGACATAAATTAGGCTGGTGCAAAAATAACTGCGGTTTTTGCCATTTTTTTTTAAAGTAATGCCAAAAATCGCATTTACTTTTGCACCAACCTAATAGTATGTGTGTATATATACATATGTATATGTACAATACACCTGGGTGAGTGTATATGCGTATATATACTGAGTATATACATATATGTACATATATACTCAATGTGTCTATGTGTATATATATTCAATATACATATGCATACTTTTTTATTTTTAATTAAAGATAGGTTCTTCCTATGTTGCCCAAGGTGGCCTCGAACTCCTGGCCTCAAGTGATCCTCCCAGCTCAGCCTCCCAAAATGCTGGGATTACAGGTATGAGTCACTGTGCCCAGCTTACATACTCAATATATGTGTATGTATATGTATATGTATATGCACTCACCCATGTGTACTGCATGTGTGTGAGAGATAAATTGGACTCCGGATTTAGATGCCTTGGATTAGGATTTCAGCTACTCCACTTACTAGCTGTTGAATCTTGGGAGATTTATTTTGCTTGATTGGCTCCTCTTTTTTCATTTGTTAAAGAAATAATTGAGTATCTGATTCTGAGGTTTATTATTAGATCAGTAAATAGGTGCAAAGTGGATAGAACGATATCTGGCATACACACACACACACACACACACACACACACACACAGAGTTAATGTCCCTAATTATCATCAACTTTATTTCTTTAAGCATCTGTATAATATTGCATTGTATGTGATGTTTTCTATAACCACACATCTGTAAATGGCATCTAATGTTTTGCCAACCTTTTTGTTATTTCAAATCACACAACAACAGTTACATGCTTTTGTATGACTCTTTGTTTTTATTTTTACATTGTTTAATGTCTTTTCTTTCTTTGAAGCAATTTCATGGAATCTCTTTGTCTTCCTGTGAGAATACATTGGAAAAATATCTCAACACAAGAAAATCTTTTAAAGTAGATGTGAAACTTAAAGTTTGAAATATTTTACCAAGTTAGCTGCCAAGTAGGTTTAACCAAATTAAACTTCCACTACCAATTTTCCCCATTTTCTAAATGACCCCCCATGTCATATGAATTACATTTTGATATGCTGTCTCACTGCAGCTTTACTTTGCGTTTTCCTAATTTTGAGAGGAGCTGATTACCCTTTTATACCTATAAAAGCAACTTGTATTGCCTTTTGGGTGAACTCTGAATGTTCTTCACCCAACTTTATCAGATAAGTGTGCTTCATTTTCTTACTGATTTTAGAAGCTCCTTGTTTTTTTAATTCTTTTTTTTTTTTTTTTTTTGAGACAGAGTCTCGCTCTGTCGCCCAGGCTGGAGTGCGGTGGCACCATCTCGGCTCGTTGCAAGCTCCGCCTCCCGGGTTCACGCCATTCTCCTGCCTCAGCCCCACGAGTAGCTGGGACTACAGGCGCCCGCCACCACTTCCAGATAATTGTTTTTTGTATTTTTAGTAGAGACAGGGTTTCACCTTGTTAGCCAGGATGGTCTCGATCTCCTGACCTCGTGATCCACCCGCCTCGGCCTCCCAAAGTGCTGGGATGACAGGCGTGAGCCACCGCGCTCGGCCTTAATTTTTTTTTTTCAATTTAGGTTAGAAACTTTTTACCTGCAAACATTTAAAAGTGTGTATTTTTCTTGCATAGCTTCTGATTATTATGTCTGTTTTATGAACAGACTTATCCAATCATGTAGTTTAAAGTACGGTTTTCTTAAGGCTTTATGTTTTTACATTTAAATGATCAGATTATACGTTGAAATAATTTGAAGATAATTCATAGATGTTAACACAATGCCTTCCTTAGCGGGGATATCAAATTAACAGGAGACCGTAAAGCACTAACTAAGCTACACATAATTATTAATTCTGATAACCACTTAGGCATAAATCCATCTATTTAAAATGTATTCAAATGGTGCATTTTTCAAATGTTTATTAAACAACTATACTTTTTGTGATGAGATGTATCATGACAAGATGGGAACAAATGTTCCTTGTGTTCTTTTTATTAAAATAAGGCTAAAAAAATAAATATTCAAAAGGGTTTATTCATAAGTTTTCAATCCTATGTTTTTGTTCTTTCATTACAATGTCCTTATGCATCCCCCATCTCATGCACACATACAAACACAGATTATTTAACAATATGATTATATACTAAAATTAATATGTTGTTATTATTCAATGAATATCTCTCATTTCTCTATATGTGATAGACAATATTTTTGGTGCTTGAGATATAATAGCGAAGACAAAAGAATATACCCTTGCCTGCAAGGAGTTTATACTCTACAAGTGAAGGAAGGTGTAAATAAAGAATAAAATTAAGAAGAGACTTAGTGGGTAAATATAGCAAGCTCTGTACTTGCAGAGGCTGAATGCTATGGAAAAAAGAAAGATAGATCTATTTTCCTAGTGCAAGGAGTATCAGGAGCCTGTGAGGTGGGGACAATGTGTAGGTTTAAAGAGGAAGCCAGGGTAGGCTCTCTGAGAAGCTGATACTCCAGCAGGTTTGAGGAAAGTTAGGGACTGATCATGCCACCCTCTGGAAAACTAGAGATCCAGGAAGAAGATGGAGCTAGGTCTGCAACCCTAAGGCAGGGACTTGGATCAGGAAACAGACTTAGGACCCCCAGCAGAGTGAGGAAGAAAATAGTAGAAGAGATGAGAGACATCTCTTCTAGTGTTGACCACACCATGTGGCTCTTTGTAGACCTAAGTAAGGACTGTTGACTTTTTCATTGTGTAAAATAGGAATCCACGGAAAATGTTGAAAATAGCATCAACATGGTCTGGTTCATATTTTAAAAGAATCCCTGTTGTGTGTGTCACCTCTATTGAGATTAGACTCTATGGGACCAAGGGCAGAAACAAAGTTCATTTATGAAATGATTGTTAAGAATGTATGAGAGATTGGCTGGGTGTGGTGGCTCATGCCTGTAAGCCCAGCAGTTTGGGAGGCTAAGGCAGGCAGATCATTTGAGGTCAGGAGTTCAAGACCAGCCTGGCCAACATGGTGAAACTCCATCTCTACTAAAAATACAAAAAAATTAGCTAGGTGTGGTGGCACACACCTGTAATCCCAGCTACTCAGGAGGCTGAGGCAGGAGGATCACTCGACCTTGGGAGTTAGAGATTGCAGTAAGCCGAGATCACACCACTGCACTCCAGCCTGGGGCAAAAGAGGGAGACTCAGTCTCAGAATAAATAAATAAATAAATAAATAAATAAATAAATAAGAATGTACATGAGAAAAGATGGTAGCTCAGAGGAGGTTAACACAATGAGAGTTGTGTAGTTGTGCAGTAGAGAAAATAAGATCTCCTTAGGGCCAGGCCTTTTGTGCAAAAGAAAGAGAAGAGTCAAGGATGACAGTTTTTCATTCAAACTATAATTGTTACCAAAACATGAGGGCTTTGGTCTAGGTCCTACTGCTCACCATAAAGAAAGGCAATCACTGAGAAAACCAGTATTGCCAGAGAAGAAGGCTTTCATTGGGCGCTGTAGCTGAGGAGACGAAAGATCAGACTCAAATCCATCTCCCTGATTGACTAACATTAGGGCTTTACATAGCAGAAATGTAACTACATGTAGGAAAACAGGAATTAGGGAGTGATAAGAAAGAGGAATTGGTCAATAGGCAGCAGATGGTCAGTTAGGCCATCATGATGGGTGAAGGGTCTGGCATCTCATGGTCCAAATGTGGTGATCTGGTGAGTTTCAGCTCCTTGATGCCATCTGGGAAGTCTGCTGGTTGGTTTCCTGAGAAAGGAACTCAGGTAAGACAACCATAACTTTCTCAAGTTTTAAGACTGGGAGTATTAATTTCTATGGTTTTTCAAAAGAAACTATTATCATCAGTTTTATGTGACAATTGGATCGGTGTCATCATGTTGGAAATGCCATTCATCCAGGGGAAGCACAGTGGTTTCTGTTTTTGTGTTTGTTTGGGGGGTGTGTGTGTGTGTGTGAGAAAATAAACAAAATTTGATGTTAGGCAGGTTACTGAGCTGTCTCTCTGACTTCAAAGAAGAGGTGACAAATAGTTGGATATATAAATACAGTGTTTGGGAGAGAGGTCAGGCTTGCAGTGGCAAATTTGATAACACAATTTATGTTTTCCAATTATGATTAAAGTTGCAAATTTAAATAAAATGAAATTCTAGGTATTTCAAGCCTGGAGACTGGACAAAGCCACTAAGTGAATGGTGGAGAAGAGAACCCATTACTCTGAGAAATTCCACCTGCAAGGAGCCAGGGAAAAGGAAACAGACAGAATAGGAAAAACAAAAACAAAAAACAAAAGAGACGGGTAAAGTAGAAGTGTGTGGTATCCCAGATGCAAATATAAGACATCTAAAGAAGCAGCATACCCAATCCTTTCAAAAACTCCTGACAGATCGAGTAAGAGAACCACAGAGGAGAACCTACTATTGGATTTGTCAAAAGGAAGGAGCACTGCAACATTTAAAAGGTCAGCTGTCATCGATTAGTACAGTCAAACCCTAAATGAATGGCTCGACTGATACTCTATAGAAACCTAGTCAGGGCACCCTGTTTCCTTGTCCTGAATGTCATTTAATTATCACTTTACATCTGTATCCATTCCTAGTCTTTAATAGTTGGAAAGTCAAGGTGGCATGCCATTTATCTCATCTAACTTATCTTCTCTGTTTTTAGAGACGGGGTCTACTCTATTGCCCAAGCTGGAGTGCAGTGGTGTGGATCATGGCTCACTGCAGCCTGGATCTCCTGGGCTCAAGCAATCCTTCCACCTCAGTCTCCCAAATAACTTGAACTACAGGCATAAGCCACTGCACCCAGTCCTATTTATCTTTTATTGTATACTCATTGGCAAATAGTAGGGGTGCAACACATGGTTATTCCACATAAGAATATGGAAAACTTGGAAAATCAATAGACGTTGCTGATGGGATGCGCACCAGGATCAAATTTAAATTTTCTTTTAACATTATAGAAGACACAAAGTGCTGAGCGTGTTGTGCTTGAAGGGTAGGAAGGCTGGAAGGGTAGGAGGAGAATTTCATTGGAAATTGTGGATACAGTGGAAAGAGTGGTTACAGAGTTAGAAAACTAGTAGGATAGGGTGAGGAAAGGAAGAGTGAGTGGTTTGGTCAGAGTCAGACAGCCAAAGAAAATTATGTCATGGGCAATATTATGAATGTATTTTATTCAAACTCTTCACAAAAGTCTGATTTACATGATTTATAGCTTCAGACTATTTTATTTGCATTTAATTTGGCATAGCTTAGATTCTGGTGCCTAAAAACAGAACATGGTTTTAGTTCCACCTTGTTCACATCTCTCTGCTTGACTTCATTACACATCTTTCCCAAGTTACTTCTCTGTCCACTCACCTCCACCCAAACAAAACCCCCAAACACCAACACACTTTTGTGTCAAAGTTGCCAGATTTTATAGCTAGCTTTACAGGATCCAAATACACCCATATCACAAATATTAGATTGAAAAAAATGCCTTCATTGAGAGGATTGATACCTAAAGGGATAGAACATGGAAACGTCTTCTGCTACAAACAAATTTTGCAGGAGTTGGGCAAGGTGACATGCAACTGTAGTCCCTGCTGCTTAGGAGGCTAAGGCAGAGGACTGTTTCATCTCAGGAGTTGGAATCCAACCTAGGCAATGCAGAAAGGCTCCGTCTCCAAAGAAAATAAAGAAAGTAGTAAAATAAATTGTAAAAAATTAATAAAATTTTAAACATTAAAAATATTAAAATTTCAGGGGATAGTATTTGTTAAAAACCAGATAAACAAAACACTGCCAAGATAGGTATATATTCAGAAGTAGAAATAGCTTCATTATGTACACCCAAATGCTATAATGCTGTTTGCTAAAATGACATGCAGTGTGTACTATCATGCATATATTTAGTAGTGATTATTTATACACATGCATATATACCTATTCACATATATATACACACACACACGTTTGTACACATATAGATATATAGATACATAATAAAGCTGCACTTGTACTTCCTAAATCAATAAAAATTAAAAAGATAAAAAATAAAAAATTTAAAGTTTACAAAATATTATTATTTTTAAAAGTTCACAAAAAGATATACATGTATACATACAAACATGTCCATTATGTATATATGTTATATGTAAATATACACACACATATTTGCAAAATAAAAAACTGTCATGTGAAACATTCTGGAATTTGACAAAAAATAAATGGAGACTATTGACAGCACGTCATGTCAAGATTCACTGTAACAAAATGCCAGGGAGGAAACAAACTAGAATTCACTTGTCAAAACCACATTGCATTTCCGATATGAACTGTATTAGGGCCTGGGGCATTTAAAACGTCTTCTCAAGATGCGACAGGGAAAGGATGGTGCTTTGTTTCCGTCTGTTTGTGGAGGTTTACCAGGTATGTACACTTTCTTCTTTTAAAACCATGACATGAAAACAACCACAAGAGCATGAATAAATATATACTAATAAAATATGTTTGTCAATTTGACTTTGCATTAAAAAGGTACTGAAGGCAAATTTTAAAGACTTTCCACAGGTAAGTGAATTACAGCCTCTATCTCTCTCAATGATTGACACATTCAGAGACCACGTCATTCCCTGCGGAATCCTGACATTCAGGATAAACTAACTGCAGAAAGAAGAGAACACCATGAGTAGAGAACGCAAAACTTTTGGGTCTGCTTATTCACTTGTGGAAATTATATATGATATATATTATATATAGTTCCCCTTTTTAAATTGATTTCTACAACTCTAGATGGTTTCATATAATATTAATAGGAGAGAATCACGAAAGAAAGGAAATTGTATTTGGGATAGAGTAGGTGCTCTTTAGTTGTTTTGATGAAATAAAAGTATTTAAATGGTAATTTTAATTTCTGCAATTTCATGGGTCCCCTCTTTCCAAGATTTATACACAAATTCTCATGCATGTAAACACACACACACACACACACACACACACACACAACTAGGTAACATGGATCAGAGAGTTTATGCAAACTATTTATGCTTTCAGTTAGAAAGACAATTGTGTTGATTAGTATTGACCCATAAATATGCATGTTTCTTCTCCATTTCATTTACCATTTGACTTTTCTAAGACTACATAATTGGTTTTTTTTTTTTTTCGTTCTTCTGTTTCCTCTTAATGTCTTAAAATTGGCCTGGTGATCCTATATATTTGGAAAATTGTTAAAACCAGATAAACAAAACTCTAAACTCTCCATTACTGTATTTGAATTATTTAGATAATTTGATTATAATAAGAAGAAATAGGAGTAGAAAATTGCTTCTATTTTCTATCTTTCCAAGTCTTCAAATGCAAAAAGTTGGATACAGAACTGTCAAACATACATTTCTAAGAAGCTGTGGAAACATAAAATCTGTTCGTTTGTAGCAATTATATGCTTTTTTCATTACCAATTTGAGCGGATGCAGTCATTTCAACTCTGAGGGTTAGTCTCCCTCAAATTCTCACCAAGCTGTTTCCATTGCCCTATATGGTATTAATATTAGTGAGTTTTGATGACCAGAATGATTCTTTTGTAATAAACTGACATCAAATTAATAAAAGAAAAATGACTCTCATTTTTTAGTCATGTAAGGTGGCACCTTCCAAAATTCTGCAGACATCAATCTCATGAATTTCTAGCAGTTCTGTGGAAGAGGGCTTTGTTAAAATATTACTGTTTATTGCATTCATTCAATCTTCATTAGCTGAGGTAGGATTTCAGGATCCTTTAGTGAAATTCCACAGGGCCTATGATCACGAGAGATGAAACGTTCCTTTATAAAATGAAAGTAAGCTCACATTTGAAAGATAGTATAAGCACCATGTTTAGAAGAAAAAAGTCCAAGGCATTGAAGCCTATAATGTCCTCTAAAGTACTTTGTGCATTTTCTGGTTTAATTGAGCATCTGACTAGCAAAATCTAACTCAGCCTCTTACAACTTCAAATGGGAATTTTGGGACTTTTTATGATACGTGAGAAATGGGTGGGGAAATGAAGAAAGACATTGGAGATGATTTCTTAAAATTGTATAAAGTCCTCCAGAAGTTCCAGTATGAGATGTAAGTGGAGTCAAGAGTCAGTCAAAGATCATAAAGATACCATCTCTCAGAATGTTTTGACTTCTATGAATCAACTGGCCTATGAATCCCAAGGACAAAATTTAAAAGCCCAGGGGTTAATTTGTATTCCCATTCTTGCAGTTTCTGCCTGTACCTAACTTGTTTATGTAGTAGTTAGTAACATGGGCGGAGACTGTATATGCCCAAAGATTTCATGAGACATTGTCTAAAATGTCACCTTCCCTTAGTTTCTTCCTTTTCCTTCTTCTCCTTCCTCTGTCCACTTCCTGTTTCTCCTTGGAGTATTTCCCTAACCAGTCATTTGCATAAGTGTCCTTGCCTCAGGATATGCCTCTGGGGAACACAAAGTAACCAAATAGCTTTCTAAGCAGAAGTACATTTTTCTAAACATCTGCCTGTAGTTCACATTAATGCAATTCAAAAGAGAAACATTAAAGTCTTCCTGCTTGATTCCTTGCAACAGTATTTTTTGTTATTTCATTTTGTTTTGTTTTAAATAATTGTATCAGTCTACTTTTGCTAGATAATGGTGCAATAACAAATAATGCTCAAAATTTAGTGGCCTATTTCTTGATGGTTTATATCTTGCTCATGTTACATGGCAGCGTGTGTGGAACATCCCCCATCTGGGATATCCCTTCCTACAGCAGAGACAAAGTGTATGAAACTGACAAAGACGTACAACAGATCAAAAGCCTCTGGCTGGAACTCATGCGGGAAACTTCTGCTCCTACATTATTGTAATCACCCAACAGCTTCTTCCTGCTGCCTCCATAGACAAGCAAATTCACTGAGACTGTGGTATTGCAGACAAGAGTTTAATTAATGCAAGGCAGTTAAGCAGAGGACTAGCGTTATCACTCAAATCGGCATCCCCAAGGACACAGAGGCTAGGTTTTTATAGATAATTTGGTAGGCAGAGGACTAGAGAAAGGGTGGTGCTGATTGGCTGGAGATGAAATCATAATATTGTGGAAAACTGTCTTCATGCACTGACTCCTCCGCTGGGTTGGGGCCATAGGATTGGTTGAGTCATGAGTCATGAATCCAGGTGGGGTCAATTGGTTGCCAGAATGCAAAAGTGCAAAACACGGCTCAAAAGACCAATCTTAGCTAAGATCTACAATTGTACTAGTCCATTCTCATGCTGCTATACAGACATACCTGAGACTGGCTAATTTATAAAGGGAAGAGGTTTAATTGACTCACAGTTCCACAGGGCTGGGGAGGCCTCAGGCAACTTACAATTAAGCTGGAAGGGAAAACAAACAAATCCTCCTTCACAATGGACCAGCAACGAGAAGTGCAGAGCAAAGGCAGGGGAAGAGCCCCTTATAAAAGAGTCAGATTTCATGAGAACTCACTCACTATCATGAGAACAGCAGCATGAGGGTAATCACCCCCATAATTCAATTACCTCCCACTGGGTCTCTCCCATAACATGTGGGGATTATGAGAACTACAATTCAAAATGAGATCTGGGTGGGGACACAGCCAAACCATATCAACAATAGTGACACTATCTATAGGAGGAATTGAGGAAGTCACAAATCTTGTGACTTCTGGCCACATGACTCCTGAGCAGTAAGAGATTATAAAAACTATGCACTACATTTTAGCAGAATTCAGGACCTTCCCTTAATCCTAACCTCATGACTTTTGGTTAGCTTTCAGTCCCTGAGCAAGGAGGGGCTTAGTTTTAGGGAGGGACTATTATCACTGTTGCTTCCAAGTTAAACTGTAATCTAAATTCCTCTCATGGTTACTTTGACTTACCCCCAGGAATTAGTGAGAACAGATAGCCTGTGTGGCGAGAAGCAAGATGGAGCCAGCCATGCTGACTTCTCTCATTGTCATAATCTTTGCAAAGGTGATTTTATTATTGGCCAAAACAAGAGGCATGGATCACAGTGATAACACTGTAATATATTTTTAATGATTAATATCTTTGCATGCTAGGCCAAGAATATCATAACATATTCTGTAGACAATGGAAAATTACAATATTATTTAGAAAACTGTCTCAGCTGCTGTTACAAAGACACACAACTAGAGTAGTTCGAAGGTGAAAGACCTTTGTCTCTTCCATAACAGTCCAGGTTGGGTTGAAACCATCTATGCCTCAAGCTCAGCAGTTCCTACTGTGTGGCTTTGCTATTACCTAAGGACTGCTTCCTCTCTTCAACAGTGAAGCTGCAGGCCAACCACATGGAGAGCAAAAAGAGACATGAAGGGGAAATAAATGTGTGTTCAAATACTTGAAGCACAATTTATGCTTTTCACTTTGGCATATATCCCATCTGCCAAACCCTATGTATATGCGCACACATAGATTTCAGGGAAGCTGGAAATGTGTTCTTTAAGTTGACTAACATGTACCAGACTGACATATGCCCTACAAAACAGAAAGAGAGGACTGTTATTTAAAACATGGAAGAAGTGAAAACTGGTTGACAAAAATCAATCTCTGTCATAATTGATGAATTATTTCACCTGAAGTTTTGACATGAAGCTTCCATGATGACTACCAAAGAGAGCCACTCTCTACCCTGAAGTGGTTTATTTATTACCAAGCTCCCTTTACTAAGCTGTAGTAACTACGATGTAGTAATTATTATTAACTGCTCTTAGTAAAATAGGACCAGATATTTGGCTTAGAAAAGTCTGACCACAGTGTAAAAAACAAGTTGGCTATAAGGCAAAAGGGTGAGTCCAGAGGTGCAAAGACTTCATGCATCTTCTAAAATAGTGGAAGGAAGAAAGAAAAATGTCAGGCTACAAATTCAGTTAATGGTTATGGGTGTGAAAGAAAGAAAGTCAAGAGAAGTAGAAGGGATATAAATTAGAACCTAGGAATAATATATATGAAACATAAAGTTTTTGCATTTAGCCACAGCTGTACTTGACCAAGAGAATCTGTAGTAGGGTTTTCCCAAGTCTAAAAAAAAGTATTTCTATTGCCAATACAAAAAAATGATAATTTTCTTACATTAATAAGTTCCCAAGCTTCGATATCCAGTGTGACTCTCTGCAGTAGAATAAATTCTCCCAATGACCAAACATTTCCTCTCAATATAAAGTTGCAATGATCAGTCTTATTATACAGCAAACAAAGACATTGAAAAAAGCACAAAATCATCTTGAGGCATTGATGGAACAGCTGATCTGCTGCAAAACCGAGATGCTGAGAACAACCACAGAGGAGAGGATGCTTGCTCAGCTCTGCACAGCCCGGCTTAGCTCACTCTCTCTCCTCTGAGCTACTGTGCTGTTCATCTTTGCTTGCTTCACCATGCTAACACTTTCACTGAGTTTGCATACTCTGAAAATAAAAAGATCATTCATAGATCTGTGACCATAATAGGTTCTTTGCCTCAGTTGCATGGCAAGTTAATATGCAGAGACACTGGATTGCTGCAGAGAAAGTGGTTTAATCATAGAACCCTCAAAAAATGAGGAGATGGAAGGAAACCTCAAATCCATCTCCCAGAGGAGACTGGGGCTAGAGTTCTCAAGGATTTGGAAGTGGGCTCAAGAATGGAGATCATTGATTGGTGGAATAGTGCAGGATGAAGTCATGGGATGGGGTCATGAAGAACCTGTGTTCTCACGCTGATTGGGTTCCTCTGTGGGGATCTTCAAACTGGTTGGCATCAGCTATTTCACTGGAATTCGCCTTATGATTCTATCTATAGAATATATGATTCTATCTGTAGGATTCCTATAGATAGAGGTCCTATCTGTAGGAACAATCTGGATAGAAATGATCAGTATCTAGTGCTATGTGACTTCATTACAAGGAAGTGGGTCAAAATGCAGCCTGATTCATGCTTAATTATAACTGTATTTCTGTCCAGAATTCTTGTGAACCTTGTGAGGACAGTTTCAGATTTACAGTTGCGCATACAGTAGCAAATCTCATTTCCAGCCAAATTATGTGACACAGAACAAGCTCTTACCCGACCCACTATCTCAACAGGCAGACAGAATTCCCTTGTCCTAGGAATCTTAAGGCAAAAAAACCCAAAAAAACAAAAAATCCCAATATATGTATATATATAAATGCATATGTATATCTATACATACAAATGTAAAATAAAGGCAAAACCAGGGTTTGCTCCATGGAACTTACAGTCTGGTTTCCCTACCCTCTGAGTGTGAGGAATGACTGTGCCTTATCAGCATCCATACCTGTAGGACCTCGCCTACTTCCTATTCCATACCAGGAACTTCACAAGGTTTCTTACATACATCTTGTCATTTAGACATTGAAGGACCTTGGAAAGAAAGGCATTTTCCCGAGGCTACAGAGAAAGACCATGAGGCAGAGCTTCCATCCCAAGTGACCAGTTTATTTGGCGTCTTGCTTCAAGTTATCCTCCATCACAACTTCTTTGTTTTGTTTTGTTTTTCATTATCACCCCCTTAAGGGGAACTTTTTTATTTTTATCTATTTGTTTATTTTTAAGACAGCATGTCACTCTGTTGCTCAGGCTGGAGTGCAGTGGCGCAATCTCAACTCACTGCAGACTCAACCTCTCAGGTTTAAGCAATCCTCCCACCTCAGCTTCCAAGTAGCTGAGACCACAGGCGCACCATGATGCTTGGCTAACTTTTGTATTTTTTGTAGATATGGGGTCTCACTATGTTGCCCAGGCTGGTCTCCAACTTCTTACCCAAGTGATCTGCCTGCCTCAGCCTCCCAAAGTGCTGAAATTATAGGCGTAAGCACTACACCCAACCAGAAACTGTTTTAGATTTTTTTCTTTCCTAATTTCCCATGCCCCCATAAAATGTTAACACCATGAGCATGCTCTATGTCTATTTATGTACTATATGTATGTTTGCACTTTACACATCAAAGAGTAAGGTGTTTTTTCAACTCACAAAATTCCCACTGTTATCTCCTTATGGCACCATTTCCCCAGTTGAGAATTCATGATAAACTAGAGTGTACAGAGATCCAATCATACAATCCTGTTTGAGTGGCAATGTTTTCCTCTCTGGGTGGATTTAAACTTTCCCAGTGCCAGCAAGGGGTAGAAGGAGTAATCTTTGAATGGGCCAAATAATTTTTCAGTCTTTTC